>NC_080406.1:24696303-25003387 GCF_030265065.1 Corythoichthys intestinalis
GGCGATCTACTAGTTCAAACCAATTTTACAAATTGTATGAAAACGAAAACATCAAGAGGGGTTTCAATATCAAATTATTTTAACTCATAATAACATTTATCTTTTAAGAACTACAAGTCTTTCTATCCGTGGATCCCTTTAAGGTAGATTGCAGAAGTTGTCTCCTTGAAAAGTAGATTTTGGAGCAAAAAACAATCAGCACCCCTGGTATAAGAAGATCGTTTGTGACATCTTAGCGTGTGGCAAGAACGAGTGTGTTATCAATGTAGTTCAATTATTTTGCACGTTTGGAGGAGAATTTAGAGAGTCAGATGGTTCACAGCTACACATGTGCCGATTACCGGTTTCAAGGTATACCGTGGTACGAAAACGTCAAGGTTTCAAAACCACAATTTTTTTTCGTCATACCGTCCTTAAGGTATTAGCTATTTTTTTATGTCCCAAAAATGCATACAGAAATTCCTCGCTAGCAGCTATATGGTTCGACCCTCCCACACCGGTTGTTGCTCAGTGTCAGTGAGTCAGCTGGGCTACACAACGGCTGGAGGAAGTGAAACTCCTGACCCCCCCCCAATTGAAGAAAACGAAATCACTGTTGTGGGAATACTTCGGCTACAGAAAAGTTAAAGACGGCCGCGGCTTAGAGGAGGAGGGCCAACCAAAACGTGTTTGCGGAGGGTGGCTGCTGAGGACGCAATACCTCCAATATGATTTCACATTTATACAAAATTAAAGTTTAGTAAACACTTTCATGAATGTTTCCCACCATCTACGAGAGTTAACTCCAGCATGTTTAGTGCGTCTAGTGGTGGTAATACGTGGTGTTTTTTTCTCTCTGGCAACTGCCTGTGTTGAGAAAGAGTGTGTGTAAAATGTAAACATGGTACGAGTCCTACGGACGTGCTTTTTAGGGAAATAATTCAATTATTTTCGTTCAGATGGTTATAATGTTGAGCTGTGGCTGTGGGTTTAGGCTCACCTAAAGGACTGCATTTATTCAAATTTTACTTAAAATATTATTTTTTTAAATTTTAGATTAACATTATACTTATGTTCCAATTTGCTAATATGTTTTGAAAAATAAAAATCCTGTTAAATGAAAAAAAGTTGTTTTTTTTTTTTATATAAACCCAGATTTCTCAGATTAACACATTTTACAGCTGTAACTGCAATACCGTGATACCGTGAAACCCTGATCGGCACATGCCTATTTCACAGCACAAAGGGAGACGATAAAAAGTATTTTCCAATTCAAGGACTGTAAAAAACAAAATAAATACCTGAGGGTGATCAGATTAAACCCAATGTTATGTCAGTGCAGCATATGAATGATACAGTGGGGAGAACAAATATTTGATACACTGCCGATTTTGCTGGTTTTCCCACTTGCAAGCCATGTAGAGGTCTGTAATTTGTATCATAAGTTCTCTTCAACTGTGAGGGACGGAATCTAATACAAAAACCCAGAAAATCACACTGTATAATTTTTAAATAATAAATTTGTATTTAACTGCATGAAATAAGTATTTGATACATTACCAACTAGTAAATATTTCGGCTCTTAGTTCTTTTTTTTTAGAACCCCTCCTGTTCTCCACTCATTACCGGAAGTAACTGCACCTGTTTGAGCTTGTTACCTTTATAAAAGACACCTGTTCACATGCTCAAACAAACAAATTCTAACCTCTCCACAATGGCCAAGACCAAAGAGCTGTGTAAGTACATCAGGGATAAAATAATAGACCTGCACAAGGCTGGGATGGGCTACAGGAAAATAAGCAAGCAGCTTGGTGAGAAGGTAACAACTGTTGGAGCGATTATTAGAAAATGGAAGAAGTTCAAGTTGCCTTGTTCTGGGGCTCCATGCAAGATCTCACCTCGTGGGGCATCACTGATCATGAGGAAGGTGAAGAATCAGCCCAAAACTACACGGCAGGACCTGGTCAATGACCTAAAGAGAGCTGGAACCACAGTCTCGAAGAAAACCATCGGAAACACATTACGCCGTCATGGATTAAAATCCTTCATCGCACGCAAGGTCCCGCTGCTGAAGCCAGTGCATGTCCAGACACGTCTAAAGTTTGCCACTGACCATCTGGATGATCCAGAGGAGCAATGGGAGAAGGTCATGTGGTCGGATGAGACCAAAATGGAACTTTTTGGTCTAAACTCGGCTCGTCGTGTTTGGAGGAAAAAGAAGGATGAGTACAACCCCAAGAACACCATCCCAACTGTGAAACATGGTGGAGGAAACATCATTTTTTGGGGGCTGGTTCTCTGCCAAGGGTACAGGACGACGGCACCGTATTGATGGGAGGATGGATGGGGCTATGTATCGCCAGATCTTGGCTGACAACCTCCTTCCTTAAGTGAGAGCCCTGAAGATGGGTCGTGGCTGGGTCTTCCAGCATGACAACGACCCAAAGCACACAGCCAAGGCAACTAAAAAGTGGCTCCGTAAGAAGCATCTTAAGGTCCTGGAGTGGCCTAGCCAGTCACCAGATCTGAACCTGACAGAAAATCTATGGAGGGAGCTGAAAGTCCGTGTTGCCCGGCAGCAGCCCCAAAACCTGAAGGCTCTGGAGAAGATCTGCATGGAGGAGTGGGCCAAAATCCTTGCTGCAGTGTGTGCAAACCTTGTCAAGGACTACAGGAAACGTTTGGTATCTGTAATAGCAAAAAAAGGTTTCTGTACCAAATATTAAGTTCCATTTTTGTGATGTATCAAATACTTATTTCATGCAATTAAATGCAAATTTATTATTTAAAAAGCAGACAACGTGATTTTCTGTTTTTTTATATTAGATTCCGTCCCTCACAGTTGAAGACAACTTATGATACAAATTACAGACCTCTACATGCTTTGCAAGTGGGAAAACCAGCAAAATCGGCAGTGTATCAAATACTTGTTCTCCCCACTGTATGTATGATAAGGGTGAGAAATAGTGGGTGATAATTTTTAGTACGGTTAGTCTCTGCTTTTTGAATGGTTCAATCAGTAAAACTTTCAAGTCTAAAAGAAAACTTTTACATTTTCAAAGCAACAACCCACGAAGGGAAAGCTTATCAATATGTGAGAAGAAGTTATGCATTACTCATATCATACGGTGAAACACTGTTGTGAGTGACCCAAGTATACCCTAACCATCACATAGAAAAAGTGCACACCCTCAACAAACCACAAGTTGACAACAACAACAAAAATCTTACCTTGAGAAAAACTGCCTTCAACTCACTGGGGTCGGCTCGTTTTGTCATTTGCACCTGTAACGCACACGCCGAATTTTAGTACCACTCAGTTTGCATCTTGAAGCAACCATAATAAAGTGGTTTAAACGGTTCATCATTGAACTTTTTGCTCCTGTCATTAGCTCGGATCTTAGCAAAGCCAGTACGGCGGAACCGATCCAAAACATCCCGAGGATTGCAACACGACCCCCCAGGCGAGACCGAGCCGGACCCAGAGGCGAAGAAAAAAAATAAAATAAGCCTTGTTGAAAACATGACAGCCACGCCAAGACGTCTGCTAGGGGCCGGCGGCGACGGGTCCTTCCTTCCCGGGAGGCGCGATCAGCATTTAATGGGGGGGTCCGCAACATTTTTGACACTCGCCCTAACGCTCCCGTGCACGACAGAGGAATACATTGCACTCGCGCCAACGACATTTAAAGTTAATATCTGATAAGATTCACCTTGACCGCCATGCTGAGTGTGACGTATAGTGAAAAGAAGCTAGCGCAAGCGCCGAATAGATACAGTAGACTACTGTACAGTACACACTACATCCAAATTTTGGGAGAAGGTTCGGTTGAGGGCGGTGAGCCTGAGACTGAATGCTCTTACAGTTCCTGTTTGTCGGGTTCAAACGAGGACGCTCTAGTCATCCATGAACGCGTGCAAAAATCAGGAAAACGAGAGAGCTTAACCCTTTATACGGCAAGTGACTAATTTTGCTAATAAAAAACATGCCGTATATGTTTTTTAATGATTTATTGATAATTATTGTATTTTTTTATTTATTTTTTATTTTTTTAAGAAATAAATTTAGAAAACAATATCGATAACATCAAAATGCCTCAAAATCAAATTCACTGGACCAGTGTTGTTAATCTTACTTTAAAAATGTAATTAATTACAATTACAAATTACTTCTCCCAAAAAGTAATTGAGTCAGTAACTCAGTTACCTGAATGTAAGAGTAATTAGTTATGTGGCAAAGTAACTGTGATAATTAAAGATACGTTTTTTTTTTCTCAAAAAAACAAACAAACAAACATAGGTCACATGTAGAGTTCAAAGGGTTTTTAGAACAATTGGCCCAAATCTTTACCCTAAACTTAACTAGATACAGGGGTGTTGCGGATATTGTGATAACTAGATTGTAACCTTTGCAATGTTTGGAAGTCATTTAATGTTTTGAATCAACCGATAAAGCGGCCTTAAGCTCATCCACAGTGTTGGATCTGGTATCTCTCAACTTCCTCTTCACAATATCCCACAGATTCTCTATGGGGTTCAGGTCAGGAGAGTCGGCAGGCCAATTGAGCACAATAATGCCATGGTCAGTAAACCATTTACCAGTGGTTTTGGCACTGTGAGCAGGTGCCAGGTCGTGCTGAAAATGAAATCCTCATCTCCATAAAGCTTTTCAGCAGATGGAAGGATAAAGTGTTCCAAAATCTCCTGATAGCTAGCTGCATTGACCCTGCCCTTGATAAAACACAGTAGACCAACACCAGCAGCTGACATGGCCCACAGACCATCACTGACAGTGGGTACTTGACACTGGACTTCAGGCATTTTGACATTTCCTTCTCCCCAGTCTTCCTCCAAACTCTGGCACCTTGATTTCCGCATCACATGCAAAATTTGCTCTCATCTGAAAAAAGTACTTTGGACCACTCAGCAACAGTCCAGTGCTCCTTCTCTGTAGCCCAGGTCAGGCGCTTCTGCCGCGGTTTCGGGTTCAAAAGTGGCTTGACCTGGGGAATGCGGCACCTGTAACCAGTGTTGTTAATCTTACTGAAAAAAAGTAATTAATTATAGTTACAAATTACTTCTCCCAAAAAGTAATTGCGTTAGTAACTCAATTACCTGAATGTAAGAGTAATTAGTTACTTGGTAAAGTAATTGGTGATAATTACTTTTTTTTTTTTCCTCAATAAAAAAACAAACAAACAAACATTGGCCACACTATGTGAAGTTTTTTGTGAAGGTTTTTGGTACAATTGGCTCGAGCCCAATTCTTTACCCTAATTTACTCTTTACCGTGAATCAACTGATAAAAGTTGTTAGAATTGCTCCCATTATTGCATTAGTTCCCTTCTCTCTACTTTCGACATATGAAAGTTTTAAAACTGTTTCATCATTTAAAGATAGATTCAAGTCAAGATTTTGCCGATTTAGAAGTATTTTATATAAAAAGTTACTTAGGTTCGCTAGGAAGGTTCTCTACAACAGAGCCGTCCAAAAAAGTCTACTGCTTCAAGATGGCGGCTGTCTACTAACGCATTTAGTGCCATGTCTGTCATTTTGCATCTAGTTATATCTATATACAGTACATGTGATATCTACCATGTCTACCATATCTACCATAACATGCGGGCGTAATTTGAAGGCTATCGGCTACAACATGTATTATTGGAGCTACCTAGCATCGCGTTTGTTCGGCGTTTCAACTTTCTTGCCTCCTCCCTACTCCTGCTCTGCTCTGTCGTCTCGGTGAGTCCGTCTCCCTCAGACTTTTTGACCAATATAGTAAGGCATAGTAACGCATGCCTTTCCGTCCTCAGTAACGGTAACGGCGTTGCCAAGATGAGAAAAGTAATTAATTAGATTACCCACTATTGAAAAAAATAACGCCGTTAGTAACGCCGTTATATTGTAACGCCGTTATTAACAACACTGCCTGTAACCCATTCCCAGCACATGCCTGTGCACGGTGGCTCTGGACGTTTCTACTCCAGACTCAGTCCACTGTTTCTGCAGGTCCCCCAAGGTCTGGAATCGGCCCTTCTACACAATCCTTCTCAGGGTGCGGTCACCTCTTCTGGTTGTGCAGCGTTTCCTGCCACACTTTTTCCTTCCCACAGACTTCCCACTGAGGTGCCTTTATACAGAACTTTGGGAACAGCTTATTCGCTCTGAAATTTCTTTCTGTGTCCTAGCCTCTTGCTTGAGGGTGTCAATGATGGCCTTCTGGACAGCAGTCAGGTTGGCAGTCTTGCCCATGATTGCGGTTTTGAGTAATGAACCAGGCTGGGAGTTTTTAAAAGCCTCAGAAATCTCTTGCAGGGGTTTTGAGTTAATTTGTTGATTCGAATGATTAGGTTAGTAGCTTCTTTAGAGGCAGTTTACATGGCGACTCTGCGACACAACGACTTAATGACTGAGTAGCGGACTCGCCTCGCGTGCATATGGTGTCGGCGAAGACGAAAAATTCTGAATCCTGCCCCCAAAGTGGAAGAATCCGATTGCAGGGGGTTGAGGGGGGCTTCCTCGGCATGCATATCAAAGGCTCCTGCTGCGCGAGATCGCGCTGTGAATGTCAGCACTCGTACACGTCATTTTGGGCGTGCGCAGCGGTGCTACTAAACATTAAAAACAGCAAATATGGCGGAATGTTGGCTTTAATTTACTGTTTTAATAATATTTTTGAATTAAATATGTTGAACGTTTCAATTTTTGTGCCTTTTTGAACAAAGGAAAAATGACATTGCTTCGAGTGGGCGGGCATATTTTTTTCCGGGCTGAAGGAGCTTGGTGTGGTCAAAGTGCATCATTCTCTGTCGCCCTGTAAATCTGCACTGCCGCCTAGGACCTGGCATGAATACTACATTATTTTCATGCGGAATTGTGACATTGTTCAAATGGAGACGCAAATGCAAATTTCAAATTTTTCGTATTCTCGGAGAGTCACCATGTAAACGGCCCCTTAGAGTACCTTTTCATGATATGCTAATTTTTTTAGATATGGATTTTTGTTTTTTCTTGACTTTTCTTTTTTCAATAAAAGGCTACTTCAGTTGTGTTTAATGAATCTAAAATATATGAAAGTCTAATGTTTATCAGTACATTACAGAAAATAATGAACTTTATCACAATATGCTAATTTATGATGCAATTAAGGATTCTATGCTAAAAATTATAGACATTTCGAATAATAATTATAATTACTTACCTTCTTTTTCTGGCTGGATTGGATGATGATGGGACAAAATTCCACCCGTAATGCAGCCACTAGATTTTTGGAGATGATTTAGGGGTTTTTTCCCCCTAGCACTGTATCGATTATGTGAAAGTTTAATTTGCATAAACATGTTTAAAATGTAGTTAGTGTTTTTTTGTTGTTGACCAAACTAGTGTCAAGTCCATAAGAACCAACCTGTTGGTAGTGGTAATGGAAGCAATTTGTAAAAAAGGAGAATTGTTTGTGAAATAAAAACTAATGGAATGTGTCCATTTGGATATGAAACATAAGCACCTTACTGCTGTAGCACCTATGTTTGCTTGCGTTTTATCACATTATATTCAAAATCAGCTTTGTCAAACTGATTTTGGTTGCAGGCAGCGTCAGTTATTATTTTATGGCTGGGTTGACACAAAAGTGGTTGTACAGTGTCTGTAAACGGGTCTTCAGGGTAAAACGGACGAATTAAAAGTAGTCAGGGGACGTAATGCGCCATGAAACTGCTATGGCAGCATATAGACATATTGTTCTATGAAAACCAACAGTTCTTTTGGCTTCAAATATAGCGGTTTATTTTAAAGAGGGGTGCAAGAGCAGATACTGCTTTTTCAGCCTTCTGTGTGTTTTCCGCCATATATATATATATATATATATATATATATATATATATATATATATATATATATATATATATATATATATATATATATATATTAGGGCTGTCAAACGATTAAAATTTTTAATCGAGTTAATTACAGCTTAAAAATTAATTAATCGTAATTAATCGCAATTAATCACAATTCAAACCATCTATAAAATATGCCATATTTTTCTGTAAATTATATATATATTCTGTAAAATAAATTGTTGGAATGGAAAGATAAGACACAAGATGGATATATACATTCAACATACGGTACATAAGGACTGTAGTGGGCATTTCACTCTACTGTCATTTAAATCTGTCTATGCTGTCCTCATTCCGAAGCGTCTACTTTTTCCAAAGCTAGACAGCTAGTGAACGACGCCTTAATAATCAGACTTCTTCCTTTTTCATCTGATTTATTAATAAAATGGCCTCAAACCACTGTCCTCTTTAGATCGTAGTGAAACAACAACAAAAAAGTACACAGCATTGCATTAGCAACAACGTTAGCTTAGCACGCTATACAGGTTCACTAAACATAAACAAAAAGCGTCTCATACAAAAAATATAACATTTCGCTTACTAACATAATATGTACATTCTTTACAACAACCATACTTACGGACAAATCTTGTCCAAGGATCATATAAGCACAACATTATCAGCCCGAGACGTCGTGCAGCCATAATGAAGAAAAGAAGAAAATAATAAACCATGTCGCAAAGCGACCACAAGAGTTCGCTGTTGGACAGCGCAAAAAGCCTTGCTGCAAACCTTACCAAAAGGCAGACAACTTTCTGAGCGGGACATGTGCGTTAATTGCGTTAAATATTTTAACGTGATTAATTAAAAAAATTAATTACCGCGCGTTAACGCGATAATTTTGACAGCCCTAATATATATATATATATATATATATATATATATATATATATATATATATATATATATATATATATATATATATATATATATATACACATACATATATACATATATATATATAAGGGCTGCAGCTATCGAATATTTTAGTAATCGACTGAAAATTCTATCGATTAATCGAGTAATCGGATAAAACAAATAAATTTTTAGGTGAAGAGCAATTATAAATATACATGAGAAAACAAGACATTTCATCTAATCTTGAACCATTTTCAGTCAATCAGTGTCTTTATTTTCGATGTATATTGTTGAAAACAGCCAACAATTGCATCTCAGATGTAACTAGAATAAAAAAAAACACTAATTCACTGCTTTCACTCAAAAAACCTTTAGACCTTATTTTTAAAAAATTATATATGTATATATATACCTAAAAATGCCTTTACGCTTGATAACACACATCACTTAAAAGTTAGGATTTTTTCCCACGTGTTTCAATTGAATTTTTTTTTTTTTTTTTCATTTCATTTCAGGCAGTTACATTCATCTTCACAAATACAGATCTTTGCTTTCAAGAAACAACAGAGACAAAAAAAAGACACAAAACAAAACAAAACAAAATGCCTGAAAGGGAGTGGGACGAAGAAAACTTATTGAATCCCACCCCGATTTCTCAATAATCATCAAAATAAATAACTATTTTCCTGCAACCTGTTTCTGTTTAGTTACATAGAATACATCCTTCCCTGACACATGTAACGGGAGGGCCGAACCCTCAATATCGATTCCCTCAGTCAAAAGAGAGAAAAACAAGAACAACAAACCCAAAATATGTATATATATATATATATATATATATATATATATATATATATATATATATATATATATATATGTGTGTGTGTGTGTGTGTGTGTGTGTGTGTGTGTGTGTGTGTGTGTGTGTGTGTGTGTGTGTGTAAATATATACAAATACACACACACTTATATTGCGTATATCCATACCAGTATGGTAAAAAGACCTACACAAACAGTGATGTACATTTAAGACCCTTCCTGAATATACTTAGACCAAATTAATTGTTTATAATGAAATTTAAATATGTGAATATTTTTACACTCTCTTAGTGATGAACTCAGATTGTTCCATAATTTAACTCCTTTTACAGACACACAGAAGCTCTTACGAGTCGTTCTAAATCTAGGAAGTACGAACTCCCCGTAAGCTCTTAAATTGTGAGCTCTTTCACGAATGGTGAAATGTGTTTGTAACTTTGCGGGTAATGTGTTGTTGAAAGCTTTATATAGAATTATGGAAGTGTTGTAATCGACTAGGTCTTGAAATTTAAACAATTTAGATTGAAGAAATAGTTCATGGGTGTGATCCAGAAATCCAGTCTTATGAATGATGCGAACTGCTCGTTTCTGTACTATGACTAAAGGATTTGTCGTATTGCGATAGGTATTCCCCCACACTTCCACACAGTACGTAAGATATGGGAGAATCAAGGTACAGTACAGAATACGGAGTGCATTGTGATCAAGATATATTTTAACTTTGTTCAAAATTGAAAGGCTTCTTGAAATTTTGGTTTTTATATGTCTGATGTGGGGTCTCCAAGACAGTTTGTCATCAATTATAACTCCCAAAAATTTATTCTCACTAACATTTTCAATTTGTATACCTTCAATACTAAATGTTGGTTCTGTATCAATTTTTGCATTCCCAAAAATCATTGCTTTAGTTTTACTTATATTCAATGATAATTTATTTATATCCATCCATTCTTTAATCAAGTTTAGTTCCCTGTTCACGGTAGTTACAAGTTCAATGTAACTATCACTAATTTCTATTTGTATCAAGCCATTTTTAAATTCTAGTTAAGTTTTAAGTTAGTCTAAACTGTAAGTCCTGATAGGATTTTGAGTTTTTGCAGTGTTCAAAATAAATGTATGATACAGGCTGTATTGGAGCACATTAGGGACTAGTGCTACTTGGTGTTTTATCCAGCAATGACTACTGAGCTAAAACTGATAGTTAGCATTATTGAGTTTTTATTTTACATCCTCATCACTCCACAACGCTATGTTATGTTAAAGCCTGTATGAAAGACATGTTGGCCACGCATCGAAAGTGGTCATAATTAATAGAAGCCTAGGCCTCCGCAGGGCTAACGTTACGTGAGCTAGTCACAGTAACGGTAATCTTATTTATTAGCGCTTTAGCGCTCTTTATTAGCGCTTAGTGCTCTTTATTAGCGCTTAGCGCTCTACTGCTTTAAGATGGCGGCTGTTTACTAACGCTGCCCAGACGCGGCCGAGTCTGTCAATGCGCATCTAGTTCAACATACATGTGATCTCTATGAGACTCATCAGACGCTACCTGCTACCAACCACCGTGCGGGCTAGTATTTAGCAACGTCGGTGTCGTTTGTAGGGGCTGTCGGCTGCAGTAAGTTTTTTTTTTTTTTTTTTTTGCTTCTTCCTCTACGCACGTGACATCAGCGCGTTGTCCCGCATTAAAAGTAGTCCGAGCAAAACGTGATGATTACAGCTGTCAAAATAAACGATTACTCGAGGTGAATAAAATTACTCGGATCAGTTTTTAAACTCGAGTTACTCGAGTTGCTCGAGTATTCGTTACAGCTCTAATATATATATATACATATATATATATATATATATATATATATATGTATCAAATAGGTGTCTTGGCTCACAGACAGCATAAACACACGATGGAATTTTCACTTGTCAAAGCATATTCTTTTTCCTATTGTTTTTTTTTTTTTTTTTATTTTAAACCTGTCCTGTTCAGCTGTTTGACACAGAGAATGGAAGTCTAAGTGCCCGGATTCTGAACAGTTTTAATGTTTCACATTGAGAGTCTGACATACTCCCATTGTGATCATTCAAAATACCTTTTTATTATGACAAAGCAGCGAACAGGAAGGGATTATGGGGGGACAGAAGAAAAGAAATACAAGAGAAGAAGGAAAAGAAACACATACACAAACAACAACTAGAAATACATTGAACATCTAAACTAGTTACTAATATGCTGGTGCTATCGTCAGCGAGATGTATTTCCGGTTTACACCATGTGGGGGCCTATTGGCCAGTGAGAGAATGGGGGTGGGGGTGTCTATAAGCTAAGTGATTGAAAGGGGTAGAGTGTACACAAATCAGTTCTGTGATCTAGAACCCAGTAATCGTGTGAATCTCTTATGAGTGTAAGCCCGTTGGCGACCAACCCTACGCCGCCGCATCGCCAATCCGGCACTGGGACCCCCAACCAGAGCATGCCCTACCACATCCAGCAGCACGCAGGCCCCACCGGGCGCGCGACAGCCACGCAGACGGGCGGAGAAGCCGCGCGGGTGCCAACCTAGGGCCACGGCCCCCACCCAGCCAGCCCGGGGAGGGAGGGCGGGCGGGGGGGCGGGTGGCCATGCGCAGCCCATCCCTCCTCCCGCAGCCCAGCAAAGGAGCCATCGTCCCCCCCCGGGACCCAGGGTGGTCTTTTTCCTATTCTTGTTATATCACAGATTTTGCGCAGTACAAAAAGATGCCTACAAGTTTATGGTTAGGATATTCAAGTTTGCATTGAAGCCACTGACTCAATTTTTGGATTGTAAAAATAAATAATTAAATAAACCTGTTCAGAGAAGGGGTGATCTAGTGCTGACATTGTAGTGGTGGTGAAATTATAGTGGCATAAACATGAGTGGGCATGTCATTTTTTGATAGACCTGAAGAGTAGAAAAGCAAAGGTTGGGTTGATAGCAGAGCATTACCTGGTCTCACTGACATATTGAGAATTGCCCCTGCCACAGATTTGTTATTTCCTCGTCTGTCAGCCAAGATGTCAGAACGCCAGAGAAGGCTGCAGGCTTGTATATTTTTGGCCGCGAGGCAAATTAAAATGGCGAATGATGTTCCTTAGTTTGAGCGATAAGTCTTTGCTAGTTTGAGTTGAAACGACTGTTGAATTTAACGTCTTCATTGGGAGAAGATTCAACATAAGCGACTAAGAAATCAAGGTGGTGGCAAATTGTTTATCATCCATACTATATTGCACACATTTACATGTCACTAACAAATACTATGATGTCATGTAACCAATTTAGGGTGTAACCCACCTACTGCCCATCGTTAGCTGGGATAGACTCCAGCATCCCTGCGACCCTCGTGAGGATAAGCAGCATGGAAAATGAATGAATGAATGAATAGTCTAATATTTGTGCACAGAGTTAGCAACATTCGCAGGCACTGTTAGCGCATGGCATGTAACCAGGGGTGTCCATCCGATTCCACAAAGGGCCGCAGTGCCTCCTGGTCTTTGTTCCAACAGATCCAGCACAGACAGTTCAGCCAATTAGGTTTGTGCTAATACAACCAGATCCTGACTGCAATCAACTGATTATACTTGTAAGACACCAGATTGGTGAAAAGGTATTCATATCGTGTGGTTGGAATGAAATCCAGCACCCACTGTGGCCCTTTGAGGACCGGTTTGACACGGCTGATGTAAACGCTGATAGACTCGAACACAGTTACAGTATAAAGAAGAAAAAAATTAATTAGGCACATGCTGTTTAAAGTTACTATACTGATTCTGGTATCGCGTTCATTTATTTTTATTTTTTTGTATTTTGAATGCAGGCAAAGCCTTTGATCAGGCAAAATTGAATGATGTGTAGGGGCATCTTTTTATCATCATTTTTTTATTTTTTTTTAACTATCCATCCTCCTGTTACAACCAAAAGCTGAACACAGTGGCATTTGGACACTGCCATCTCATTTTCTTAATGTTGTTTTCAAAGTAAAATCAGTGTATGAAACATGTATACATGACTGAGTGGTAGCAACGCTGCAGACCAGCAGACAGGGAGCAGGTGATAGCCACACCAAAGCATGGCAAGATAAACTAACCAACATGGCAGTCTAACATGAGTAGGACAAAATACACAACCTCCTGCTTTTTATTTGAGTAAAATCAGTGTATATGCGACAATAAAAGTGACAAATGGTATGTATACAACGTTGCCATCATAATAATCTCGGAAATTTTGGGTTATTCTTACATTACGAGTGATGCCAGACTATATGAAATGCTCGTACTTGATTGGCTAAAAAACTTCTGCCATTTAAAAATGGCTGCTCATGGCAATTTTTCTACTTCCTGAGAATGTTGGTCATTATTGATTATTATTGATTATAATGAAATTTAGAAATTTTTTTCAAATTCAATATTCTTTCTGACGGGATGCACTTGATCAAAAAGATTACAATTCCTTTAAGTAAAAGCAGAAAACAAAAACTGGATGAGTAAATGATATAGTTTCTGAGTTCGAACATCCGGCTGTACTTGTATAAACTACATGTTTTCATCTGTAGGAATTTGGAGGGGGAAGGGCCGGGGCCCTGGGGTGGCATCCATGCGGCATCTCCATTCGCCTGCGGGACTATCACATCTTAGATGGGACTCACGCATGACTAGTTGAAATTGTACACACTCAAGTAGGAAACCTTGGTGTCAGGATTAGCGAAGAGACAGCATAGAATAGGATGCCAACATACTCACATTCACAAGGGATTCACACAATATGGGTTCTAGACCAGATTATTGGATCTGGATTATTTAGGTTCGCTTCACCCCTTCCGAATCACTTATCTCTCAGATCTCCCCCCCCCCCCCCCCCCCCTTCCTTGGTTAACTGGCCCTCCACATGGTGTCAACCGGAAATACAACTAGCTAGCGATAGCTCCAACATATTCATAGTTAGTCAGAGTAGGCGATTAATGTATTTCTTGTTGTTGTTGTATGTGATTTTCTGTCTCTCGCTCCCTCTTTTCTTTTGTTTCCCCATAACTAATTCCTGTTCGCTGCTTTCTCTTAATAAACGAGGTACGTTGAATGATCACAATGGATGTATATCATACTCCTATGTGATACATTAAAACTGTTCGGATCAATCGGACACTCATACCTCCGTTCTCTGTGTCAAGCAGCTGAACAGGACAGGTTAAAAAAAAAAAAAAAAAAAGAATTGGCAGGGGGTACGTTTTAACTGGATTAAAAAAGAAATTAAACAAACCTAAAAAATGCATAGATATCACATATATAGCTAGATGTGGGAAAAATAGATATGATGGCAGTTTAGTAATCTGTGGGTACAGTTTACTAATTTGCCGGTACAGATTACTGAACTCTACTCACAGTTTACTAATCTTTAGGTACATTTTAGTAATCTGTAATGTTGTAATCTGTGGCGCTGCAACTAAGAAAAATCTTGATTGACAGATTTGAAAAGGTTTTGTTTAATTTAATCTCAATTTGTCTTGATTAACGTAGATATTGAAAAAATTTATTGATTATTTTTAAAGTATGTATTTAAATCAGGGCTGTCAAAATTAACGTGTTAATGCGCGGTAATTAATTTTTAAAATTAATCACGTTAAAATATTTGACGCAATTAACGCACATGTCCCTCTCAGACAGTATTCTGCCTTTTGGTAAGTTTTACAGCAAGGCGTTTTGTGCTGTCTAACAGCGAACTCTTGTGGTCGCTTTGCGACATGGTTTATTTTTTTCTTGCCAGTTCAATATGGCTGCACGACGTCTCTGTTGTGCTTATATGATGCTTGGAAAAGATTTGTCCGTAAGTATGGTTGTTGTAAAGAATGTACATATTATGTTAATAAGCGAAATGTTATATTTTTTGTATGAGACGCTTTTTGTTTATGTTTAGTCAACCTGTATAGCGTGCTAAGCTAACGTTGTTGCTAATGCAATGCTTGTTTACTTTTTTTTTTGTAGTTTTACTTAAACGGTCTAAAGAGGACAATGGTTTGAGGCCATTTTATTAATAAATCAGATGAAAAAGGAAGAAGTCTGATTATCAAGGCGTCGTTCACTAGCTGTCTAGCTTTGGAAAAAGTAGACGCTTCGGCGTGATGACAGCATAGACAGATTTAAATGACAGTAGAGTTAAATGCCCACTGCAGTCCTTATGTACCGTATGTTGAATGTATATATCCATCTTGTGTCTTATCTTTCCATTCCAACAATTTATTTTACAGAATATATATATAATTTACAGAAAAATATGGCATATTTTATAGATGGTTTGAATTGCGATTGTGATTAATTACGATTAATTAATTTTTAAGCTGTAATTAACTCGATTAAAAATTTTAATCGTTTGACAGCCCTAATTTAAATACATAGTTAATTTGATGCATCCCTGATATTTTTGAAAATCCCAGATAGTTGAAATTGGTTGAAAATTAAAACTGAGCAATTTATAGCTATTTCAAAGCACACACTCCATTGACAATAATGTTACGTTTCTCAAATGGCACTGACACAAGATGGCCGACAAGAGATAATTGCCTTCCCCGTTGGATCACTGAGCTTATTAGAAATCTAGCTCAGTCTGTATGTGATATCTATGGGGAAAAAAGAAAAATACAGTTGCCGGAAATACGTAGGGCGGAAGTCCTCATGATTGCGCGGTCTTTTAGGACAACACGTCTCCCCACAACACTGCAGAAATGGCGGGTACGTATCTGACAGCTCCGTTGTCGTGAAGTTTGTCTCCGCTTTCAAACAGTTTTGCTTTATCCTTCGCTGGCGTAGACAAACGTGAGATCTCCGAAACCTTATTACGTGCCGAACGGGACGACACACAAGGTTGGCGTTAGCAACGGGGGCCTGCCTGCTATGTTAGCAGCATGCTATCGGGCTGTCATAACATGCTGTACGTTTTGCAATGTACGTAAGACATGGCTTTTTAAACGATTTGTAATGTCGTTGTGGAGAGTCAGAATTTTGCCATCATTTTGTATGCAAGCCACTTCAAATGTATTTCGAGTCGAGAATCAGCGACTGTGTGTTGTTTACTAGAAACGTAGGCTCGCTCAACTTTGCATAGCCTTGATAACTTCTGATTTCCCTTTCAAACTGGTTAAACATCTATGTTTTGTCGTACTTCTTTGTGTTGTTACACATTAACCGAATTGATCGGCTGTTTGTGTTATTTTTCCCTTAGGAGCAAACAACATGGAAAAGAAACTGGCTGAATTTAAGTGTGACACCAACGAAGCTGTCTGCTTAAAGCTAAGTATGTTTACTTTTGCTCTGTTTTATCATGTAAATATTATAGTCTGAAAAATTCGGTACTTGATGTGAAATCTGAGCCAGTTCGTTGGTTAAACTGGAAACCATCACCTACTCAGGCATTAATATAGTGAATACTGAAGTTTGTTGGGACCACCTGCAACACATTCACATAACTGACTATTAGGCATGTGCCGGTATTAGATTCTGACGGTACGATAACCTTAAGCAAAATATCACGGTTCCGCGGTATTGCGCTTACAGCTCTAAAATGTGTTACCCTGAGATATCTGGGTTAAAAAAACACCTTTCAATTGAGCAGCATTTTTATTTTTCAAAAATATTAGCAAATTGGAACTTAAGTATAATGTTAATTTAAAATAAATACAAAAAAAAAAAAAAAAAACTGAAATATTCTAGATAAAGTTAAACCCACAGCCAAAGCTCAACATTATTACCATCAGAACAAAAACAATGTAATTATTTTCCATAAAAAGCACGTGTGTATGACTCGTATTATTAGAGGTGTGCAAAATTTCCGATTCTTAGATTATTCGCGATTCGGCCGTGGAAGATTCGAGAACGATTCACAAACATCCAAATTCCGATTATTGAAATATGCCAAGTAAAGCAGAAGTACGACACACTCAGCCCGCCGCGCGGTCTTCGGTACGCAATTAGGGACGGAGCGAGAGTAGCTAAACATCATGCTTCTCATTACCCGGCCCCTAGGGTAATGCCAATGCTCAACTCACGGCTCTAGCTCAACTCATACCACGAGATAAAAAAAAAAAAACAACAACATACCTGACTGCTGCCGAAAAGCTGCTACAAGCCACATTATGTTACGGTAGATATCATTTATATAGGACTAGATGCATTATAGCTTGGTATCGTTACCAGCACATCTACAAAAAACTAGATGCGGGCGTTAGTAACGGCCGCCATCTTAAAGCAGTACACTTCCCTGCAAGGCTGTTGTTGCGAACCTTCCAAGCGAACCTAATTAACTTTTTATCTAAAATACTCCTAAATCGGTAAAATATTGACTTGAATCTATCTTTAAAATAGTTTAAAAACTTTTACATGTTGAAAGTAGACAAAAGAGAAATTATGGAATAACAGGAGCAATTTTAACAACTTTAACGGTTGATTCACAACATTAAATTAATTGAAAGTAGTTTAAAGCTGCTGATATAGAATGGGGACTGGAGTTTTTTTATTTACTGTTATTTTTGTATATTTGTTTACTGCTATATGTTAACTTGATACTTAAATAGTAATTTGGTTTAGCCTGAGAGGATTTTTGAACAATTTTGGAACTAATGTACAAAACAAATTAAAAAAAAAAAAAAAAAAGGAGTGGGGTGCATCAATAATCGTTTGATAATCGAATCGGAGCCTCTGAATCGTAATCGTAATCGAATCGTTAGGTGCCCAAAGATTCCCAGCTCTACGTATTATGTATACATTATGCACTCTCTTTCTCAACAGAGACAGCTGCCAAAGAGAAAAAAACGTTTTACCCAGCTAGACACACAAAACATGCTGGAGTTAACTCTCGGTTAACCGGTGCCGGTGGGAAACGTTTATCACAGTGTTTACCAACCTTTAATTTTGTATAAATGCAAAGTCATATTGGAGGCATTGCCTCCTTGGAAGCCACACTCCGCCAACCTATTTTACATGTCTTTGGCCCTCCTCCTCTGAGCTGCGGCCATCTGTAACTTTTCTGTACCTGAAGTATTCCCATACCAGCAAATTCATTTTCTTTGATAGGCAAGGCAAGGCAAATTTATTTATACAGCACAATTCAACACAAGGCAATTCAAAGTGCTTTACATCACATGAAGATAATAAAAATCACATTAAAATCAATAGAACGTAAAAAAAAGACAATTGAAATAGGAAATAAAATTATACATACAAATTGCATTTAATCACGAATAGAATTAAATAAATAAATAAATAAAACATACTACGACTACTGCTAATAATTGAAATCAGCAATGGAGATATGAATAGAAAGCAAATAGAATGAAATGGATAGTTATGGATATGCAGTGCTAAACAAAAGCGTTTTTAGCCCTGATGTAAAGGAGCTAACAGTTTGAGCATACTTCAAACTTTCAGGTAACTTGTTCTAGAGGTGAGGAGCATAATAACTAAATGCTGCCTCACCCTGCTTGGTTCTTGTTCTTGGAACATACAGGAGACTTGTCCCAGACGACCTCAGGGGTCTAGATGTTTCATAGGAATCTTAACAAATCAAGCATGTATTTTGGTCCAAGGCCATTAAGTGTTTTGTAGACGAGCAGTAGTATTTTATAGTCTATCCCTTGTCTCACTGGAAGCCAGTGTAATGATTTCAAAACCGGTGTAATGTGGTCCAGTTTCCTTGTATTTCTGAGGACTCTGGCTGCAGCATTCTGTATTAGCTGCAGCTTACTGACTGATTTTTTTTTTTTTATTAAGACCTGTAAATATACCGTTGCAATAGTCCAATCTGCTGGGATAGGGGGAAAAAGTTCAGGAGTTTCACCTCCTCCAGCCATCATGTTGCACAGCTGACTCACTCACACTGAGCAACAACCGGTGGGGTACGGTTAAGCTAAGTGAGGGATTTCTCCCTGCATTTTTGGGACATAAAAAATAGCTTATACCTTAGGGACTGTATGACAGAAAGTTTTTGCGTTTTTGAAACTGTGACGTTTTCATACCACGGTATACCTTGAAACTGGTAATCTGCACGGTATACTACTCAACTAAATGCATCAACCCACTTTTCTATGTGCAGTTCGCTTTCCAGATGACATTGATGATGATGGGACAACATTCCACCCGGAATACAGCCACCAGATTTTTGGAGATGAGTAAGTTTTTTTTTCTTTCTTTCTTTCTTTCTTAGCACTATATCAATTATGTGAAAGTTTCATTTGCATAAACATGTTTAAATGTAGTCCGATCACGTCATTTTCAAAGTATCGGAATCGGCAAAAAAATATCGGCCATGCCTTTTTTTAGTTTTTTTTTTTTTTAATTAAATCGTTTTCTAATTGTATTTAACGTTACAGACATAGTATGTTACTCATCCAGAGTCTTTAGTTTAGGCTTAATGTAGGGTTATCAAATTTATCCCGATAACAGCGGCAATTAATTTTTTAAAAAATGTTTCATGTTAAAATATTTAACGCAATTAATGCATGCACTGCACGACCCACCCACGCATTGTCGCGCTCAATCTGTAATGGCGCTGTTTTACCTATATAGAGAGATAACAGGCGGCGTAAAATGAGTAGAGTGAATTTTGGCAGCCTTTGGAGCCTTTTTTTAATTGGCTAAAGCCTTACAATCCCTCTCCCTACGATTAGAAATATCATGGGAAGCAATGTGGGGAAGCAAGGTAGCAATTGATCTTTTTCTTAACACCTTATGTTATTTCCCAACGCAGAAAAGATATATCAATTGGTAGCACTACGCACAGTCATGGTTCCACTTCCCATCATGCATTTGGGCATGGCTACAATATCATTTACTGAAAGCTCAATATATACACTAGATGGCAATATTTATTCATAATATACAAAGTCAGAAGTCTTTCTATCCGTGGATCCCTCTCACAGAAAGAATGTTAATAATGTAAATGCCATCTTGAGGATTTATTGTCATAATAAACAAATACAGTACTTACAGTGGGGAGAACAAATATTTGATACACTGCCAATGGGGAAACCCATTGTAATTATCGCCTCGCGTGCATGCGCGCATGAGGCAGACGTGCTGTTAAAAGTTCGGATTCCTCGTTACCAACTGCGCAAAATGCATCTTCGTTCCAGGTCCGTCAAAAACTAGCGCCGGAGCCAATCGTTCCCATTATATCCTACTGTTCAACGTATACCGGCCGCGTCAGTGCTACGGAGTGACTGTGGACCATCTACGGCGCGCCAGTGTTGTTGACGTGTGGGCGATCCCGTCACGAGTGACATTTCACGCGGGGCGGCTATTTTTTGGCACAACGCTGGATATTTACAACGAAGTCCGCCAAAACATTTGTTACCGACTTGGCTGCTACGAACAACCTCGCTTTGACAATGAACAGCTAAATGAAATTAAGAGCGCTGGGCTTCAAACTCGTCCTGTTTATGAAAGTCGATTGTCATATGCTGGTGTTGTGTAGTAATGAGCAGACGTGACTTCAGCGGCGCTTGCTAACTTTTTTAATGCGCCCACACACTTAAGCCTGTCGCAATATGCAATAATTCCATTTATCGCACGATAAATAAAAATGAAGGCGATAATTTTCCGCTGCGATTTATCGCCTTGCGTGCACCTGCGTGCGCGCCTGGGGCTGACGTGCTGTTAAAAGTTCGGCTTCCTTGTTACCAACTATGCAAAATGCATTTTAGTTCTGTTTTTAGTTTAGTGCAGTTTAAGTTTAGTGCAGGTGGAGAAAAAAAAGAAAAGGTGACGCTTACCATTGAAATGAAGATGTGAATGATAGCAAAATATAAGCATGGTGTGTGCATCCATGAACTGGGTCGTAGAATGCCGATCTCAGCCGGCGGTCCCCCTCCGTTCGCCTGTCTTTATAAGGTAAGGTGACAGTTCTTATTGTGGTAACATCGCTTAAGAAATCGCCAGCTTCTTCAGGTTTTAAATCATTTATTCCATCAACTCGCCGAGTGCCCACTGCTGTTGACGCCAGGATCGAAACAGAAACGAAACAGAAAGTAAAATAGCGCCCTTCTGCTCACCGTCAGCCCCGCGGTGCGTTCAGGTACAGCAAAAAAAGTCCGCCACATTGGAAGCAGATTCGTTACATTATTACAGCTACTGTACTGTATTATTGTTATTGTTGCAATGATTATATTATTGTTATTCTGATTTTTATTCATATTTTATTTGTTTTGCTCTTTGTAATTGCTATTTGTAATAGTAACAGCAGTATTTATTAAGGATGTAGTGTGGGTTTTTGGGCTGCGGAAAGAATTATTGGAATTATAATGTATTCTTATGGGAAAATCCTGCTTGGCATACAGCCATTTCGACTTACAAACAAGCTCCTGGAACGAATTAACTTCGTATGTAGAGGTACCACTGTATTACACATGGAACGCCATAGCAGAAGCTATGAGGGGAAACATTTTCATTTGCCTAGATGCTTAAATTATTAAGTGGAATTTTATGTTTCTTAAAAAACACATTCTATTTCTTTTGTGTTTCTGTGCAGTATTAATATTGTTGTCTTTTACTTAAAAGAGGCATGGTCTATTGTTTTTAGTTGTGATTTCCTAAAAAGTATTTTTGAATTTAAGAGTAAACATGTATTGCGTTTAAATGGGTGTACATAATCTATTAATATATACTGTATTCTCACAGTGTTATTGTAATTTTTTTTTTTATTGGGGGGGTGCAATAATATCGCATATCGCAATAATTTATTAAGTAAATTATCGCACACTAAAATTTGTTATCGCGACAGGCCTACACACACTAGATATCATGAAATGGCAAACTAAAAGTGCTACGTCCCATGCCATTGGCTACGTGAGCCCAGAGTGATTATGGGACACGTAGTCCATATACTACATCGATGAATTCTAAACCGTCATGACTGAATGGAAGTTAAGAAGACCAAATCAATCAATACCAGTGACTATAGATAATGTTGCAAATATTGTTAATTCAGTACGTGACACAGATGGATTCGGACCACAAATAGGATGTCATGCTCATGTAGTAAACCTAGCTGCTAAGAGAGCTGTAGCAATCAACAGTGTGCCCTGCCTCACTTTACAAACAGTAAAGATTGTTCCCAGCACTTTTATACAAAATTTTTTCAGATCAATAAGAAGTAAGCACATAAATATTATGTACTAAAATGCATGTTTATATGATGGCAATTTAATTTTTGCTCGTTAGCAAAAAAAAAAAAAAAAAAAAAAAAGGAAACAAAAAAAATATGTTTTTTTTTTTTTTTACAGAGCATTAAATGTATTGAATCGGATCGAAAATAGTGTCCCCCGTATCAAAAATCGTACCTAACCGTGACTTAACTGTATCGTTGCATCCCTATGGAACACCACTGCAGAAGCTATGACGGGAAAAGTTTTCATTTGCCTAAATGCTTAAGTTATTAACTGCAATTTTATTATTATTATTTTTTTTAAACACATTTTATTTATTTTATTATATTATATTATTATATATTATTTGCGGTATCCATGTTGCTGTTTTTTACTTAAGAGGCATGGTCTATTGTTTTTAGTTGTGATTTCTTAAAAAGTATTTTTGAATTTAAGAGTAAATATTTATCACGTTTAAATGGGTGTACTTGATCTATTAATATATACTGTATCCTCACTGTGTTATTGTAAATTGGTTAAAAAAATGGGGGGGGCGCAATAATATCGCATATCGCAATAATTTATGAGAATAATTATCGCACACTAAAATTTGTTATCGCGACAGGCCTAACAACGTCATGTTGTAAATGTAATATTTGCTACATTTTATTGTACTGCGTGTTTTTTTGTTTGGGGTGGGGTGCAATGTTACAATATTGTTAATTCCATTCTTTTTCGTCACAGTGAGGTGGCTTTTGGATACAAAGGTCTTCAGATACAACTCTTTTACACAGCTGGAAGCTTGACCACCCTTTATAAAGTCAAGTATTCCTCCAAAGTCACTGAAACATTTGACTGTGTGGAGGTAAGATGTGTTGGATTTCGGATCATTTTTCATTTGTTTTATTTTGTTTCTTTTGATAAATATTGTCATGGATTTACTTTGTGTACACTAGCATCAACAAGATGTTTTTGTATTAATACCACAAAAAAAATTTGGACAAAACCCAGACCTATCGACAAATTCTTATGATATTAAAATGGATTAAGAAGATTTAATGGTTCTTTCGAAGAAGAAATAAGTTGCTGAAGGTCATGAGCAGGGCTCCAGACAAACATTTTTTACCAGGACAAAGGGGCCAATTTTAGGGGCGCAAGCAGAAGATTCAGGGGCACACACTGGAGATCGACATGCAGAATTTTCTCAAATTTTCACTGTTTTACTGATAAATACTTTCCAAATAAATGCATAAAACTACAAACTATCAGTTTTGACATCAACCAGGATACCGCTTAAAAATTAGGTTAACATGGGAATTTTGTTCTTTTTCTGTCGCTGGCCACTGAACCAATCAGCAGTGGATTTTTTGACCAACAAATGACCTGCGAGGGCACTGGTCAACCCTGAACTTGACATCCACACGCCACACTTTGTGAACATGGAGGACCAGATCATTTTAGCAGTGTGCGACCAGCACATACTTTATGATAGCGCTCTGCATGATTTCCGGGACATAAATAAAAAAGCATCAGTTTGGGAAGTACAGTGCCTTGCAAAAGTATTCGGCCCCCTTGAATCTTGCAACCTTTCGCCACATTTCAGGCTTCAAACATAAAGATATGAAATTTAATTTTTTTGTCAAGAATCAACAAAAAGTGGGACACAATCGTGAAGTGGAACAACATTTATTGGATAATTTAAGCTTTTTTAACAAATAAAAAAACGAAAAGTGGGGCGTGCAATATTATTCGGCCCCTTTACTTTCAGTGCAGCAAACTCACTCCAGAAGTTCAGTGAGGATCTCTGAATGATCCAATGTTGTCCTAAATGACCGATGATGATAAATAGAATCCACCTGTGTGTAATCAAGTCTCCGTATAAATGCACCTGCTCTGTGATAGTCTCAGGGTTCTGTTTAAAGTGCAGAGAGCATTATGAAAACCAAGGAACACACCAGGCAGGTCCGAGATACTGTTGTGGAGAAGTTTAAAGCCGGATTTGGATACAAAAAGATTTCCCAAGCTTTAAACATCTCAAGGAGCACTGTGCAAGCCATCATATTGAAATGGAAGGAGCATCAGACCACTGCAAATCTACCAAGACCCGGCCGTCCTTCCAAACTTTCTTCTCAAACAAGGAGAAAACTGATCAGAGATGCAGCCAAGAGGCCCATGATCACTCTGGATGAACTGCAGAGATCTACAGCTGAGGTGGGAGAGTCTGTCCATAGGACAACAATCAGTCGTACACTGCACAAATCTGGCCTTTATGGAAGAGTGGCAAGAAGAAAGCCATTTCTCAAAGATATCCATAAAAAGTCTCGTTTAAAGTTTGCCACAAGCCACCTGGGAGACACACCAAACATGTGGAAGAAGGTGCTCTGGTCAGATGAAACCAAAATTGAACTTTTTGGCCACAATGCAAAACGATATGTTTGGCGTAAAAGCAACACAGCTCATCACCCTGAACACACCATCCCCACTGTCAAACATGGTGGTGGCAGCATCATGATTTGGGCCTGCTTTTCTTCAGCAGGGACAGGGAAGATGGTTAAAATTGACGGGAAGATGGATGCAGCCAAATACAGGAACATTCTGGAAGAAAACCTGTTGGTACCTGCACAAGACCTGAGACTGGGACGGAGATTTATCTTCCAACAGGACAATGATCCAAAACATAAAGCCAAATCTACAATGGAATGGTTCAAAAATAAACGTATCCAGGTGTTAGAATGGCCAAGTCAAAATCCAGACCTGAATCCAATCGAGAATCCGTGGAAAGAGCTGAAGACTGCTGTTCACAAACACTCTCCATCCCACCTCACTGAGCTCGAGCTGTTTTGCAAGGAAGAATGGGCAAGAATGTCAGTCTCTCGATGTGCAAAACTGATAGAAACATACCCCAAGCGACTTGCAAGCTGTAATTGGAGCAAAAGGTGGCGCTACAAAGTATTAACGCAAGGGGGCCGAATAATAATGCACGCCCCACTTTTCTGTTTTTTATTTGTCAAAAAAGTTTAAATTATCCAATAAATGTTGTTCCACTTCACGATTGTGTCCCACTTGTTGTTGATTCTTGACAAAAAATTAAAATTTTATATCTTTATGTTTGAAGCCTGAAATGTGGCGAAAGGTTGCAAGGTTCAAGGGGGCCGAATACTTTTGCAAGGCACTGTAAATTCATAGCTAATCAGAGACTAGCAATGACACACAGGCCGAGATCGCGCCCCGTGCGTTGGTTTTCAGCTCAAAGGCGATGACTTTCGCATTTCACCATCGCTCATCGCCTCCTGTGTGTCGAGCCCGAGTCAGACTATATCCCACCGTTGACCTCCTTTGAAACAGTGCCGGCGGGTTTGTTGGAAAGAAAGTAGTCACGTATTGTCCTTTTCGCCATTGTTCGCAAGTGCTGTCAAGTTTTCGCGCTACCCCATTCATTACCCGTGCCACAGAGACCACTTTTTCTTTTTCTTCTGTTGTATTTTCCTTTGGCAAACCAGCTCGTTACATTACTGCCAACTAGAGGATTTAACCCTAAAGGAGTTTGTCAGCAAAAAATGGCTATGTGACTGGTAGCGCATGTGCGAGTAGATGGGGAAAAACCCAAAAACTCACACTGGCTCTAATTTTAGTCGCAAAATGCGACCATTTGGTCGCAGTCTGGACCTCTGGTGAGTCAACTCTTGACTTGCAATTTAAATGTTGCTGCAAATGTATGCAGTGGACCCAACTAGTGTCCACATCCTGCATTTCTGTGGCCATGATGAATGTGAAGGCAGTAACTGGTAGAGAATGAAAATAACGCTGGTGAACTTGAAAATTACACTGGCAATTGTAAAATCAATGGGAATTACATTAGTTGTTCAGGTTTGGACATTAATCAATCAATAAAGGCCCATTAGTTGTTGATGAGGTTTAATTACACAGTCAGTTTTCTCCTAATTTTGGAAATCCAAGATGCAAGAACAGCCCAACGTCAAGTCGCAATTTTTCTGATATGAAATGCATTAACAAAAAGGTTGATATACCAATGGAAAGCTGAGATTCCTCTTTCATTTTACTCATTTTGCTCTTCAAACTGAGAATGAATGTTTCTTTTTAAGCAAAAACTTATGTTGATTTTAAAAGTCTCAACAAACCCCCACCAAAATTCTTGGCCTCAAATGCCACTGCACAAAAAGTGTGCAGTTCAGAAGCCTGCATCTGTTATGGTGTGGGGTGAAATGAGTGTGTGTGTGTGTGTGTGTGGGGGGGGGGGGGGGCTTGCAGATCTGAGCAGGCATTGTCAATGCAGAAAGGTATATTCAGACACTTAGGCAAGGTTCACACCGCAGGTCTAGATGCACAATTCCAAATTTTTTTATTCTTTTCTGCTATTTTGGCATACCCTTTCAGACTTCCTATTTCCATCGAGCCCGTTCAAATATTACGCATGCGCACCTTTATTTCCGGGAACAAATGTGCTGCGCACGCGGCCTAGTAATACGTTATTATCGAGGACAAGCGCTCATAGATATATTATATACACATACAAGATGTACTGCTAGCAGTCCAATCAATGGGTTTCTATGACGACAATCTAATCTATCCCGTAGTATTATATCTAGAGTAGACAGGGATATTGGTGTGTTAAGCAGGGGCACAGGGTTAATTCGGCCAGAATGCGGTCGTTATTAAATTATTATTTCTGTGCGGCCCGGTAGCAACTGCGCACCGGAACCGGTCCGCGGCCCGGCAGATGGGGACCCCTGGACTAGAGTGTAGTTTTGAGCATGGACTACGGTTTTGAAGTTCGCGGTTTCACTCGCTCGTTGACAGACACCCCCCCCCCTTTTTTTTTTTTTCTCCTCGGATCTACGTGATTCAGAAGAATGACCCATTTTGATTTCAAAACGGCGAACTTTCGCCGAAAGGTGGCAAGTTTGCATGCCTGTAGATACACGTTAGCTAATTAGATTAGCGCTCGGCGCTAACTATTAACACTTCAAAAACAACAACAATAAAGGCTATACAGTACAAGAGGGTTCGTGTACTCGCCTCTTATAGACACACACGGGTCTTAGCAACACACTCAGGACATTTTTCAATGGATATAACTTGAAACTACAGCTGGACATCTGAAAGACAATGAGCAACGAACTCTCTCTCTTCCCCTCTCGCTCTAAAAAATAACTGTGCGATCGCTGCCTGTCTCGTACACAAATTTATTTTCCAGTCTTTTGAAAAGGAGTAAATCTCTCCCGGTTACAGGCAGCATCCATTATAACGTGTGTTTGTCCGTTAAAGGTTTTCGGGCGGCAGACGTGTCTTGAATTTCGTTCCGCTACGAGCGGCTGTCATGAAGTTATGTGGGAAAATCATCGTTTTTTTTTTTTAACCTTTATGAATCGTATTCGAATCGTCACGTGTTGAATCACGATCGCAAACCCCCCAAAAATCGCAACAGTAGTTTTTTCCAATATCGTTCAGGCTTACATGCTAGCACTATGGTACCTAGAGTGATCATATTTTGATTTCCAAAAAGAGGACACCAATAATAGGCATAAATAATCCCAGTTTAGTTTTATATTCAAAGTTTATATGGATTGATGTACATACATGGCGCACACACATACATTTAGTTTGTCCCGCTCTCGGCCATTTAAGCAGTAGTGAAATATTGCTCATTTGGCGCACAGAAAGAAAACAGAGAATTCTCAGGCTTACCCCCCCCCCCCCCCCCATTTTATTTATTTTTTTCCCGTAACTTTGGTCAAGCCCACCTCCTGCCTAAAAGATAGGCATTAACATTAATGCACAGCTCCACCACTGAAGTCGTCCCTGCCTCTCCCGCTTTGTGCTGACGTAATGCTGCATAAATTCCGATTTGTGAGATTTGAGAGTTCAGACTGCAGCCACATTTTGGAAAAATGTGGTCCAGATCGGATTTTAACCACATACGAAAGCGACCTAGATTGGATTTGAAATGGTCCCCTTCTATGCGACTTGTCCGGTTCAGACCGTCAAGTTAATGCCTCACTCGAGTCGGAAAAACACAAAAAAATCAGATTGGTGCATTTAAACCTGCAGTCTGAACCTAGCCTTAGAAGCCTGTATTAGACAAGAATGGGGCAGCGTTCTTATTTAACCTGAAAAACTTTAGCAGGCTGTTTCAAGAAAAAGGGGGTATGACCCACAGGACGAAAGTCATGGAATTTAAAATAAATTTTTCCTTAAAGTGATTCATTGTTAAACTTTTGACCTGCCATCTGTTCTATTCTGAATAAAAATTGAAATTTGGCACTTTCACTTAAGCCCATTCAGTTTTATTCACAATTTTTTTTACAGCGTTCCAACTTCTTTTGGAATCTAATTTATACCTACATTTTTTAATGTTATGTTGTATGCATTGGTAACTGTTTCATCTAATAAGAATGGTGATTAAGACAGTGACAGTCAATGTTTTATCGCAATTGGGGAACCATTTTCTGGTTTTGGAGCCCATTTTGAAGCCGCAGATGATGTTCATGATGAAGCATGATGATTGCCTGATTGCCCATGTGCGCTCAGTGTTGACCCTGATGGCGCTCTGAACGTTAAGGGTTTGAGTGCAGCTGGTGTCAGGGTGGAGAGCGAGAAGAGTAGCTCAGTCTGCATCTGAAGAGTGTTTGTCTCACAGTCCGAGTGTATGTCGACGGTCAGACTGTGGTGCAGCTGGTGAGAAACAGGAGGTAGACTTGAAGCCACTGCAATTTAGGCTCTTATTAAAAAAATGATATTTTCTGGGAAAATGACTAATTTAGAGCTTAGACTATTTTATTTTCACACACAAAAAAAGGCTTTGCTAAAAATTTAGTTTAAAGTTTGTTTTCTGCGTCTTCAAAAGCTTAATAATACCAACACTGCAAATTAGATTATTTATACCCTCCTTTGTGTTTATTGTTTGGGAAACAAATACATTGACAATGTCCTGAAGGTACATTGTTAAGTTATATTCAGGATTAAGTCGGGTACCTTTTTCTGAAAGGCTGTGTAATTTAGTGTCTAGTATGTTGAAGAGTGGCTAGAACAAAGGGGCTTGTTTGTCCAAGGCCTTTTAAGCATGCTCTTGGCTTCTTCGAAATTCAGCCAAACAATTGCAATACTGGAGAGGCATTCAGCTGCAGGTGCATTACCTCCAGTTTGATATTAGCTGATGTCTGAAAGGGGGAAAATCAGCAGTATTTTGTATTAGCCTTTTGTAGTGCATTTTGCCCCGACCTTCTTCATTTCCCTGTCTTCAATGCTGAGCTGCAAGGGTCTCTGTGGCGACATAATGCCCATCACACATGGAAATGGTGTGAAAGGGCTGCTTAGCAAAGTGTTCATGTCAATCCTTGTGGAAATGGATACAATGCAAACATTACAGCTGAACTAACCACGCGTTGCGCAGAGTAAAATGTCTGAGGGTAGCGCCCCTTTGTCTCCGAGGCCCTTTGAAAATGCGGGGCCCAATTCATTTGATTGGGTTCACTTGGCAGGATTAGAGGAGAGGCCTCTATTATGAATGGCCAAAGGTTTATTAAGTTGAGATCAATTCATCAGGTTTAATTTCCCAGTGAGTGGTAGAAATGCGTTATTGTGGTAACTTCATCACATATTCATGGTTTAACTTGAGGAGTAAATGTACAAATTTAAGTGGGCTTTTCACTGGGAGGGGGATGCCGAGGCCCCTGCTCAGCTGACAGTTTTAATTGCCTAATGGTTTTCTTTTCACTGTCGCACACACATACACACAGAATTGGGGGTTTATTTGTACAACCTATTTGATACATTTCTCTGTCTTGCCAGGTCTGCGAAGAGACAAATGTTAATTCTAAAAGACCTTGAATACAGCGATGCTTTAAGATTAGATTAATTGATTTTACTTTGAAATCATGAATTTAGAGACTACATTTATGGGTTTTTCTGCCCCAGATATCCAATGTGTACATACTAGAATGAATACAAAAAATTCCTACTTTTGCCATTGATGCACACAAAGTGACTAATTCTATATTGCACTAATATTGTAGAGAACTATTTTTCTCATGTTAAATAAATGCATTTTTTCCCATTTTCTGGTAATAGTAATGCAAGATGTGTTTTACCAGCATGGTTGAGGAACAAGTTATCCTATATCTCAAGTAGAGCTGAAACGAATACTCAAGCAACTCGAGTAACTCGAGTTTTAAAAACTGATCCGAGTAATTTTATTCACCTCGAGGAATCGTGTTTTTTTTTTTTTTTTTGCCAGCTCTAAGCATCACGTTTTGCCCGGACTACTTTTAATGCGGGACAACGCGCTGACGTCACGTGCGTAGAGGAAGAAACAAAAAAAAACAACAACAAAAAAACTAGGGTTGTCAAAATTATCGCGTTAACAGGCGTTAATTAATTTTTTTAATTAATCACGTTAAAATATTTGACACAATTAATGCAGATGCCCCGCTCAGACAGATTTAAATGACAGTACAGTGAAACGCTCACTTGTTGTGTTTTATGGAGTTTTGCCGCCTTCTGCTGGCGCTTGGGTGCGACTGATTTTATAGGCTTCAGCACCCATGAGCATTGTGTAAGTAATTATTGACATCAACAATGGCGGGCTACTAGTTTATTTTTTGATTGAAAATTTTACAAATTTTATTAAAACGAAAACATTAAGGGGGTTTTAATATAAAATTTCTATAACTTGTACTAACATTTTTCTTTTAAGAACTACAAGTCTTTCTGTCCATGGATCGCTTTAACAGAATGTTAATGTTAATGCCATCTTGTTGATTTATTATTATAATAAACAAATACAGTCCTTATGTACCGTATGTTGAATGTATATATCCATCTTGTGTCTTATCTTTCCATTCCAACAATAATTTACAGAAAAATATGGCATATTTTATAGATGGTTTGAATTGCGATTGATGACGATTAATTACGATTAATTAATTTTTAAGCTGTAATTAACTCGGTTAAAAATTTTAATCGTTTGACAGCCCTAAAAAAAACCTTACTGCAGCCGACAGCCGCTACAAACTACGCCGACGTTGCTAAAAACTACGCCTTCATGATGCTAGTGTGGTAGCAGGTAGTGTCCGATGCGTCTCATAGATATCGCATGCATTTAGAACTAGATGCGAAATTACAGACTCGGCCGCGTCTCGGCAGCGTTAGTAAACAGCCGCCATCTTTAAGGAGTAGACCTCTCAGCGCTAATAAATATAACGTTACTGTCACTCACACACATAACGTTAGCCCTTCGGAGGGCTGGGTTTCTATTGATTATGACCACTGTCGATGCGTGGCTAACGTGACTTACATACAGGCTTTATTTAATCTGTAAAAACAGCGCTGTAGAGTGATGAGGGTGTAAAATTAAAACATAATACAGCTAACTGTTAGTTTTAGCTCAGTAGTCATTGCTGAATAAAACACCAAGTAGTACTGGTCCCTAATGTGCTCCAGTACAGCATGTATCATACATTTATTTTGAACACTGCAAAAACTCAAAATCTTATCAGTACTTACAGTTTAGACTAACTTAAAACTTAACTAGAACTTAAAAATAGCTTGACACAAATTGAAATTCAATTGAAACGTGGGAAAAACACGTAGCTTTCAGTTGATGTGTGTTATCAAGCGTAATTACATTTTTAGGTAAGAAATATGTTTTTTTCTTTTTATAAGACGTTTTTTTGAGTGAAAGCTGTGAATTTTTTTTTCTAGTCACATCTGAGATGCAATTGTTGGCGGTTTTCAACAATGTACATCGAAAATAAAGACATTGTTCAATATTGGAATAAATGTCTTTTTTTCTCATGTATATTTATAATTGCTCTTTACCTAAAAAAATGTTTTATCCGATTACTCGATTAATCGATAGAATTTTCAGTCGATTACTCGATTACTAAAATATTCGATAGCTGCAGCCCTAATCTCAAGGCAGTCCACTGTATTTAGAAGCATATTTTTTCATATCCCTTCATCAATGTAATGATCCGAATTCCCATTACAGCCTGATGATATTGATGGAAAGATCCGAGAAATTGTTCCCGCTGGTTTCATCTGCAACACTGATGACTTCATCACTCTACTGGAGAAGGAGGCTAATTTCAGGCCCTTCGGCAGTTTGTTACACGTCTACACATTCCACAATGAGGAAGCCGGAGAGCTGACTTATCAGATTCACAAGGTGCGACTACTCACCTTTTGCCCTGTTGAAAGTTGAATAATACTTTCAGTATTTCCTTTTTACCAATACACACCGCAGGCCGACTTGAGCTGCCCGGGATTCCGAGAGTACCACGGGCGCTTGCAGACCTTCCTCATGTGGTTCATAGAGACTGCCAGCTTCATTGACCCGGACGACGATCGTTGGGACTTCTTTCTTGTGTGCGTGATCTCTTTAATTAACATCCTCCCCACTATGTGCGCCCCCCTCCTACCCTAAACTATCCTAAAGCCTATATTGTGTCATTGAAAAACAAAGCCTCCTTTTGAAGCGCTTGTGGCCAATTACCCGGCCGGTTTGATTATGTTCCCCCTGCAGGAGAATGGTTGATGAGGCAAGAGCTTCTTTTGTGCCAAAAGCCCTTTTGAATTTTTTTTTTCAGGGGCACGGGCAGAATTGAACGCTGTTGTCTTTTGAAACATTGGACAATGCCTTAACAGTAAAAAGAGCCTCTGCCAGTGTTTCCTTTACCTTGGTACCTATTAATGCCAACAATGGCCAAAATGGACTGAAGTGATTTTTGAGGAGCTCAGTCCCTCTTTTAGGCCTTTCTCTTCCTCTAAGTTGTAGTACTCCAATTAAGTGCATAATGTATTCAGTTTGCAGCAGGTGTAGCGATCAGGCAAAGCTGCTCTAACTTGCTGGCGTTTTGGGAGTGGGGGCAGCATAGAAGCTAAAACGGTCACTGCATGAAAGTGTACTTGTAATTGACCTGCTCATCTTTGTGTTTCATCTGCAGATTTGAAAAGTATAATAAGGATGGGGAAACCCTCTATGCAACCATTGGCTACATGACAGTTTATAATTACTACGCGTACCCAGACAAAACCCGGCCACGTGTAAGGTAATTGCTGGGGCAGCGTGAGCTGTCCCATTCTTTTGTATGAGGAAAATTGCACATTTCTTTATCCTCTTCCCAAACAATAACTCAAATTACTGGCTTAGATCACCAATCATTGGTTTCATAATGAAACAACCGTGATTTGTGTCTGAAAACAGCTTTATAAATAAGCATTTGATGTGACTGAATTAATAGCACTGATGGATCAAGGTGACTCAGTTTCTCTTCCTGCTGTGCTATTTCCAAGATATCAAACAATGATGACATGTATTACTGAACTATTTTACAAATCAAGAAGTCCTTTTTTTCCTACATTTGTCTATTTTGGTGTTCCTACAGCCAAATGCTGATCCTGCCTCCGTTCCAAGGAGAAGGTCACGGAGCACAACTGTTGGAAGCAGTGCACAGATTTTATTCTAGCGTGCCAAAAGTTCAAGATATCACAGGTGAGTTATTTCAAATATGATCTGGCTACAACAATAAGTTCCCGTCTACGTCAGAGGGGCTATCATTCCATATCACACATCTTTTATAGTTTGAGCAGTAATTTTCTGACCACGTTGTTCAAAAACAAAAGAATGTTTTAATAATCATGATTTTTTTTTTATTTTAAAGCTCAGTATTTATGCAACTCATGTTTGAAATATTACTTGTAAGACAAACCAGACAATAATGGATGGACCAATCTGCATTTTTTTCCACTTCCTATCCTGATATCTCAATCAGGATATTTAGTGATACCGATATAACTCCGATATCAGTTTTGGTTTTGTTTTTTTGTGTATTATTTTTAACTTATTTTTATTATTCAGGTCTCGTCCTTTTACTGACATTTTCACAAGGTATCGATTTGATCTGTAAATTAAACCTGTACACCCGATACTGATACTACACTGGATCTTAGATCACCACGGACAATACATTAAGTAGTAGAATAATATATTAAAATAATAACAATTAAAAAAACAACAACTATACAATTATACACACACCACAAGCAACAAATGATGCATTCATGGTGCTTTCAGTCCGGTTTGTCTTTGACAATGATGTTTTGTGAAGAGCCAAAATCCCAACTTCAATTACTCACACAGCATTACTGCTAGGATCCTTTAGAATATTCAGTTATGTTTGACCATAACTGCTACGAAGAAAGTATGGTTCAGTCACAAATGCTTATATTGATTTGTAACTGCTGTGACTGGATCCTATGGGGAAAGTTAATTTGGAGAGCTGGCATGAAGACGGGCCTGCTGAGGTTTTATTGAAATTTACCCGATCTAAGCTGTAGACGTCAATGTGTAGAGACGAGGGATGAATACTAAAGAGGCATCTTAGATTGGAATTCAAAACGTGGTCCAACGCCACCAAATTGGGGTAAAGAAAAAGCTTCCATTTCCCTGCTCACAGGCTAACTAACAAAGTAGAGAGCTTTCTATTGTGCTTTGCTGGCTCTAATCTACTGTCTTTTTAGCTGAAGATCCTTCTGAGAGCTACATAAAGCTAAGGGACTACGTGCTAGTCAAGCTTTGTCAAGGCCTGCCGTCCTTCGCTGAGGACAAACTACACCTGGGCCTGTCGAACGAAATGGTCGAAGAGGCACAAGTGAAACTGAAAATCAACAAGGTCCTTTGTCAATAATTACTTGGTCATTTCCTCACAGTGATGAATGTAGAAAAATGTCACCTTAGAAATCAATAAATTATTGAATTGACAATTAAGATATGCTTATGACATCCTGTCGTCATTTTGTGTTGGGATTTTTTGTCTGTTGAAACGAGTTGCTATCCTTGTAGTTTTAAGAAGTTTTAGATTATGAAATGTGCCGCTAGGTTTGGATTTCTGTAAGAATATTTCTTGATTTGATCACGGAGTAACCTGTCCAACATAGATTATTACAGGACTATAATTATTGTAAAGTAATATGCCCCAACCTGGTTTGATTAAAAGCGTCTCATCAGTTTAAACCAATTATTTCCTTATAGAAACATGCAAGGAGGGTGTATGAGATCCTTCGTCTGAGAGTGACAGACATGAGTGACGAGGAGAAATCAAGGGCGTACCGCTTGGCAGTGAAGAAGAGGCTTTTTGGACCATACAGGGTATGTTTTTTTTTCTTTAGCCGAACTAAGACGACTCTTCTATCTCTGTAAAACTGAGTGTATTTCTTTCCCACTCTCTTCCATCTTCTTTTAAAGCTTTGAAAATGACTACTTTGTTGCTGCTTTAACATCGTGTAAGAGGCTCTGTCACTCAGGCGTATTTGGTCTGACTATTAATGTACAACAGCTGTATAGCTTTGGCAGAAATAATCTCAGTGGAAATGAGTTTTAAGCACTTTGTCAAGAAACAGCTACTATTTAGACTTGTCTGAATTTATGCCTTTTATACTGTCATTTTACTTAGCAAGCTTTCTTCACAACTGAGTAATAGTCAATGAAATTGCGGAGTAGAGTTCCGTGACCTAGCATAACCTCCTACATCCTGTTTTCCGTGTGACGTTTTCTATAGGAGTCGTTTTGCATACAAACCATAAGGCATTCTGCTGTCAGCAGAGAAACCATGCCTCCAAAACGGCAGTGTAGGACATGGATAAAGTCCCACAGGGTGAATTAGCAAGGAGAGATCTGGTGGCCAGATGCTGCCAGTTTTTCCTTCCCTGAGGAGATTTAGCATTTAGTTGAATGTTGGATGCTGCTGCTTTTTAAATGGAAGAGAATTAGACCTCTCTAGCATGAGGGAGATTTATTTCCACATTCCTTGAGATAGGCTGTGTGCATGTGGAATTTCATTGAGGAAAGGTTGTCACTGAAATGTGAAGTGTCATTCATGTATAGCTCATGAATAACGATATATGAGTCGCATTTTTCACAAGACTTAAAAAAAAAAAAAAAAAAAGTTTTTTTTTTTGTCTTGTTCACTGCTTAGATAAAGAGAATGGTAAATTAAGTGTCTTTACAGAGTGGAACGGTTTCAATGATACCGTGATATATTGGCTTAAAGTTATCACGGTATTGAAATTACAGCTCTAAAATGTGTTACTTTGAAATATCTGGGTTAAAAAACAAACATTTTGCCATTTTACAGGTTTTTTATTTTTCAAAACATACTTGCAAATTGGGACGTAACGATAATGTTAAGGTAAAATAAATTAAAAAACAAAAAATAAATAAACAAATATTCTAAATAAAAGCAAAATAAATGCAGTCCTTTCGGTGAGCTTAAACCCACAGCACAGCTCAACAATATTGCCATCAGAACAAAAATAATTCAAATATTTTCCATAAAACACTTATGCGTATGACTCAAATCATGTTTACATTATACACACTCTTTCTCAAAAGACAGTTGCCAGAGAGGGAAAAAAAACACCACGTCTTACACCGCTAGACACACTAAACACGCTGGAGTTCTCTCGTAGCTAGTGGGAAACGTTCATGACAGTGTTTACTAGGCCTGCACAATATATCGTTTGAACATCGCCATCACGATATGTGCATGCCCAATAGTCCAATCGCAGGACGAAAATGGTTTTATTTTATGTCTTTTTTTTTTTTTAACAAGTAAACTTGTTTTGCTTCATAAAAGCAGCAAGTGTGCAGAGTCATGGCTTCCTGGATCTCTTTTATATAAATCAATCTTCATAATTCACAGATGCATCACCTTAGCCTGGACTAAACTTTATTATTTGAATACAATATGGTCATGGTGAGTTAACCAAAGTCTTCCCAAACAAAGCTATTCAGCTATTCAAGTCATTTGGTGAAAATTCTTCTAGTTTTATCATAGTAAAATACAGTACATCTCAATACGGTGGTACCTCGACATACGAACGCTTCGACACACAATCTTTTCGACATCCGACGTAAAATTTGACTCACCATTTGTTTCTACATCCGACGACATGCTCGAAATACGACGACATGACAGCACCGCAGACAACGCACAGCGGATTTTCTTGTGTGAGAAATCAACTCCGGTTTCAAAAAGATTGGTACAGGTGGTGAAACAAGCAAAAAGGTGATACTTCTAAATGAAGATGCAAGTTATAGTGAAATATGAGCGTGGGGTGCGCATCCTTGAGCTGGCTCAACGATGCATCTCCACGGACCTCCTCCGACCACCGTTCGCCAGACTTTATAAGTTAAGGTGACATTTATTATTGTGATAAAATCGCCAAAGAAATCGCCAGCTTTGTCAGGTTTTTATCACTTTTTATTTCACAACTTATCCAACACAAAAGTTGACGATGTTCTCAAGAAAACATTGAAAGTGAAACTCTCAACCTCCACCACTTCATCTCTCTGACACGTCAGCCGCACTTTGCGTTCAGATACAGCAAAAAACGTCTGCCACATTAGAACCCAATTCGTTACATTATTACAGGAATTATTATTATTCCATTTTTTATTTATAATTTATTTGTTTTGCTATGTGTAATTGCCATTTGTAATTCTACTAGCAGTATTTATTAAGGATTTAATGTAGGTTTTTGGGCCCAGGAACAAATTAATGGAATTATAATGTATTCCTATGGGAAAATCCTGCTCGACATACAACCATTTCGACTTACAAACAAGGTCTTGGAACGAATTAACTTCGTATGTAGAAGTACCACTGTATATCGCAAATTCCCATTAAGTCGCAATGTACGTTTTTTTTCCAATATCGTTCAGCCCTAGTGTTTACTAACCTTTAATTTTGTATAAATGCAAAATTGTATTGGAGGTATTGCCTCCTCGGCAGCCACCCTCTGCAAACATGTTTTACATGTCAGTTGGCACCCCTACTCTATGCCGTGCCCGTTTATAACTTTTCTGTAGCAGATGTATTCCCATACCAGCGGTTTCGTTTTCTTCGACTGGGGGGAAAAGGTTCAGAAGTTTCACCTCCTCCAGCCGTCGTGCAGCACAGCTGACTCACTGACACTGAACAACAACCGGTGGCTGAGGGTTGAGCCTTGCAGTTGCAAGTGAGGGATTTCGTCATGCATTTTTGGGACATAATAAATACCTTAGGGACGGTATGAAGGGAAAATTTTTTGCGGTTTTGAAACCGGGACGGTTTCATACCACGGTATACCTTGAAACCGGTAATCAGCACATGTCTAGGGGAGACTGAAGGAGAAGTGGGAAGATGGGTCAGATAGGAGTCTTATAGGTTAGGGTGAGTGTGCAAGCAATGGTAGTAATGGCCGATGGGCATTAGGACTAATCACCTGTGAGTATTAAGTCAATATCCTATTTGTAGCCATGTGATCACAAATCCTGTCATCAGCCATTTTATATATTGGTATGTGTTTACTGGAACCTAGTCATGTGTGTACACACTCTAAAATCTGTGTTAGTCATGTGGGGAATGAAACTACTGGGTGAGAGCCATCAGACAAGTCTGGCGCGGCCCCACCATCCAGGCGGGAGCAGCGCGGTGCGCTCCTCCACTCCGCTCATGCACTATTCAATGAATCAGGGGCCTTGAATGGGCCTGCAGAGGCCCACCTTGTCTCCAAATGGAGAGTGTGGGGCGCAAGTTCAAATGCAAAACGTGACTAGAAGATTTATGTGCACCTTAAGAATTTTAGGAAACAAGAAGGGGGGTTAGTTAAATGCTTCCCTTCTGAGTCCTCAAATCCTAGATGGCTAAAGTTGAAGGGAAAAAAAGTGGCTTCTTTACAAGCTGGTAAACATTTTTTTTTAAATCTTCTAATTTGAGACACTGCCACTTACATGTTAATGCAGTAGAGGTCAGAGACCATTTCATAATTGAATAAACTAGAATTTTTAGTACCTCACGGACTGACTGACATGCTTCTGTCAAACAGAAAAATCAGAGGGAGCTAACCAAGATGACGAAGTGCCTGCGGCTGGAAGAGGTTGTGTCCCAATTGGGTCAGATGGACACTCAGATGCAGCACGAGGAGCTGGAAAAAAGCTACCAGGTGGTTTTGGAAGACTACCGAAGAATTATTGAGAGGCTGGCAGCGCAAGCCTGATTGCGAGAGACCACTGACCAGGAGCCCACCCTCTCCATTGTGTGGTTTGTGTGTTCAAAGCCCTCGTGAACTCTCACTGCAACCAAGAAGAGACACTCATTAAGATGTACAATCCAATCATGGTTCCAATTGCAGAGTGATTTTACAGTAGTCGAGTTGCAGGTTGCAGTGGAAAACCTCCATTTTGTCTCCCAGCTTGTGTTGGTACACTGGAGGATTAGTGCGGTTTGGTGGTGGCATGTCCCACACTTGCAAGATCAGTCTGCCATGTTTGTAGATTTTTTTTCTTGAACATTTCCCATTGTTTCATTGTTTTGAAGCACTTCAAATAAAAAAAATTGTATTTCTAGTTGCCTCACAATTTCTTCGCTATTAGGGTGGGACCTTGACTTACAAGTGACCTCACTTTTTTCATCATACAAGCTCTCATTTGCCCAATTTTGTTTTTCGCTTTGACTTGCAAGCACAAGTTTTAAGTAACATGAGATGGAGGAAGTGAACACAATAAGTAGAAGTGTCAACGTTTTCAAATATTCTTTAAAACTTGGTATATATTGCTACTCCTGGTTTATGTTTACTGTCAAAACTAAACAAGACAAACAAACCAATTATGTGTTAGGAATTTAACATTTAATAGGGACATATTTTTGTAATTTATAAAAGAGATTTACTTGCTCTGCTGAAGAATTCATGTCCACATACTTGGACATCACATTGAGGGTAATTCAGACCTCAATACTAACAGTTTGTTTGTACACAGGTGCGCTCCACTTGACCCACAATGTATTTTTATAATTATTATTATTTTTTTTCATTTGATATATTTTTTTAGGAATTAATAGAATAAATCATAAATAGAAACACTGGTTATATGCCTAATAACACTTTCTAAAATTTCATAGTATTTAACAGCTATTGACACGTCCAATTAATTTAAACTGGGACAACTGTGAATACTCATGTTTGCTGGCAGCAATCATTTGCTGCCAACCTTTCCTAGTAAAAAGGGATTGGACACCTGGTGCCATCGATGGCAGCTAGTGAGCCAAATGAAGGTTATAATGGAGAGTGAGGTTATGGGTTGCAGTGAAATCGGCTACTGTAGCTCTCTTAGTGTATGATTAATGTATTTCCAGCATGCTTTTTACACATAATGTACCTGCTAGAAATGTCACTTTGTTCAGGAACCCTCTTCAGGCTAGTGCAACTTCTAATTGCCACTGATGTCGAGTGCCACTGTGTGCTAATGATTATTATGGTGTTCAATTGAAAACCTTTTGTATCCCCATAACACCCCAGCTTGTGCAGATCACCGGGAAATACTCATCATACTTTATGATACTTTAGCGCAGTCCTTCTCAAACAGTGGGGCACTCGCGCAGAGCAATGCAGGAGGAGGGCGCGCATGTGGCCGCTGGGAACAGTTTTTTTGCCGTACTAGAATGAAGTGTAATTACACATCCACTCAGTTGGTGGCAATGGTGCGCTCATTTTCAGTGTTTTGCACCAAACAAGGGCAAACGGCAAAGAGCAGGAGATATGAAGTGCATTGAACAAACTCGTAACGACACCATGAAAAGATGTTGGAGATGTGTCCCGAAAGCTAAGACTGGGAAATATGACAAAGTGTACATGGTGTTTGGCATTATTTTCTCCGACTGTATGTTTACTGTCTCTAAAAATGTTGGCAGTGGACAGCATCAAGCCAAATCAATTAAGACGTCACTTAAAGACATTAGACCCCAATCACATAGGCCGCATGATTTTTTTTTTTTCCAGCGATTTTCAGCGAAAACATGCAAAATATTGCCAATAGGCATGTGCTGGTATGAGATTTTGACGGTATGATAACCTTAAGCAAAAATACCGGTTTTCACGGTATTGCAATTATAGTTCTAAAATGTTGTTTTGAGATGTATGGGTTAAAAAAATTCCATTGAACAGGATTTTTATTTTTCACAACATATTTGCAAATTGGAACATCAACATGAATATAATGTTAAATAACAAAGAATAACTGAAATATTTTAAATAAAATTGAAATAAAACTTATAGAATAAACCCACAGCCATAGCTCAAGTTGCTAAACCTTAAAACAAAAATATTTTCCATAAAAAGTAGAAAACACTTCTAAATAAAATAAATATATATATCACAAGCACTTCACTGACTTTAAAGCTCTATCTCAACATTTTTAGAGACTTGCTCATTTTCTATATATTTCTCTCTGTCCAAGTTATGATGCAGGAATGTGAGTATGTTCACCTTTTCTTGGTTGGTATACCACTAGTACTATTAATATTAATTTGTTGAATATTAATGGAGAGTGAGAGCAAGAGACAGTGTGTGTGTGTATGACTCGGATCAGAATTTACACGTTATACACACCCACCCATCCTCTCTCGACACAGAAAGTCGCCAGAGAAAAAACACCACAATCTGAATTATGAAAATGTTATTGTGAGCAGATGTTTACAATGGCGTAAGACTTTACAGAAGTACCCTAACAGTCAGGAAACTAGTTAGCAGTCTTGGCATGCTAACTAGCCACGTTAGCAGCCTTGTTAATAAGCTTACTTTACAGTACAGTATTTGTATTACCATCACTAGACACACAAAACACTCTGGAGTGAACTCTCGTAGCTGGTGGGAAACCAATCATGACAGCGTTTACTTACCTTAAATTTTGTGTAAAGTGACGGATGATGGTTACGTAAATGTAAAATCATGTTGGAGGTCTCACCTGCACGTCGGCTGCTTTTCTTTTCGGTAGTCGAAATACTTCCATACTAGCGACTTTTTGAGGGGTTTTTGAAAAAGCTCAACAGCAGTGTCACTGACATAGCAAAAACCGGAGGGGGAGGGGTGAGCGTTGCTGCGCCAAGCCATTTCTCGATGCTTTTTTGGCACATAAAAAATAGCTCGTACCATACAACGGTATGATCGAAATATTTGTTTTGAAACTGTGACGTTTTCATGTCACAGTAAACCTTGAAACCGGTAATCGGCACATGCCCAATTGCCAACAATCGTCCCGCTTTATGAGTGCTAGCACTGTTAGCATTGTATAAGGTGGCATACCAAGTTGCTCAGTGCAAACAGTGCAGTCACATCTTAGCAAAGGAGCTAATACCGCCTGCAGCATTTGACCATGGTCTTGGTCACGCTGGATGATACAAGTGCTGCAAAAATAAATAAAACTTCTCTATGACACTCGTTTTTGTTTTATTTTTGTTTTTGACTATTGTTTGGCATATTGTGGTCTGAGTTAATGTTCTAAATCAATTTGAATATTATTATTTATTGATTGTATTAAATGTTATTTTTCAGTATCAAATGGTCAAAAACTACCTTGAGTGTATGTTTACAGTTTGGATCATGTGACTTTTTTTTTTTTTTTTAAATTCAGGCAAATTGATGCGCTTTAAGGCTTTTCTGTTACAAACAAAAACAATGCAGCTTGATTGAACCCTTCTCATGGATACAAGAGGCCTCATCTAGGCCTGTCGCGATAACAAATTTTAGTGTGCGATAATTTATTTCATAAATTATTGCGATATGCGATATTATTGCACCCCCCAATTAAAAAAAAAATTACAATAACACTGTGAGAATGCAGTATATATTAATAGATCATGTACACCCATTTAAACGCAATAAATGTTTACTCTTAAATTCAAAAACACTTTTTAGGAAATCACAACTAAAAACAATAGACCATGCCTCTTTTAAGTAAAAGACCACAATGTTAATACTGCACAGAAACACAGAAGAAATAAAATGTGTTTTTAAGAAAGATAAAATTCCACTGAATAATGTAAGCATCTAGGCAAATGAAAACGTTTCCCCTCATAGCTTCTGCAATGGCGTTCCATGTGTAATACAGTGGTACCTCTACATACGAAGTTAATTCGTTCCAGGACCTTGTTTGTAAGTCAAAATGGTCGTATGTCGAGCAGGATTTTCCCATAAGAATACTCCGCGACCCTCGTGAGGACAAAGCGGCATGGAAAATGAATGAATGAATTAATAATTCGTTCCACAGCCCAAAAACCCACACTACATCCTTAATAAATATTGCTGTTACTATTGCAAATAGCAATTATAAAGAGCAAAACAAATAAAATATGAATAAAAATCAGAATAACAATAATATAATAATAGCAATAATAACAATAATACAGTACAGTACCTGTAATAATGTAACGAATCGGCTTCTAATGTGGCGGACTTTTTTTTGCTGTACCTGAACGCACCGCGGGGCTGACGGTGAGCAGGAGAGCGCTATTTTACTTTGTTTCGATCCTGGCGTCAACAGCAGTGGACACTCGGCTAGTTGATGGAATAAATGATTTGAAACCTGACGAAGCTGGCGATTTCTTAGGCGATGTTACCACAATAAGAACTGTCACCTTAACTTATAAAGACTGGCGAACGGAGGGGGACCGCCGGCCGAGATCGGCATTCTACGACCCAGTTCATGGATGCACACACCATGCTTTTATATTGCACATACATTGATACATACATTTTTATAAACAGATTTTGAACCTTTTACTTTTAAATATGCAAGAACTTTGAAGCTTAACGCTCAGCATGTCAATTTCCATTCTGTAGTCAATCACTCACTTGGGTGCAGACTAGAGAAGGCGGTGTGCTTCCTTGTGGTGACAAGCTATTATAGCCAATTCGGCGGGCCCTGAATCGCTGAGCTTTTGTTCAGTAGGGACACAGGCTGTCGATTATGTCGCATAAGTGCTGAGATGTGGGAGGTGGATTTGTGTGTGAAATTGCCATTTAGTCAGATTCACTCTTTCATATTTCTGAAGACATAACATACATATATGGTGACATTTTGCAGTCTGCAACCACCCTTTTCAGCATGTTTAATGATGCATGCAGTGAGACTAAAGCAATAAACAATACCTAGTATAAATGACCTTCGTGTGAAAGACAGTTGCAAGTCTTGAAGTATGCAAACCAAGCATTTCTTAGACCTCTAACAATGAAGAAAATAATGTTCAAACAAAAAATGACATTGCTTGTTGTGTAATGTCAGTCATGCCATGCGCGAACACAACATAAATGCTGATACACTCAAGGCTAGTAAAAATAAAATTGGCTTTTATTGGTTAATATTTTTTTTCTCCATTAATTATTAGGGGTGTGACAAAATATCGAAATGGTGATATATCGTGATACTTTGTATCCCAAAAGGTTATCGATATGCTCCTAACAAGATTCGAGATATCGTTTTAAAACGGTGTCAATGTCTAAAAATAAATAAATAAATAAAAATTAACCAACAAGGTGCTACCAAAATCTTCCGCCATAATAGTGTCTCAGTTAACTCTAAGGCTGAATTGACGGTGCTCGACACCCAATCCGTATTGACTGGGAACGTTCGTTCTTTCGAAATCAGAGCATTCACAGTCATTCTGTCCGATTTTCAGGGCATTTAAAGGTCACTTGTTGTTCATTTTAGGGCAGACATGACCAAAGTCCGGCCCGGGGGCCAAATGCGACCCGTGGTCAAATTTCATCCGGCCCCCAGCATCTGTCATCAAATCAATAACGTCTGGCCCACACACAGATTTAATATATTGGTCAGCAGTACTGCTACCAGCATATGATATGAGTATCTTACACACTAAATGCTGCTTCTCATTTACCCAAGAAAAGGCAGCAGCACTCTAAGCAACATTACCCCGTGTGGCCCTTTACTACCAATTTTCTAAAATGGCGACAATCAACAACAACAAAAAAGTTGACTGCGACGGCCGACGGTTCAAGGATAGGTGGAAATTGGACTGTTTCTTCACTAAAATACGCAACAACTGTCTGCCGCATTTGCAAAAAGGCAGTTGCTTTTTTTAAAGAGTTCAATGTCAGGCCATATTACCAAACAAGACACGCTGACATGTACGACAAGATTACAGGGAAGATACGTAGCGAGAAATTGAAGCAACTTGAAGCTAGTTTAATTTCACAGCTGAAGTATTTGGCAAGAGCCCGATGGTCGAAAGACAACGCCACAAGGGTTAGTTGCGAGATTGTTGAAATTATGAATTAGAAAAATAATAAAGCAAATGTGACACACAGAATGGCTTGCTAAAATTTGCTTAAATATATTGTTCGACATAAAGGACGTCAGCCAAGGTCGGCCCCCCAAATTTTTACCGCACCAAATCTGGCCCCCTTTGCAAAAAGTTTGGACACCCCTGTTTTAGGGCATTTACAAGTCATTTCCTGCTGAGTTTGAGTCACTGCCTATTCATTTGGGTGATTCCCAGGTCACTTCCTGTTTTGTAACTCAAAATAAACAGGAAGTGACCCATAAAATACCCCAAAATTAACAGGAAGTAACGAAAAATCAACAGGTAAATGACCTTAAATGGCCCAAAATTACCTCATTGCCTGGCATTGGTTGCCACTACCGCCCATTGACGTTCAATCCTTTTGAAGTGGAAGGGATGGCAGCGAATGAACGAATGTTCATTCGCTGCCACCCTCCCAGTTCAAAAGGATTGGACGTCTACTAATGATAAAATCAGTTCAATTCACAGCAGAAGCTTGTTCTTTCTGTGTATTAGTTGCTTGTACAATAACCTAGAATGATTTTCAGACCAATGTATTGATAATCGTTGTTTCGCCATATCGTCAGATCATCGTTATCGTGAGCTTTGTATCACAAATCGTATCGTATCGTGAGGTACCAAGAGGTTCCCACTCCTATTAATTATACATTGCAAAAGAGAGATTGTCCTTTCACTTTATTAAACGAGATTCCTTCCGCTTGGATGCACGTGATCAAGGTGTTTTCTCTCCCTTTAATATTGTGTGAATGTAAGTGACAGTATTGAGTTAGAGTGGAATATTTGGTTTCACCTGTGGTATTTTGGCTTTATGGCGCCTCTGGCATCCCTGCACCGAGGCAGATAGTCAGGACTTTGGACCGGAGCCCAGTCTCACTGACGGACCCACTAAATATGATACCTGTGTGGAGCAGCGGCATCTTAGCTGCCAAATTCCCAGGAGAAAATTCCCTTCGAAAAGAGTTGGTATCCACCTTTATTCCCTAAAGCAATGCTTTGCTTATCATGTTGCTTCTTTTGTGCTCCTCAGATAGCCACATTCCCCAGGGCGAGTGCGGGACCAGCCTGGTCCCCTTTCACTGCTAAATGACCCCTTTTTAAGATAATGTTTGATACTCTGACATGCAGACCCAAAACAGTGTAAAGGAAACCAAGTTTGACATCTTTTAATTGTGTGTCACAGTGCTGAGATTGAGCTTCTCGAGCCGCTCTCAGATGGGCTGCCGATAAGGTTGTTTGTGAAGTGAAGGAGGTGATGGTGAAAGTGAAGAGAGTTAGTTGGTGGTGAGCTATAAACAGACTAGGAGGAATTCAAACAAATGACAGATGTGCAAAAGTCCTAGGGCTGTCAGTTTCAACTAAACTCATTCGTTGACATTGACGGCGATAGACGTCCAATCCATTTCATCTTTCACATTCAATGGCACTGAAGCGTGATTATCTTTGGACTGTAATGATTTGAGTTATAATACTTTGGCACACCACAATAACTGCACATTAAGTGAAATAATTATTAAGAATGTTTATTTTTTGCCTAATACAGCGGAGTTGCCACAAAGTCTCACTGAAAACCAAAGAAAAGAATCCAACATGTAAACTCAAGAGTTGATTGAGTTGAGGTGTCATGTTTGACATTATGTGTGCTGGGTGCTTGGAATGAAAAGATTTTGCACTTTTTGGGGATGACATCTTTGTCCGCCTTTTTTGTTGTTGTTGTACATCCTAAAGTAAATGCTCGACTATTCAGATAATATTTTCATCGCAATAGACCCCAATCACCAACGTCACACAATCACGTGATCGCTGCATTGTGCCGCCATATTGTCCGTCATTGTGTGTCTGTATTGTCAATGATCGTAGTTTCTAAAGGTGGATTCACTTGCAAATTATTAATTATTATTTTCAGACGCTGTAAACTCATTGGATGAGTTGCATAAAAGCCGTTATTTGGAAAAGCTTCGGTCGAGCAAGTCGCCAGATCCATATTTGATGCCCAAACTGATGTTTCTTCCCGTCCGGTCCCGTCCCGTGCGTCAGAGCTCGTCCTGAGACCACAAAATTTCCAATCATACTCCAGTTTATGTCACGATGAGGAGTCGGGTACCCAAAATCGGCACCGGCCCGAAAATAAACCGACATTTGGTCAGCTGAGCGTCACCGTTGTCACGATTGTAAAATGAAACTTGATCGACAACGGGCCGGTGTGTGCCAAAAAATAGCTGCCCTGCATGAAATGTCCCCCCTGACGGGACAACTTATTTATAACGCTTTATTGACGTGAAAACATCAAATGTTTTCATGGACGCATTACAGTAATGGATTTACGACTGTAAGATCAGTTTTAAATAATTCAATTACACAAAATATTAGTACTGTATATTAGTAACAAATCGTGGACTGGGCCACATAACCATCTTTGAACAGAAATGTATTAGTCTACAGGTTTTCACGACCATATCCCAATGACAATCACACAGGAATGACATTTATTAGTTCAAGCAGAGTAAAATAATACATATTCACGGTACAAGAAAGTCGTTTCCGTGTGGGCGCTCCCGTCAGGGGGGACATTTCACGCAGGGCGGCTATTTTTCGGCACAACACCTGTTGTTGCGCTCACCCTCTTGCTGCGCGACCGTGGCGACGAGCTTCGTAGTCTCCGTCTGATGATATCTGCGATCGTGTTGGCATTATATTAATGTTTTCGCCGCTGTCTAACGGCTGTCGACACAAACGCATAATGGACCGAGATAAACAAACCGTGCTGCTTTAGAGATTTGCCCATTTAACAATGGGCACACAGCAACTACGAAAATGACCGTTTATCTTCTCTGTTACTGCAACCAACCACCACACATGCCTTCACCATTTTGATTAATTAATGTTAACGATTGTCAGGAAGGTTTTTGGGTTCGTTTACTAGGCGGTGATTCCTTAGACAAGCAGAAAAACACTCAGTAATAGGAATGTACGTAGCGGTAATATGTAAACACGATGAGCTGACGGACAATATGGCGGCACCAGTCAGGAGGGCGGAGTTGTGACGTCAGGTGATTGGGGTCTGTACCCTCCTAAAAGTCACAGTTATAGCTCTACTACATGTAAGTGTTACATAATGAATCTGAAAGACAGAAAACATTAGAGTAGCGAACAACTTGTCTGAAAAAAACGCTGACTCAGTTGAATCATTTTCTATTCAAACTCAGATCCTTGGTCATTTTTACAGTTTCTTCATGTCTAATTCTCAAGTCATCTGGTTTTGGGAGGTATTAGTCAAAATCAGTTCAGAGCGAAGTATAGCTTTTTGTTGTCAATTATCAGAAAATCCCATTTATTATTCAAGATTTGTTTGTCTGTTTTCAAGTAAACAAGTACAAACCTTCCACTCACCCATGCACTCGTACCTTCAACATTTTTGATGGACAGATGAGGTTCGACGTCCGCTTGTGTACCTACACTTTGCTAGCTTAATTAATTTTTTTAAAAACATTACTTTCCGCCAGTGTTTTTTTTTGCTGCCATTTTAATTTTCGTCTTAGTCTTTTGGACAAAAATACTTATTAGTCTTAGTCATATGTTAGTCATTTCAAAATGTGTTAGTCTTCTTCTAGTTTTTAGTCAACAATTCTCAAAATGTTTTCGTCTATAAACTTCAAAAGTTTTAGTCCATGAAGAAATATATAAATAAATGATTTCCAGCAATTTGGAATGAACATGACAGACGAGCACATAACTGTAGAGTCTACAAGGACATCACCAATTTCATGATGATAATACACACTCAGCAGGAAAACAGCACATTATTTGCGATTAATAAAGCTCACCTGGACACCATGAACTGTATGTAAAATGTTTTCCCAAGAGTTTAAGAAGACACAGAGTCACCGTGCTAAATCCTAATGCTAACATGAAAGCTATGCTAACACTACAAAGTTTAGTGTGTGATGATCACTCAGCACAGACCTTTAAAGACTGAAGCAACATGGCATATCTGGACAAGATATGAAAGCAAGACCTACCAAGTAGCACCTGACACAAATGCATACCTGTCAACCTGAGGCCGTTGGCAATCTTACAAATAGTGACGTATGCCCTTACAAATTGGTGACTAATCTTACAACGTCATATATAGCGTGCAATATGAAACAAAAATAAAACTCAATTTTTAAAACTAATATGAATTTATTGGTAATATTCTAACATATAACCTGGTTGTGACGGCCCCTGGCCGTTTAATGGTTAATTTTCTGAGATTCTTCCAGTCAGCTGATCGTCGCCTCCACCAGCTGGCTGCTTCCCCTCCCACTGTGACGGAAGCTGATCGACGCAGGACTGACTGACGACGTCGTCGCTGCTGATTGGCCAAGAAAAAGGCGCCAAGCTTCATAAACCTGCCGCTGTCAACGTTCTAGGAGGTCGCAATTTGGCAGCATTCTGTCGCGTTCCTCCTCGCTAGCTGTTTGCTCGCCATTCACGCTCGTTTGCATTTTGATCGCTAGTTTGATACACTCCCGCTTTTTCGGTGAGGTCTTTTGTGTTTATATTCATTATTGGATCGTTTTTGTTCACCACTGTAAATAAGAGCATCTTTGGCACGTAACACTGGTGCAATCAAAGAACAATCAATATCCTCAGCTACATCATGATTACTAAAATTTAACAGTGACTTTTGTTATAATTGTATGTAGCACTTTTGTCAATTTCTATCATGTCTTTTGATGGCTGCACTACATGGCACTTCAGCTCGCAATTCAGTTTGACTTGAAGGTAGTTCGTTAGTATGTCCAATTATAAATTAAGAAGGTCAGTAAATAAAATTAACTTACCGATGCAATCTTTGAGTCAGGGAATATTTCTTTTGGGAATTCTGAGAAGTGATCAGCAATAAATCGGCAACAAATTAGCAGAATAAAATCTCCGCTTTCGTCACTTTTCATTCTGCAGACTTCATCTTTATGACCAGTTTTGTTAATCCTACTTTTAAAAAGTAATTAATTACAGTTACAAATTACTTTCCCCAAAAAGTTATTGAGTCAGTAACTCAGTTACCTGAATGTAAGAGTAATTAGTTATTTGGCAAAGTAACTGGTGTTACCTTTCATGTTTTTTTTTTTTTCCATTTTTTCAAAAAAACAAAACAAAAAAACATAGTAACCTTTGCTATGTTTGGAAGTCATTTGATGTTGTGAATCAACCGTTAAAGTTGTTATAAATTGATCCCCTTTTTGCATTAGTTCCCTTCTGTGTACTTTCGATATGTGAAAGTTTTAGAACTGTTTCATCATTTAAAGATTGATTCATGTCAAGATTTTGCTGATTTAGGAGTATTTTAGATTAAAAGTTACTTAGGTTAGCTAGGAAGGTTCACTACAGCAGAGCTTTACTGAGAAGTCTACTGCTTTAAAATGGTGGTTGTTTACCAACGCCGCCGAGTCTGTCATTTTGCATGTAGTTCTATATGCATGTGATATCTAGGCGTAGATTGTAGGCTGTCAGCTACAGTCAGGAAATATTGGAGCCACTTAGCCTAGCATCGTGTTTGCTACAGCGTCACAACAAACACTCTTCTCTCTCCGTGTCTCTGACTTTTCTTGCGTCATTCAACCAACGTAATGCATAGTAACGCACATTGTCTCGTTGCCGAAACGGTGCAAAATCTGAACGGAGGGGGGAAAAAAGTAAAACACAGATTTTGAACGTACGGCGTACACGTTTAAAAATCAGTCCTCACTTGTACAAATTACGCCGAAACCGTACAACTTGACAGGTATACAGTACATATGTTTCACAAAATGAGCCTGGAATGGACATGCGGTGAGTAAGCCTGTGTTTGGGGCGGCGGGATTGGGGAGTAGGCTCAGCACATCACATGAGTGACACGACCAAACACTGTTAAATGCTTACTAAATACACATACAATAAGAAAATATTACGCATTGTGAATTTATGACGGAAACTATGGCAAATTTTCATCTCGCTTTCGTGTCGTCAGACAACTGGCATCCATCTCGTTATGTTTTAGTCTCCCAAGACACGTTTTCAGCGCGTCATCGTCATAAAAAAAATTGTTCGTTGACGAAATATTTTCATTATCGACATCGTTTACGAAAACAATACTGCTTTCCACTATGCACACAATATGCGAAATACAATACATAATTTGCTTCCATTGGCTGTGATTGACATCCAATCCGTTTGTAACTTGGAGGGAGATAATCAGTATTAATGACTGAGCTGGTTAGTTGTGCAACGTCCTCTGGTCTAGACAGGTTATCCAGTTAAAGAACTCCCAGCAAAACCTTAAGAAAACATCACTGATGGAGTGATATGATGCCTTACAATGTTAGTTTAAACAGCGTTGGTGGGGACTTTAGCCAAAAGTTCTAATCAGTTTTAAGTCTCTAGATCAGGGGTGTCCAAACTTTTTGCAAAGGGGGCCAGATTTGGCGTGGTAAAAATGTGGGGGGCCGACCTTGGCTGACGTCCTTTACGCGGAACAATATATTTAAGCAAATTTTAGTGAGCCATTCTGTGTGTCACATTTGCTTTATTATTTTTTTTAAAATGAATAATTTCAACAATCTCGCAACTAGCGTTCTCTTTCGACTCTCGGGCTCTTGCGAAATACTGCTGCAGTGAAATTAACTAGCTTTAAAAGTTGCTTCAATTTCTCGCTGCGTATCTTACCTGTAATCTTGTCGTACATGTCAGCGTGTCTTGTTTGGTAATATCGCCTCACATTGAAATCTTTTAAAAACAGCGACTGTCTCTTTGCAAAAGAGGCAAGACACAGTTGTTGTGTATTTTAGTGAAGAAATAGTCCAATTTCCACCTATCCATGAAGCGGCGGCCGTTACAGTCAACTTTTTTTTGTTGATTGTCACCATTTTAGAAAATTGGAAGTAGAGGGTCACACAGAGTAATGTTGCTTAGCCCTTAAATACCTGCAACATGAAGCAATTATCAGAGAATCCCAACATTTGAAAAATAAGGTCCTAAATGAAACCTTTTTTTTTCAAATTTGTGAAAAGTCAAAATGAATATGTGTAATAAGCGCTCTAATATCTATAAACCATGCTAAATCATGTTGTTTTTTTCTCTCATGGAACCTGCAGATGCGTGTGTTGACTTGCATCCATCATTTTTTTCCCAAAAAGAAATGTCAAAATTCTAAATTAGTCTGAAAATCATGAAACTTTAGGTGTATCAAATGCGATACATTTGGCAATAAAGGGTTAAAGTGCTGCTGCCTTTTAGTGGGTAAATAAGGAGCAGCATTTCGTATGTGAGCTACTTCATATGCTGGTTGCAGTACTGCTGACCAATTTATTAAGTCTGTGTGCGGGCCAGATGTTATTGATTTTATGACAGAGGCTGGGGGCCGGATGAAATTTGACCACGGGCCGCATTTGGCCCCCGGACCGGACTTTGGACATGTCTGCTCTAGAAGTTTCAGAACCTGATTGATGTGAGTTTAAGTTTCAGAAATACGGAACGGAATAGAAAAACAAATTGCTGAGTCATGTTGCATTTTATGAGTAAGTATGAAGTTGCCTATAATAGAAATTAATGGGATTTGCGCTTAAATGGGAAACCCTCAAAAAGAAGGTTTCAGCTGTGAACTTAACATCTTTTGATGGTCACATTAACAGTCTCCTTGTCTCACACTGGTTTTGGTACTCACAGGCCAGCCTGTGCATTAATCTCTTAAATGAGCCGTTTCGCTGTTGGATGACCACATGATTCACTAGATGTGCTTTCCAATTAAAACTGCCTTATTAGAATGTAATTGGTGCTATCTGAGGCTGTGAGCGAGCCGTATGGAAGTGGAGCGAGAAGCCAGTCAGATGCTATCTGGCCAGAGGAGACAGGAAACCTCTGTATAATCTCGTCAGCTCGGAGATGGCGACTGCGATCACGCACGGCCGCTCGGCTCGCTGACGTTTTCCGCACTGTGGTTTTGATCCAGCGGGAATCTGAAAGCCACTGTGTCCTAGTTTTCCTTAAAGACCCCTGGGGAGAGGGAGCGGTGGCCTTGAAAAATAACACTGGAAACAGGGAACTTGTGAGGACAGGTCGCTACCTAAACAGATTTTGTTGGAATATTGGTCCAGACAGGACTTCTCACTCTTTCCCAGTGGAATGATCTTAGTTTCACATGAGTTACAAGAAGTGATAAAAATGTTGTGTGGCTAGCGTGCAAACAAGAAGGAAACATTATACTTTTTTAAATACCAAATCCCTAAAGTAAACAATGTGAAAGACTGATTTCTGCTTACTCTTCTGACAACATCCCTAAATAGGCTGTAAATGTATTTTTTCAAAACCACAGCAGAATTGTAAATGCATACAGTATGTTTGCGGTGTGCACTGGAACAAGAAATCCTCTGTAAACATTTACCACACATAAAAATCTGAATTGGAAAAAGCGTGCTGTTACAATACATGTCACTCACAATACGACAGCAACACGCTTTCAGACCTCTGTGTGAAGCTATCACACATTTGCTCTCCAGCTTACTAAGAAAATATGCATGCAGACACACGATGACATTTGCCAGATGCTCTGTGCTAATTAAGGCCAAGTATTGAGCTGTTTGAGAAACCTTAAGTGCACTGCTGGCCTGGCTACAAAACCTGATTAAGCATGAATCTTGAGTCAGAATTCTTCAACATGATATATTATGCAGCAATAATATTCATTTGAGCAGTAGTACAAGGTAAAATGTGTCATTTTATAATTAAAACAACTGAAAGTTATTCAACAATGACCAAAATTTCCTCAGAATTTAGTACAGTGCTGGCCAAAAGTATTGGCACACCTGCTATTCTGTCAGATGACGCCCAATTTCTCCCAGAACATTATTGCAATTACAAATTCTTTGGTAATAATATCTTCATTTATTTTGCTTTGCAATGAAAGAACATAAAAGAGAATTGGGGGGGATCGTGATCATTTTACACAAAACTCCCAAAATGGGCCGGACTAAAGTATTGGAACCCTTTGAAAAATCATGTGATGCTTCTTTCATTTGTGTAATTAACAGCACTTGTTACTTAGCTGTGGCACATAACAGGTGGTGGCAATAACTAAATCACACTTGCAGCCACTTAAAATGGATTAAAGTTGACTCAAGCTCTGTTCTGTGTCCTTGTGTGTACCACATTGAGCATGGAGAAAAAGAATACCAAAGAACTGTCCGAGGACTTGGGAAGCAAAATTGAGGAAGCACGGGTAATCTCAAGGCTACAAGTCCATCTCCGAAGACCTGAATGTTCCTGTGTCTACCGTGCGCAGTGTCATCAATAAGTGTAAAGTCCACGGCACTGTGGCTAACCTCCCTAGATGTGGACAGAAACGAAAAATTGACGAGAGATTTCAGCGAAAGATTGTGTGGACGGTGGATAAAGAACACTGACTAACATCCAAACAAGTTCAAGCTGTCCTGTGGTCTGAGGGTACAACAGTGTCAACCTGTAGTATCCGTTGGCGTCTGAATGAAAAGAGACTCTATGGTCGGATACCTAGGAAGACCCCACTTCTGACCCAGAGATAAAAAAGCCAGGCTGGAGTTTGCCAAAATTTACCTGAGAAAGCCAAAAACGTTTTGGAAGACTTCTCTGGTCAGATGAGACAAAAGTAGAGCTTTTGGGGAAAATGCATCAGCATAGAGTTTACAGGGAAAAAAAACAAGGCCTTCAAAGAAAAGAACACGGTCCCCACTATCAAACATGGTGCAGGTTCCCTGATGTTTTGGGGTTGCTTTGCTGCCTCTGGCACTGGACTGCTTGACCGTGTGCATGGCATTATGAAGTCTGAAGACAGACAACAAACAAACACATTTTGCAGCATAATGTAGGGTCCAGTGTGAGAAAGCTGGGTCTCCTTCAGAAGTCATGGGTCTTCCAACAGGATAATAACCCAAAACACTTCAAAAAGCACTAGAAAAAGGTTTGAGAGAAAGCACTGGAGACTTCTAAAGTGGCCAGCAATTAATCCAGACCTGAATCCCATAGAACACCTGTGGAGAGATCTGAAAATGGCAGTTTGGAGAAGGCACCCTTCAAATCTCAAGAGACCTGAAGCAGTTGGCCAAAGAAGAATGGTCTAACATTCTAGCAGAGCATTGTAAGAATCTCAATGATGGATACCGGAAGCGGTTGTTCGCAGTTATTTTGTCTAAAGGTTGTGCTACCAAGTATTAGGCTGAGGGTGCCAATACTTTTATCCGGCCCGTTTTTGGAGTTATGTGTAAAATGATAATGATATAATTTTTTGCCCCCCATTCTCTTTTGTGTTTTTTCATTGCAAGCAAAATAAATGTTATTACTCCCAAAGCATTTGTAATTGCAATCATTTTCTGGGAGATATTGAGCATTATCTGACAGATTTGCAGGGGTTCCAACACGTATGGCCAGTAGTGCAAGTCTGAAAGGGGTTCAAGTCTTCCCAATATCTGCTAGAAGAGGAAATGAAAAGACCTTGGAAAACAACCACCCACAAACCATCTTTTCCACCTTAGGCCTTCTGACGCGGCTCTCCCAGGCTGCAGCAGGTCTTTGTGTCCTGTCTCCTGTCCAGGATCTGCTGCTGTGATGGGGAGGGTCACATTTGTGTCTGACCCCTGGGCCTTCACGCTTGATGTTGTTATTATTAGAGCACATTGGCCCCCGGGCAGCCAGTCCCCAAAGCAAAGGAGACTCTGGAGAGCTCTGGACCTGGAGAACAGCTGTGTGGGTTAGAGGCTGCGGGGGACCCTTTTGCCACCTCCCCCTACACAATTCTCCCCTGAGAGCACCTCTGCACTAGCTAGCCAGGAGGTGCCTCATTTAACATAATTTTAAATACAGACTGCACTCACCTGGACTGATACATGTGCAAACTCTGAAGTTTGAAATACACTTTGAAATGAAGGTTGAAGTTCATAATTTAAAAAAAGATTTTTATGAGTCACGTGTTATAAGAAATTGTGGCACAAACTAAAGACTTGTTGTTTCAATGCTGATGCGAGGAAACAGGTGCTTTAGGTCCTCTAGTGTGTAAAATTAACGATATGAGCCAAATTCGAATGTTTCTGTCAGTTTGATTCAAATCAAGATTTATTAAATTTTCAAAAAATTAGATATTGCTATATTGTGTTCAAAAGTGGCAAAATCGCCACAAAGTACATTATTACAGTTGATATTTAACAGATTGTCACTAACCAACACATGGTCATTAATAAAGCAGTTTGGTTAATACGGTGGTCACACTTTGCATTGGTGTAGAACTGCATTATTCTGAGAGTTTTTAACTGGTGTAATTCAATTAGGAATCCTTAATGGAATTTATTATATGAAATAGCGAAGGATGTTTGTGGCAACTAAAACACTGGATTTTTCAGGGGTTAAAAGCCTTCTAGCTATCTCTACCATCTTAAGTCTGCCAATCCTTGGCATTTCTACACGTGTGGTTTGGGGTTGGGGGACTTTTCTAACTGTGTAAATAGGGCTGAAAATTGCATGTGGCCTTTGACTGTCTCTATAATTGCAAGCCTCTTGCAGTATTTTGCTTGGCAGCCTGAGAGGTTAACCCCTGAGGGTTAGAGGCCTGGAGCTCTCTGTCTGACTGGCAGAGGGCTCCTCAAAGACTCACTTGTTCACCTCCCAGCCTGGACAACGCTGAGCCTTCGCTGATTACCTTTTAGATGGGAGCGAGACGTAGGCTGCTATGCTCAGATCTGCTGTTTATAGTGGGCCCGTGATCCTAGCTTGCGTCTGGACTGTCGGCAATACCCGTAATGCTTTGTCACCTTTGCGTGCAGTGGTACCTCTACATACGAATTTAATTAGTTCCAGGACCTGGTTTGTAAGTCGAAATGGTCGTATGCCGAGCGGGATTTTCCCATAAGAATACATTATAATTCAATTAATTCTTTCCACGGCCCAAAAACCTACGCTAAATCCTTTCAAAATACTGCCGGTACCATAACTAATAGCAATTACTGTACATATACAGGGTTTATGCGGGTTATTGAAAAGCATTAAAAGTCATTAAATGGATTTTGTCAAAATTTAGGCCTTAAAAAGCATTAGACTAAATATTCAAGGCATTAAAAATTATGTAAGCTTGACGGGTAAAGAAACTTTTTACATAATTTATTAGAGTTGTCTGATAATATCAGGTAGCTGATAAAATTGGCCGGAAAAATCACTTTAAAATGATAACGGAGAATATTGACATCTGTTTTTCGTTATTGGTTTTGGACCAATATGTATGTTACCTTCAAAGTGAATGTACAAGCCTTCTGCCTTTGTTCAAGGGCTGGTCGCAGCCGAGCACAGCAGTCATGCTTATTGACCATTAGCTGTCTCTAAACTACAATGCTTGGGATTTGTTATGTGAGCATAACATTTGCATTCATGGAGCAAAAATTAAATGAACAATAAATGATTGAAAAAAGATGAATTATAACCTCATTACGTACTATAACTCATTCACTGTACTAAAGCTGTGTGCCTTTGTTGTTATTTCGAGCCAGATGCAGTGTGTAAGCCATATGTGATATGGCAGTGCCTTATTGGCATTTTGCACTTGCACTTGACCCGAAAAACTGATGTTCGCACTATTTTGCCTCAACAGTAAATATTGTGGTGCAATATAGGCACTTTTCCCATAACTTGGGTTGAAGTTGTTCTGTCATTTTCACACAGAATGTTTTTTTTTTTGGAAAACCTTGAAGTTGTTACATTTATCGTTATTAAAGTATCCAGTGGGGCATCACAATACAATTAGCCATAATATGATAAGTCAACAACTGCATATATCAGTGTCGGTTTGATATTGGTATCGGATTTTTGGAGTTGGACAACCTCGGGTTATCCGTTAAAAAGTCGTTATCAGACAACTCAAAATTTGTGTGCGTAACACTATCTGCAGTTGGGCATTGGCATTAAATTTGCTTAAAGTGGCATTAACCCTTTAAGACCTGGGCCTATTTTGTCTGATTTTGCATGCTGTTGAGGTTGCCTATATTTTAAAAAAAAATTGTTCACAATGGCCTGGTTGGGTCCCTTTTTTCAGGACACCCTAATCTTCACATCCAAGCTGTTGTATTCTTCCCTGACCAATTATAATCAACATTTTGGACCCAAAAAGAAAAAAAAAAAAACCCAAAATCTTTTGTTAAAGTTTTTAATATTAATGTGCAATTGACAACCAAACATGCTCAACGGACCGTTTTGAAGCTTATTTTAATATTTTTTCCAACTTGTTAGGATAAACATTCAACAAAAAAAATAAAAATGAAACTGAATAGTTTTATATTTGATAATTCAACAGAAACAGCAGGTTTGGTCATAGATGTTTTGGTCCTTTCTACATACTGTGGTCAAAGCCGGTTATATACAGTAGACCAAAAGTGCAAAGTAGAGAATATATGTATATACTGTATTATATTCTAGTACATATAGCATCTAACACAAAAAGGTTATGTATTGCACCAATTACCTTATCAAAGCATTACACCTGCAATCAAGTTTCTCGAACTCACACAACTACTGTATATACAAATTGAAAAGATTTGTTGTGAAAAAAAATATAACATTGAATTAAGTATTTTAAAAATAATAAGCCAGTTCAGTTCAATTTCTTCAGGCATTCCACTCAGTTTCATCCTGGAACAAGACACAGGGCTACGTCACACAGCCCACACTTCCAACTGGTGTCCTCCTCCTTCCGCCCTTTGCTTTGCTGTCACTCTTTTCACTTGCCAACTCATCCGAAGAAAACGACAACAAATCTGGCCCATTGTCTTCCTCGAGTTGATGAAATAACGCAGTTGCCTACGCTAAATTTAGTTAACGATTCATTCAGCTCAATCCAACCAGCCGTCGCTCGCTACCTCACCTCCCTCTGGTTAGATGGTGCCTTACTCGGCAATATATTGAACGTTTTCGAATGACGTCCTTCCTTTGTGACCTCACAATGACTCCGGGAATATGTAGTTTTTCGTTGTGCTTTCCGTTTTGAAAAAGGACAAGAAATGATGGAAATATGGACATAAACACATGGTCCATGCAGCGTTTCTTGTTTATTTATGAGGGCAAAAAAAACTATAAAACTTAAATGACATTATCTCCCGTTTTACTTGGTCGATTGACTTCAAGTAAAAACAAGCGTGGACCTCAACTTTCGTACTTTTAAACAAGACCAACCAGCAGCACGTGTGTGATGTAATTACAGCGTGATGAGGCTTCAAAGATATGTCGACGCATGCATAAACGTGTCGCTGCTGATACATCAGATTTTAAAGTGTTAAAAATGACATTAAAAAGCATTAAATGAGACTTCCCGATACCTGTACAAACCCTGACATAGCAAAACAAATGATAAATCCAAATCATAATAATAATAAGTCGGAAATTAAAAAAAAGTTTTTATAGTCAACTTAATTTATAGAGAATGGTGAACAGAGGTCGGAGGAGACAGTGAGTGTGGTGGAGGATACATTGAGCCATGTTCTGTCTAATTTAACAAATGCTTTAAATTAGAAACATGTAAAGCAAATAAATTATGAGTAAATACATTTTTAAAAAGGTCGGAGAAGACAACAAGTGTGTGTGTAGGTCAGTGTTTTTCTACCAGACGACAATGAGGTATTGCTCGTGTTGCGTTCAAGAACTGCTTGGATTTCTAGCCATCAGCCACCTTGCTGTCCGCGACAATGTGGATCCCAGCACATCTACTGTACATCATTTGATTAGACTCGTCAAGTGTCAATATACACAAGTGTCCTTTCCATTTTATCCATTTGACGACTACCAATCCTCCCCGTGTTTTATTCCAACACATTATCGAGGACAGGACGGTGGCTGATGGTTAGAAATCCGAGCAATCCTTGAACGTGACACGAGCAGCTATCGAGCGCCATGGTGCCAAGCAAGCTTAAAACTTATCGCCAAACGACACACCCATCGCTTCGAAACACGTCGATGGAATATTTTGTTCGCTTTTGTGAAAACACAGAGAAGCAGGCAACTATTTTGAGAAAAACTACAAAGGTAAATGTGAAGCCAGTTACCTTGTTGTTGAACTTGTTGCTAAATCAAAACAGTCCCAAACTGTGGCAGAGACGTTAATACTAGGAGTGCAACAGTTTGCGGTTCAAAGCCGAACCGTACAGTTCGCCGTGTACGGTTCAATACGCCTTTATGAACCGCGCCTTTTCGGTTTTGTAATTAATTTATTCCGAACGCTTATGGAATGAATTGGTCGAGCTCTGTGTGCGATGTGAAGCACAGCTGTGGAGAAATTCCCGCCCCGCCGCAAGTAAATGTCCGATCGCTGTCAAGCACCTGTGTGATAGAAGACGAGTAACGCCCTCTCTCGCTTACGAGCTAAGTGAAAGTGAAACAAGAAAGAAAACAAAAAGCTATGGCGAGCGGAGGAGTGGAGAGACCGAATTTTGAGGAAGCACTGGCTTCTTTCAAATCTGCTGTGTGGCAACATTTCGGTTTCCCCGTGGACTACAATCCGGTGGGAGAGAAAATAGGAGAGAGAGAAAATATTGAAAAAAAAAACAAAAAAACAATTTGCAAGCATTGCTCAGTGCTTGTTCCCTATGCTAATGGCAACGCTTATAACATGACTCCGGCATCTCAGCCGGCATCACCCACAGATATCACTTTCTCAGAGCAGGACAACCCCGGAGATGACACCAGTGAAAACACACGGCGGGCTTCGTTAATTTATTTGCAACGCCACTTGACCCGCGTTACATTGTTCCCTCGCAGACATATTTCTCCAACAACGTATTCCCCGACATTTATGAAATGGCACGCAAAGCCATCGAAGATGACTTCGCTAAAGCACATAGTTTCGCCGTGACCACTGATAGTTGGACGTCCCGTGCTACTACCTAACTGTGACGGTCCACTATAATTCATACCTGTCAAGTTGTACGGTCTCGGCGTAATTTGTACAAGTGAGCACTGATTTTGAAATGTGTACGTCGTACGTTACGTTCAAATTCTGTACGTTTTCGTGCATTACGTTTTTTTTCCCTCCGTTCGTTAATATAGGCACGGAGAGGGAAGAGTGTTTGTTGTGACGCTGTAGCAAACGCGATGCTAGGCTAGGTGGCTCCAATATTTCCTGTCTGTAGCCGACAGCCTTCAACCTACGCCTAGATATCTCATGCATATAGAACTACATGCGAAATGACAGACTCGGTAGCGTGAGTAAACAGCTGCCATTTTAGAGCAGTAAACTTCTCAGAAAGGCTCTGTTGTAGTGAACCTTCCTAGTAAACCTAAGTAACTTTTTATCTAAAATACTCCAAAATTGGCAAAATCTTGACTTGAGTCTATCTTTAAATGATGAAACAGTTTTAAAATTTTCAGAAGGGAACTAATGCAAAAACAGGAGCAATTTTATCAACTTTAGCGGTTGATTCAGAACATTAAATGACCTCCAAACATAGCAAAGGTTACTATGTTTTTTTTTTGTTTTTTTTTTTTAATGTAAAAAAAAAAAAAAAAAAACATGAAAGGTAACACCAGTTACTTTGCCAAGTAACTTTTTTACTACTGTGTGTGTATTTGAGTAGTCAGTCACTAAACTAGCCAAAGAGCTAAGAAGCATTTTAACAGTCGAACATTTTTACATTTTAAGTGTTGATTTCATTTTCTTAAAAGCAAAATAAAGGCAGTTAAAAAAAAAAAAAAAATGCAAAAAGCAAACCGAAACCGAACTGAAACCGTGATCCCAAAACCGAGGTTCAAACCGAACCGTGGGCTAACTGAACTGTTGCACCCCTAGTTAATACTACCTGTCTGCAAAGCCATTGTCAGTGAGATGACCAGCCCTGATGTGGTTGAAGACATTGCTAAAGTCCCCCTGTCTGATAATTCTGAGCTTTTCAAGCCTAACTGCTAAAAAAAGAATAAAAACAGAGACTGAAAGCTGTTGAAGAAGATTCCTATTTTTCGGCTTTGTGTTCATCCCTACAGGCTCAAGTTTCACGCTAAGTATAAATACTGAGAAATTATTTTATAATTAAATATACTGTACAGAAAATATTTTGGAACATTTCGTGCGGTGTGCCGCGAGATGTTTTCCAATGTAAAAACGTGCTGTGACTCAGAAAAGGTTGAAAAACACTGGTGTAGGTGGAGGAGGGGGAGGAGGAACCGGTGAGCTGTTGCCTAGCCAGTTCACTCACACGCACACCACGCTCCTATTTTTCTGTCATTTCCTTCTTCATTTCAATGGTAAGCGTCACCTTTTTCCTTTTTCCCCCCCCACCTGCACTAACCCTCTTGGGACCCATGTCGATTTCTCTCTCACAAGAAAATCCGCTGTGCGGCTATCTTGCAGGAAAACAATGAAATTGCGATGCTGTCATAAATCATCGTATTTTGAGCATGTCGTCCTATGTTAAGACAAATTTTACGTCGGATGTCGAAAGGATCGTATGTCGAGGTACCACTGTTTTATGTTTGAGCTATCATCTTATGCTACCTTTCGCTATTTTTTTTTTCTCAGTCATAGTTCATTTTGTCGCCTGTTTATCTAAATGATTTTAGCATACTATTTTTGCTGTACTGTTGTGTTGGTTTAATCAGACATGTCTCCTACCCTTCCCTCTCTTATGTGATGAAACGCTGGCATCTGATTAAGTTCTGATTTAGTGGGCCTCAACTGCCTGCAGTGTTGGAAACTTTCAGGGTATACAGTGCTCTATACATTCACTTGAATAGTCATCAGTGCTTTATTTAACTCCCACTGATTTATTGTTGACCTGTGTATACTCAATCTGTGCCAAATATACAAAAGTAGACAGAGTAATACCCAGAAGTTACAGTGCAGTGAAGTACACTATATAAGTGACATTGGAGCTGCTTTTACGCTTTGCTTGTTTGGAAAATATGATGATATTTGTCATGTTGAACTTAAGTACTCATTTGTCAAATCTTGATATAACAAATATGACCCCACCACCTGGGAGCAAACCCACAAAGTAGCTGAAGTGCTGTCCATAGTACAATGAGGCGTTTTTAATATTTCATCCTTGTCATATCGTGAAAATTTCAAGTTAATTTCCAAGCAGTTTTGTTTTTGGCAGCCATTTTAATTTTCATCTTTTGGACGAAAATACTTTGTAGTCTTAGTAATATTTTAGTAATTTCAAAATGAAATAAATTTCGTCTGGTTTTAGTCGACGATTCTCAAAATGTTTTCGTCTACAAACTTCGAAAGTTTTAGTCCATGAATAAATAAATAAATTAGGGCTGTCAAAATTATTGCGTTAACGGGCGGTAATTAATTTTTTTGATTAATCACGTTAAAATATTTGACACAATTAACGCACAAATGCCCCGCTCAAACAGATTAAAATGACAGCACAGTGAAAGGTGTACTTGTTGTGTTTTTCGGCGTTTTATCGCCCTCTGCTGGCGCTTGGGTGCGACTGATTGTATAGGGTTCAGCACCCATGAGCATTGTGTAAGTAATTATTGACATCAACAATGGCGGGCTACTGGTTTACTGGACTGTCTCAGAAAATTAGAATACACAATATTCTAATTTTCTGAGACAGTCCTGTATATTGTTCTATGTGAAGGACGTCAGCCAAGGTCGGCCCCCCACATTTTTACCACGCCAAATCTGGTCCCCTTTGCAAAAAGTTTGGACACCCCTGCTTTAAATGGTGGATTAATGTACAGGACTGTCTCAGAAAATTAGAATATTGTGTATTCTAATTTTCTGAGACAGTCCAGTATATTTTAATTGAAATTTTTACCAATTTTATTAAAACGAAAACATTAAGAGGGGTTTTAATATAAATTTCTATAACTTGTACTAACATTTATCTTTTAAGAACTACAAGTCTTTCTATCCATGGATTGCTTTAACAGAATGTTAATAATGGTAATGCCATCTTGTTGGTTTATTGTTATAATAAACAAATACAGTACTTATGTACCATATGTTGAATGTATATATCCACCTTTGGTCTTATCTTTCCATTCCAACAATAATTTACAGAAAAATATGGCATATTTTATAGATGGTTTGAATTGCGATTAATTGCGATTAATTACGATTAATTAATTTTTAAGGTGTAATTAACTCGATTAAAAATTTTAATCGTTTGACACCCCTAAAATAAATAAATAAAAGGTGTCCAACAATTTCGAATGAACATGACAGATGAGAACATAACTGTAGAGCAATGGTTCTTAACCTTGCTAAAAGTACCGAACCCCACAAGTTTCACATGTGGATTCACCGAATCCTTCGGAATTAGATAATAAAGATTTTTATGTTTCAAATTCAAAACCGATATATCTAAGCTAGCAAGCTGATAATTTAGTAAATTCCCGTTCCAAAATCTTCTCGTTTTGACAGCATGTTTTATAAACAGGTCCGAATTTCAGACCACGCTGCCCATTGGTCTGTATTCCCTAATACCAAGTGCGAGTCGACCTTCCACTGAGCAAACCAGTTCCTCCTCCCATCAGATCTAGGACTAGCAGTTAAAAGAAATTAAGCCTGTAAATTGGGAGCAAACCAATCCAAAACCTGTTCTAAGAAGCCTCTTTGCCTAGATTTAATCAGTTTACGAAAATAAGAGTGTTTCTTTACCTTCCCCGAACCCCTTAGACTTACTCACCGAACCTCTGGGGTTCGATCGAACCCAGGTTAAGAACCACTGGTGTACAGTCTACAAGGATATCACCATTTTAATGACGATAATACACACTCATCAGGAAAACAGCACGTTATTTGCAATTAATTTAACTCATCCGGACGCCTTGGACTCTGTGTAAGATGTTTTCCAAGAGTTTAAGAAGACACCGAGTCACTGCGCTAAATACTAATGTTAACACATTGCTAACGTGAATGCTACGCTAACGCAAACGCTATGCTAACACTACAAGTTACTTTAGTGTGTGATGATCACTCAGCACAGACCTTGAAAGGCTAAAGCAACATGGCAGATCTAGCCAAGATAAGAAAGCAAAACTAAGCAAGTAGCACCTGACACATATGTTTCACAAAATGAGCCTGAAATGGGCACAGGCTTACTTACCGGCCAGTGAGTAAGCATGTTTGTGGGGCGGGGGGAAAGCGTAGCACGTCACATGAGTGACACGACCAAACCCTGCTAAATGCGTGCTAGCGACCTATACAATAAGACAATGGATCACACATTGTGAATTAATGACGGAAAATATGGCTAATTTTCATCTCGTTCTGGTGTCTTCAAACGTCAACTGGCATCCATCTCATTATGCTTTAGTCACCGCGCAACCGCTTTTGTTTCAACCCAGCCATAAAAAGAAGGTATGTAATTATATTTATTATTTGAAATGTCTATCCTTTTTAGCTTAGAATTATTAATTGATGTCTAATATTTAGTTAAAAAAACGACTTTATAAAATTATTTACTCGCATATTTTAAACTTTTAAACAAATTACATCACAATTAAAGAAATACTTTCTGTAAATAGGTCACGGATATCTATCTCATAGCTATCGCATAATTGTTGTTGGGTTTTTTTTTTTTGTAACTGTCGGATTTTCCCCGATATTTTAAAAGTTAACCAATTGATTCAAACAAAAGTTGTGGGGAAAAAAAAGGTTTAAAAAGGATAAATATTTGAAAAAGAACATCTCAACCACTTTTTGATGTCTGCGATTTCAGCATTGCGACCCTTGTTGTACTACCGTGTTTCACCCATAAAATCCCCAGAAAGTCCGCTGTGGACATTCCCAGCCGTGTCTTGACACTCGGTGACACACTCTACACAGATTTTATGGATCGAAACAAGTTAAGTATGTGATAATATCTCGTTAAAATAATGTTGTATTTGATTATGCTCATGCTCTCACCTTGAGTTAGGGTTTAGGGATTAAAAACAAAAATAAATTAAAATGCCCTCCTGTTCAAATTTTTTTCTCCCTCCAGAAAATAAAAGATTTTAAGCTTCCCAATGATGTATCACATATTCATACAGGACAGTTTTGAAATTTGGCCAAATTGGGGGTCTCAGAATAGAACTTCAAGTCACCTGAGTGTTTTCTGCCTTATATTTATTTAGAATTGTAATTGGTTTCGGGTTTAGACCCATTTTCTCATTCGGTTCCCCCCCCCCCCCCCCCCCCCATTTCGGTGCATCCCTATTTCCTAGTGTGTCGTACTTTATGTTTGTATGTAGTATGTTTTAGTATGTAGTATGTTTTAGTAGGCTACGATGTGGTATATGGTATATTTCTCGCTGTGTTAAAATTTTGCATTGATATGGCTTTACACATAATTTTCAAAAAGTCACTTCATATCTTAGGAAACAAAGGAATGATATATAACTAAAGTGAAACTACCAAGCAACCGTTAACAAAACAGAAATAAACATTGGGCTTAAAACAAAAATATAATTTGTCCCAGTCCAAGCACTGAAACACGTTTTTTTTCTAAAACCGAGGATTTCTATGTGCATGAATGTCACTTTCATTCAGGATAGCCAGAACACAGGCCTGTTGTTTCTGTGCACTGCTCAAGATAATGAGTTAAGGCTTCCTGAGTGAACATTTGTGTACATTTACGGTGGCACTTTGCTCCCATAACTCAAATTCTCTATTACAACTAGACTGCGAGTAGCGTTTTGAAATACACTTTTGGACAAACCTGCTGGCATAGTCGTGTGTGGGACTGGCCAAGTATTCAAATTGTATCTTGGGCGTTTCTGACACGCCGTGTTGTTAAAATATATATGTATTTAAAAAAAAATTTTTTAAAAAGCTGTCAGACTCTTTTTATGGTATTATTTTCTGTATGTGTAAACCTACCCTTAAAGGTGCACCATGTAGGTTTTGCACTTCAATTATTCATGAAATTGCCATGATATTTAAATAGACATTAAAGAAACATGTTTTTTGGAAATACTTCTAAAACGGTTGATTAAGCGGGTATTTTCCCATTTTAAAAGACATTTTACGCATTGCAAATTTCGGCCTATTTTGCTTCCGCGTTCATCATCAGCCAATCACGAGACCAGTTTCCAGTCTTCGTCCGGATTGCCACAGCTCTGTACTGCCGTAAACTCAAGCTGCGTAAACTTTGACAGTCTGAATTATGTCTACCACCAGAGGTGGGTAGTAATGTGTGACATTTACTCCGTTACATTTACTTGAGCAACTTTTTGAGAAAAATATAGTCTTACTAAGCCATACTTTATACTTTTACATGACTGGATTTGTGAAGAATAGGGTTGGGCATCGTTTGAATTTGGACGATTCCGATTCCACGTTTCGATTCTAGTTCCAAACGATTCTTGATTCTGATTCTTTTAATTAGCAGCTCTAAAAAATTGCATAGTTTATATTAATTTCTTCACTTCTCGATAATTTTTTAAATCATATGACCTTTCAATTAACTTTGCTATGAATTTCTTAGTTTTATTATGTTCAATTTTTAACTTGTATATACATATCAGTCTTTGAACTTGAATATGGTGAAGTTTCTTTCCACATGAGTGCACTTTCACAAAGATTTTTCACAATCTCACGGTGAAAACATTTACACGTATTGTTTTGCCTATGTTTTAGAGTGTCTTATGCTGCAGGCACTTATTGTATTGCATCGTTTCTTTTAGGCGTATTTCTACAAGTTAATAGATGACATTAGAGCTGTCCCGACTAGTCGACATAGTCGACGTCATCGATGACGTAAATCCGTCAACGAGCACAACATCCCGTCGACGGTTAATGAAGGGTTAAAAAAATATATGCGCGGAAAGTTCAGAATGTCGGATGCTCTGTATGCAATCGGGGAAAGCGGCACAAAGCCAAAAAAGTGCACCAGAGTGTCCAAAACATTGACTTATTTCAAAGAAACAAAGGAGGGTACACTCTTCTGTCCTGTCTCTTCAATGCCAAGCTTGGCTGCACGTCGGCCGTGAATAAACACCTCAAGCGCCGTCACCGTTTGTAATCTTTTTTTTTTTTTTTTCATTTTTTTGTACACCAGAGGGTGCTGTCGCCTTACTAAATAATAATGTTTCATTGACATTGGGCCTATAAGTGCTATTAGTATTGTTCTTAATGCTAACTGAAAGGTTTATTTCATGTTATGGTATAGAAAATTATATAAGGTTAAAAGGTCATAAATATATACAGTATATACAGTGATTGCACTCAAGGGAGAGATTGTCAATGATAAGGTAATAAATTAAGGTAAAGGCAATTCATATAGGCAATTCATTGATATATAAATAAGGTTTAAAAGGAAAAAGGTGAAAAGTTTTCGTTAATTTCTAATTGTGTTGTTTTATTTGTGTGCACCGTAGCTCTTACAGTGTGATTACATCAAGGATGGAATAAAAGTTGTAAACCATCAGTTTAAGAGACCATCTTTTCAATCGGGATGCTACACTAGTTAATTCTATCAGCATTTGAACTAATTGTTTATTTGTGATTTATTATTGTTATTTACGTGTTTATTTGTACTTTAATAAATAATTTAAGTGTTCCAGTATGTTTTATTGTGAATTGATAAGCGTCAACAAAAATTTCATTGCTAAATTAGTAAACAAAAAAAAATATGTATATACTGGACTGTCTCAGAAAATTAGAATACACAATATTCTAATTTTCTGAGACAGTCCTGTATATTGTTCTATGTGAAGGACGTCAGCCAAGGTCGGCCCCCCACATTTTTACCACGCCAAATCTGGTCCCCTTTGCAAAAAGTTTGGACACCCCTGCTTTAAATGGTGGATTAATGTACAGGACTGTCTCAGAAAATTAGAATATTGTGTATTCTAATTTTCTGAGACAGTCCAGTATATATAAATATATATATATATATATTTTTTCAAATTATTAGATTAGTCGACTAATCGTAAAAATAGTCGGCTGACTAATCGGGAGAAAATTAGTTGTTTGGGACAGCCCTAGATGACATCTTGCAAATGTCAGGCGGGGAGTGTTCTGTCCCTTGATCTTAATTCAATTCAATTTTATTTGTATAGCCCTATATCACAAGAAGGTTGTCTCAGAGGGCTTTGCAGAGTCAATATGATACACAGTCAGAAATAGTAGGTGAATTAGATGAAGTTCATGTCCTGAAGTTGATGTCCTGGGCATTCCCCATCCTTAGATCATGTCGGCAAGGAAAAACGAGGAACAAGGAAAAATGAGAAACCTTAGGGAGAACCACAGTCAAGAGAGATCCACTCCCCGGACGGACGGGCTATAGATGCACCAGGACTGATGGTGGGTATTATCAGCAGGAGGTCCAGTTTGTAGAGATGCAAAGGAGTGAAGAAACAAGAGGGCGTCCATACAGCCAAGGGTCAGGATAGTCAGGAGGCTGCGGTTGAAAAATAGCCCCTTCCCCAGAGGGGCCCCTTAAGTTGACTAGTCTTTAAGTTTGATTTCTTTCTAAACCGATAAATTGTTCATCCATCCACAAGATTTCACTATTGTAACTCCGGACGCTACAGTTTTTCTTTGGTTTTGCTACTGTATGTGCGCTTGGCTTTCCCTAGTGGTGACTTACTAGAAGCAGTAGGCAAACAGAACATTACTTTAGTTGGAAAAGAATCCTTGAGGTGTACAGACGCTACACACCTCCTCTACACTACACATGTTTGGGAACCCTTGATAAAACAAAATCTATGTTTGCACGTTTGAGGGTCTTATATCATTTCGGTATGTTTATTCTGTTACTTATTTGTCATTTATGTGAAGCAAAGCAACACGTTTTTGTGCTAAGCTTAATTAGGCTACGTTCATACTACAGGTCTTAATGCACGAATCCGATTTTTTTCATGTTTTTCCGACTCGAGTGAGGCATTAACTTGATGGTCTGAACGTGACAAGTCGCATAGAACTGGACCATTTCAAATCCGATCTGGGTCACTTTCGTATGTGGTTCAAATCCGATCTGGGCCACATTTTTCCAGACTGTCGCGGCGGTCTGTACTGTCCAGTCTCTCAAATCGGAATTCATGCAGCAATTACGTCATCAAAAAGCGAGAGAGACGCTACGGTAGCGGTGCAGCTGTGCGTTATTAGCGCCTAGCTTGCCTTGAACACGGCTTTTTAGGAAGGGTCGGACTTGACAACAGTCATAAAAAAAACAAAAATGGGCCTGAGAATGATCTGTTTTCTATCTGCTCCATATAAGCAATATTTCAACATTGCTTACACCGAGAGTCGCGGCAAACTGCCCGTATGTGTGTGTGACATGCTATCGATCCATATACTTTAAATATAAGCCTAAACTGGGATTATTTATGTCTGTTATTTGTGTCCTCTTTTTAAAAAGCTAAATATATTCCTGGAATGACGGACGAAAGCCAGCATGTGTGGTCATTTGTTTGGATGCTTCTGCGCATGCGGGTCTTCTTGCTCAGCATGTGTCGGACTGCGAATTAGTGTGCATGCGTAATATTTGAATGGCACGCCAAAAAAACGGATATGACAAAAAAATCGCATTTGTGCTTTAAGACCTGTAGTATGAACGTAGCCTTTGTGACTTCATTTGATTTTCTCATAACGGAGGTAGTCTTCATGTGGCTTCTTCTTCGTGGTGTTTGGCAGCTGTTTTTTCCGGTCGGCGGTCAGGGCATCGAAACTTGGAATCGAAATTTTAAAAAATTTGAACGGTTCCGGGAGAACTGAAGAGCCGCTACCTTATGTCATTTTTGGTCGGCATCGGCTGTCACAATGTTGGTCAAATTGTGTTTTGTTACAGAGCCGCTTGTGAGAGTGTTTCGGCATATGTGAAAGGGGCTTAAATGACTCATACTATATCAAAAGGCATTCAATTCTATAAAGTGACTGTAGTTATGTTACTGAACATTTTAATTGCCTGTTTCAACCCGTTGTCTTTGCTGAAAACATTTCTGTCAACCCATGGGACAATCTTCTGCTGCTGTTTTTTTTGTTCTTTTTTAAACAAGTGGACTTTGTGACATAACAGAGGAAGCAGCTTGTGTCAGACGTGTAGACGCTCCGTCGTCCCCATCGAGAGCACGAAGCTCTACTGTTGTCTCCCCTCTCAGTGCGGATAACTGCCTCTCCAGTCCAGGTTCATGGCGAGGCTCCCTGCAGCTGCTGTCTGTGAGGCTGATTAGTGTTTAGTGATGAGAGGATGAGGACAGGGGAGCCCCTAATACGCACACATACATGCACGCACGTGCGCACACACACACACTTCGAAAGGGTTAAGCAGTTAGTTAGGGAGAGACCTGCTCTGTGTCCAGGATGTTGAGTGCTGTGGCACGATGGTGTGCTGTTACACTGCATGAGGCCTCGTCTCCACTTGATTGGGCCTGTAAGATCACAGCGAGCCTCCAACCCCCACCCGCTCTCCCTCTCTGCCAACCCCCTCCTCCCTGAGGGTTTCTTTCGCCACATCCTCCCTGTTGATTATCACCACTGCCAGAGCTGACTCTTGCACTCCAGCTGCTTTCCACACTTTGGCTCTGGGGCTAATTCTACCGTGCTGCATGGTGGGAGCAAAGTTTCTCACAGGGTCTGTACAAGCACACTTAAGCTGCTTGCCCTCTGTAGAATCCAGCACCCGCAACCAGGAATGGGAAGTATCTGCGTAGAAACACTGGAAATACTGTCCTCTAATAGAAGGCTGGACGAGCTTGCTCTAAAAATACCCCCCGCCCCCAATATCATCTGATTGCGATTCTATTCCTGTTTTTTTTTTTTTTTTTTTAAACTTGTTTTTTGTGTTGCTGTCTTTTTAACTGGTAGTTTTAAGAGAATCTGCTATGAAATTAGTCCTAAGGCGTATGTGTGTGCGAATATTGTTTTGAAAAGAAGTTTTGATACAGTGCTACCTCTACTTAAGAACGTCTCTAGATACAGAATTTTCAGGTTAAGACGCCTCAACGGGAAAAACATTGCCTCTTGTTAAGAAAGACATTTCAGGATACAAAAGGCAAAAAATAGAGTATGGCTGGTAGTCACAGCTCCCAGAGTTTACTGTTCAGATGATGTACAAGGCCCACTCAAATTGTCTCCCGTCTAACCTACAAATTCGACTCCAACTGAGGGAATCCAATTATGACTTGAGAGGGAGCAGATTGTTTTCTTATTGCAAAGTCAGAACCACAGTACTGTATGTATATATATATATATATATGTATATATATATATACTGTATATATATTATTATTAGGGCTGTCAAAATTATCGCGTTAACGGGCGTTAATTAATTTTTTAAATTAATCACGTTAAAATATTTGACGCAATTAACGCAGATGCCCCGCTCAGACACAGTTAAATGACCTTACAGTGAAACGCTCACTTGTTAATTGTGTTTTATGGAGTTTTGCCGCCCTCTGCTGGCGCTTGGGTGCGACTGATTTTATAGGCTTCAGCACCCATGAGCATTGTGTAAGTAATTATTGACATCAAGAATGGCGGGCTACTAGTTTATTTTTTGATTGAAAATTTTACAAATTTTATTAAAACGAAAACATTAAGAGGGGTTTTAATATAAAATTTCTATAACTTGTACTAACATTTTTCTTTTAAGAACTACAAGTCTTTCAATCCATGGATCGCTTTAACAGAATGTTAATAATGTTAATGCCATCTTGTTGATTTATTGTTATAATAATCAAATACAGTCCTTATGTACCGTATGTTGAATGTATATATCCATCTCGTGTTCCATTCCAACAATAATTTACAGAAAAATATATAATTATAATAGCATATTTTATAGATGGTTTGAATTGCGGTTAATTGCGATTAATTACGATTAATTAATTTTGAAGCTGTAATTAACTCGATTAAAAATTTTAATCGTTTGACAGCCCTAATAAATATATAATATGTATGTATATACAGTATATATACAGTACTGTGCAAAAGTTTTAAGCAAGTGTCCTGCCTAAAACTTTTGCAGTTTTTGCAATACTGTACCTTAAAATCATTTTCGGTTTCTAACATTGGCTCTGGAATGCCATTGACCCGGCACTGACCAGCATTGAATCATTTGGTTCCTTCAAAAGAATGTATATGCAAGGCCGGCCCAGCCTATACGCAGACTATGCAGCTCCTTAGGGCCACCACTAAGGGGCCCCCAATCTGGCAAGCGCATTTTAAACATTGTGAATAGAGCATCGTGAATAATGTGGCGCACATTGCCGTTTATGGAAAAATCCATTTTCTTGTCATTACAATCTGGCAACCTGGGGAGTGACGTTGAACCTGCTTTGCGATGATTGGTGCTCAAACTTGATTGGAAAATAGATGCACAAATATGTCGAAGAGAATTTATCCTTTGGAGCAGAGAAACGAAAGAAGAAGAAAATCGGAGAAGAAAAGAAACAACAGTATCAAGGTAATAGAGCATGTTGTGGAAGTTGTTGTTGTGCAAGACACTCTGACTTGAACTTTGTTGTCAGCTGAGCTTGTCAATATGTCGGACTGATAACTGCCATTAGCCGCAGGGCACCCGCCGACTAATATGGACTGCTGTCACCGTACAACATTCGGATACTCAGCAAGGGACGTCATGCCGTCGCTGTTTTTAGTGCAGCATGATAGCATCGTAAACAATGGAGGCGGACGATCACGACATGGCATTCCTGCTCTTTTCCTTTCCATACATTTTTCTTGAACCTTCAAACTACGTGACGTCTCAATAATATGCTTCAATTCAGTGCCCATTTGGGGTCCTCCCATCGCGGATGAGGTGGAGATGAACATTCTTTACAGAGCTCGTCTCCCGAGTTGTCTACGATCAGCCAGCTGCGGGGCTGGCCCCTCCCAACTCAATGCCGACCAAAAATGAGTACTGTATATAAAAATGCGTCGAGGAAAATTAAACCCCGAAAATCTGACCTGCGTGGTACCCCCAGTCAAAGAGGCGCGCGATCAGTTTTTTTCCCAAGTCATTTCTGCCTGTCAAAACTGTCGCCACTTCCAGGATCGATACTTTTATGCACAAGTTTACAGGAGACACACGCAGCGCCACACCATATGCTTCTATTTGTTATTTTCCAAGTGGTGAGAGTGCAACTGAGCATCGAGTGTAACATCCCAAGTAATGATGTCAGGCTTAAGTTGTTTTATAAAGATTTATTTCTATCACAACTCGGCGCCTGCTCGTAGAAGTGCTCTCCCTTCACTTTCACGCCTGCGTGATGCGTTCAACTGCGATCACGAAAAAAAAAACAGTGATCATAAAATAATGACAGTAATGTGTAGTGATTTCGAAATTTGCCGCGGGCAAGTAATGAGTTCCCGGTTCAGAGGCAAACCGCGCGGGCGATAATGTAACACATTAGGCTTCTTCTTTCTATGCATGCATAGTTTGCGCAAATGCAGGCGTACCTTGCAGAAGCACGGTGGGGGTGGTGCCTTAAACGCACCTTAAACGAAGTGTGGAAAGGTACAAAAATTGTCGGCAAAATACCGTGGAGAAAATGATCTGTCTCATTCAATTTATATCGGACATTATTATCAAGTAGTATGCCATGTATCAGCCTACGGTGAGTCTACTTAATTAGTTGCGCACTCCCCACAGTACATGTTTTTGTTGACGAATATTTTCCGGGGCTGAATTTTTGTTTGCTGAAGTCACGTAAACATATTTTGTACTTTGGATGATTCAAAGGAGCTATTGAAAAATATCTCGGAATTGGAGGTGGAGTGCCATCCTCTTCACAAGATGATGTGATCCCCAAATGTACAATTCAAGGTAATGCTTGGTAATGTCGTGTAGATAGTTATGAGATCAAGAATCAAGAAAGATGCACATAAGGTTACAATTTTAATACATTTTTACAAAAATATGGGCCTCTTGGCATTATTTTGCTTAGGGCCCCCAAATAGCCTGGGCCGGCCCTGTGTATAGACCCTACTCACCAACATCACAGAATGACGTGTCGCTGTATCCAGCCACCATATTGTCCGTCATTGTTTAGCCGTATTCTCATTGTTTTCAATTTGTCGTGCAATTTATAATGCAATTCATGGAAACCCCGGTGCTTTCAGACGCTGTAAACTCATTGGATGCGTTGCATAAAAGGCGTTATGTGGAAAAGCTTCAGTCTATCCATTCGCCAGATCCATATTTGATGCCTAAATCGATATTTTTCGACTCGCTGTCTTCGCCCTCTCTGCCTGACATCTGCTACCCTGATATCTACAACTATCTTGTCCACACAAAATCAGCCTATTCTCACGAAAGTTTGAAAAACTTTAAGAGCAGCACTCTAAGCAACATTACCCCGTGTGACCCTTCCAATTTTCTAAAATGGCGACAATCAATAAAAAAAAAAAGTTGACTGCGATGGCCGACGCTTCAAGGATAGGTGGATATTGGACTATTTCTTCAATAAAACACGCAACAACTGTGTCTGCCTCATTTGCAAAGAGACAGTCGCTGTTTTCAAAGAGTTTGATGTGACGCAATAATGATATTACCGAACAAGACACGCTGACATGTACGACAACATTACAGGAAGATACGCAGCGAGAAATTATAGCAACTTGAAGCTAGTTTAATTTCACAGCAGCAGTATTTCGCAAGAACCGGAGTGTCGAAAGAGAACGCCACAAAGACGAGATTGTTGAAATTATAAATTAAAAAACAATAATCAAGCAAATGTGACACACAGAAGGGCTTGCTAAAATTTGTTTAAATATATTGTTCTATGAAAATCAGCCAAGGTAGCCCCCCGCATTTTTACCACACCAAATCTGGCCCCCTTTGCAAAAGGTTTGGACACACCTGTTTAACTGATGATCCGTAGACGAGGCCAGCTTCTTTCACTTGGTACCAGCTAAATATTATTCAAAATGTAATGATGGTGGAAGAAATAAGCATTTTGAATTTGAAACTGTATGTTCTCGGCGATAAGCCTCGCAATGATCGTAATTGTGGTTGTCAGCCCAAAACCCTCTAAATATATATTAAATGCATTTTACCAGATATAAAATGACTACTACATAATCTGTGGTAATCGTTTGGAGCCCAGTTTTCTCGTCAAATTGCAGCAGTCCATCTCGCTCTCCTCTCCGGGTCTCTCGGAATACGGTAGAACTTCAAGTCTCTCCATCTATCTTCTCTGTTATTGCAACCAACCGCCACACACGCCTTCACCATTTTGATTATTAATGTTAAAGAGCAGAAAAACACGCCATAATAGGAGGAATTTACGTAGCAGTAATGCATCAACACAACGAGTTGACGGACAATATGGCGCGGAGGCGTGGTTGTGACGTCATGGGAGTAGGGTCTATAAGGACACCATTTTGAGTCGCTACCATGAATACCATGAATAATAATACAATAACACTACTGCCACACACACAGACACAACATAGTGTTCCCACAACAAATAAATGATTGGAATGTCAGGGACAGAGACAAAGTCACAACATTGCATGCCCTAAAAATAAGCCCCATAGCAAACACAGAACATTAACTGCTCACATATATGCATGCTGTCTGAACTGTAACATCTGTATACAATGGAGTTGCTCAACTGTTCGCTGGACAGAATTTTTTCAACAATGCGACCTACATCGAACCAATGCCCATGTCTGGCCAACACCTTCACATCTGGATATACGAAGTGAGAATTTCTCGGTGAGAGTGATGCAGCAACACAGAGAAGCAATGGAGATTGCTCGTAACATCGGCGACGCTGTCAATGCGGCATGCATCACCCTCAACAAGGCCTGTGATGATTTGTCCCAGGTGAAGATGGCCCAAGCTTACCTGGTATACCAGACTCACCGCTGTTCCAGCAATTGAGTCTGGCGACTGTCCGGCGGATCAAATTCCGAGGGCGGAGCAAGCCACAGCAAACAGACAGCGGAGTGGACTAATCAGCGACGGGCAGACGTGACGTTGTTAGCGACAAGTAATTAGCGTGAGCGGAGAATGGAGAAGTTTATTCAACATGGCTAGCGCGAGCCATGTTGACTGTTGTCAATGACTTGTTTCGATGTGTTTTTGGTAATTTAAAACTGGTTTTACTGCGGATTGGAACATATTCTCGGCTCTCCCGTTCGCCATCTGTGTTGTTGTAGACACGACTTTCGGCGCTCAAGAGTGACGTTACTCGTTAAGAACACGTCACGCAAATAAACGAATCTGATTGGATGATTGATGTTGTACCTTGCTCGAGAGGCCGTTAATGGGCTGGGTCCCAGACTTTTTCTCACAGTGTTTGAAAAATACAGGGAGACTAGTCTGGCTGTGCCAGGCAAGGACCAAGCAGCGTAAAGTGTTGCCACCGCTCAAATGGTGACGAAAATTATTACGGAGATCCGGGATCAAGAAAAGCTCGCTCGCTGGAACCAGGCCAGAGCGGATGAAGACTAACCCACCTGAGCGGATTGCAGCGGAGGTGGGCCTCCATGACTCCCTCGGCTATTCCTCCCTACACAAATCTGACAATCCCCTTAATCGATGAACTCACACTGATCGACAACATTACCCAAGTGCTATGGCAAATCAATAACTTTTGGGAAGAAAATTCATGTGAAAAAAAAAGCTCATGTAATGTAATGTATGCAACTCTACCGTGTTTAATTGTGCGTCCTTGGCTGCAGGGGGACGGGTCTTGATAAGCATATGCTTCTCCCCTCAGCACTTGTCTTTTTTCGGTTCTTTCTTTCTTCGGGTTAATCATATCACATCTTGCAACTTTCAATGATACTAATGATGATGACAATAAATGAATAAATAAATAATGTAACATGCATAACAGCTGCTCTGCCATTGGCTATTGCCTAACATTCCTAGGGTCCAATTGTCTAAGAGGGACCTCTACTGTATGTGTATTTGTGTAGCCCAGCATCCTTTTCATTCGTTTTTTATGCTGCACAACTCAGAATTTTTGTTAATTGTGCAATAATCAAATTGTAACATGTATTTGTTACATGTTTTGATGCATTTTTATGCATTATAAAACTTTTAAATCTGAATTTTGGGGAGCTTGGAACGGATTAGGGCATTTACATGGAAAATTCGTCTCTATTTTCAAGTTAAGTTTTCAAGTTAAGAAATTACTTCCAGAACCAATTAATTTGGTAAGTCGAGGTATCCCTTTAGATGCTAATTTTTGATGTTTTGTAAATTGAGTTATCGGGCCGAAGATCAGAATCTGGTGAAAAGGATATGGCTTTTCTTGGCAGCGTGAGCGTCAAATCGTGCATGAATTTGAGTGGACTCACTCATATGAATGTCATGGAGAGTGATTAAAGTACGGCGTTAAAGGTGATGCAATGAAAAATAAGGGTCTGCCTACATTTTGTGCTAGTGCACCTTAAGAAAAAAGTTAGATGCACCAGTGCAACCAATGCAAAAAGTAAGTGTGAAGCATTGGCAATATACAGTGTATCTCAAGGCTAATGTTTTCAAATATTGTGCAGGCCTAATTTATGGCGAAAAACACTCAGGTGACTTGAAGTTCTGCTCTGAGACCCCCAATTTGGTCAAACTTCAAAATTGTCCAATATGCACGTGTGACACATTATTGGAAAGCTTAAAATCTCAATTTTCTGGGGGAAGAAAAATTTTGAACAGGAGGGTATTTTCAAAAGAAAAAAAAAAAAAAACCCTAACTGAAGGTGAGCACACGAGAGAGCATATTTTAAGATACCATTATTTTAACGAGATACTATCGTGTACTTACCTTATTTCGATCCAAAAACTCCATGTAGCATGTATCACCGAGTGTCAACACACAGCTTTGAATGGCCACAGCCGGACTTTTGGGGGATTTTATGGGTGAAACACAGTAATATAACAACGGTCGCAATGCAGAAATCACAGACATCAGTCAGGAGTAGTCGAGCATTTCTTTTTCAAATATTTACCCTTTTAAACTTTTTTTTTTTTTTTTAAATTTTTCTTTGTTTGGATTGATTATTTATCATCCAAAATATCGGGGAAAATCCGACAGTTACAAAAAAAGAAATACATTTAAGCGATAGTTATGAGGTAGATATCAGTGACCTATTTACAGACACTGTTTTTCATTGTGACATAATTTATTTAAAAGTTTAAAATATGCGAGTGAATAATTTTTAAAAAGTATTTTTTTAAACTAAGTATTATACATCAATTAATGATTCTAAGCCAGTGTTGTCCAAACTATTCGACATAGGGCCGCAGTGGGTGCGGGTTTTTGTTCAAACCCATCATGAGGACAACCTTTCACTAATCTGGTGTCTCACAAGTGTAATCAGTTGATTGCAGTCAGGTGCTGCTTGTTTTAGCACAAACTTCATTGGTTAAACTGTCTGTGCTCGATTGGTAGGTACAAAAACCAGGACCCACAGCGGCCCTTGAGGACAGGTTTGGACACCCATGTTCTAAGCTAAAAATAATAGACATTTCAAATAGAGCTCAAACGAATACTCGAGCAACTCGAGTAACTCGAGTTTAAAAACTGATCCGAGTAATTTTATTCACCTCGAGGAATCGCTAATTTTGCCAGCTCTAAGCATCACGTTTTGCCCGGGCTACTTTTAATGCGGGACAACGCGCTGACGTCACGAGCGTAGAGAAAGAAGCAAAAAAAAAAAAAAAACTTACTGCAGCTGACAGCCGCTACAAACTACGCCGATGTTGCTAAAAACTACGCCCGCATGATGCTAATGTGGTAGCAGGTAGTGTCCGATGCGTCTCTTAGATATCGCATGCATTTAGAACTAGATGCGAAATCACATACTCGGCCGCGTCTGGGCAGCGTTAGTAAACCGCCGCCATCTTTAAGCAGTAGACTTCCCAGCGCTAATAAATTTAACAGGTTTCTATTGATTATGACCACTGTCGATGCATGGCTAACGTGTTTTACATTTAATCTGTAAAAACAAAGCGCTGTAGAGTGATGAGGACGTAAAACTAAAACATAATAAAGCTAACTGTCAGTTTTAGCTCTGTAGTCATTGCTGAATAAAACACCAAGTAGCACTGGTCCCTATTGTGCTCCAATACAGCAGGTATCATACATTTATTTTGAACACTGCAAAAACTCAAAATCCTATCAGTACTTACAGTTTAGACTAACTTAAAACTTAACTAGAACCTAAAATTAGCTTGATACAAATGGAAATTAAATTGAAACACGTGGGAAAAACACATAGCTTTCAAGTGATGTGTGTTATCAAGCGTAATTACATTTTTAGGTAAGAATTTTTTTTTTTTTAATAAAATCTAGAAGTTTTTTGAGTGAAAGCAGTGATTTTTTTTTCTAGTCACATCTGAGATGCAATTGTTGGCTGTTTTCAACAATGTACATCGAAAATAAAGACATTGATTGACTGAAAATGGTTCAATATTGGATTAAATTTCTCATGTATATTTATAATTGTGCTTTACCTAAAAAAAAAGTTTTATCCGATTACTCGATTAATCGATAGAATTTTCAGTCGATTACTCGATTACTAAAATATTCGATAGCTGCAGCCCTAATTTCAAATAATAGATGTAATTCTTTTTATGGTTGGGTTGAAACAAAAGCGGCTGTGCGGTGTCTGTAAACGGGGGTCTCCAGGGTAAAACGGACAAATTAAAATTAGTTCAGGGGCTTAATGCGCCATAAAACTGCTATGGCAGCATATAGACATATTGTTCTATCAAACACATCAGTTTCTTTGGCTTAAACTACAGCAGTTTATTTTAACGAGGTGTGCGAGAGCAGAAACTGTTTTTTCAGCCTTGTCTATGCTTTCTGCCATAAACTAGTGTATGTATATATATATATATATATATATATATATATATAATATATATACATTTTTTTTCTTTACTTTTTAAGGGCTAAAAAGTAACAAAATAATCCAGAAATACAATGGCATAGCCAAAAGATATAAAATATATACATTTTAAAATCCTGGAAAAAGCAGAAGAGGAAGTACCGTAAAAAGTACAGTACTGTAATATGTTTTGAACTTTTGTTCATATAAAAACAAAACAAACAAAAAACTTTTTTTGTTCATGTATCGGATCGGGACTCGTTATCGGCAGATTCTCAAAATCAGGTGACTCGGACTAGGGTGCAAAAATATGCGATAGGGACATCTCTACTAGCAAGTGATTGAAAAACTAAATGCATGTTGCATTTTAATGCACAGCATGTGTAATTTTGTTATATGTTTAGTGTATTACCCTAACTGGAGTGTAATAAACTGTTTAAAAGCCATCAATTTGGGACCCTTTTTGTAGGACTGTTTGCTTTCTGCTAATCTATCCCGCTGATCACTAAAATCGAAAATAAAACATTTCCATAAGCTGTCTTTTTCTGATGACTTTTGACTTTTAGCCCTAAAACTGAAAAGACGTACAGTGTCTTTCTGGGCCTTAATTTATCAGAATTGATTTGGATGTTTTTTTTTTCACTCCTAACGAATAGGCCATAACATTAAAAACAATGTGACAAGAGAAAGATTGAGGTCTTTATTGATTGAAGTCTGATATGCCGGTAAAACCGGACAGCAGGATGGAACAATGAGGGAACATTAAAAAGGAAGCTTTCACTTCAATTACATCGGATTAGGAGAAGTAGAATGTTCTCCAATCATCAGATCTATGCCTGTATTTAAACACCTCCAAATCTGAGGCCATGGTACTTAGTCGGAAAAGGTAAGTGTGCCTTCGGGGAAAATATCTTGCCTAAGTGAAGAAGTTTGACTAATATGGGTGAAGGACTGAATGGAGCAGGAGATGAACAGATGTAGTAGTGAAGGTCCCAGTTGGGGGGTTTAGCTCTCAAGATTTTGTTAATCTTTGTCAACCATGGATCTTTTATACTCTTTTGATTTAGGGCAAAAAAACAACAACAAAAAAGACTCAATTTTTACTCTTGGTACCTTTTTATTGTCTGTACTTTTGAGTATTTTTTTGTATACAAGTATTACAAGCAGAAAAATATCCAGAGCTACAATTTTAAAACTAAGAACAAGGTCACAGTCCTGGAGAAGACCAACATGTGTTGCTCTCTGCAGGTGTATCCTCTAAGCAATTGTAGGACAGGGTGCTGCTTTCTCACTGCTTTTGAAACGGTGAAACCCATTGAAAAAGTACAGTCCTCATGCCGTGCATATAAAATATCTAACCAACTACAATGCACTTTCATCAAATATTCATCAGGCTTGTTGCCTTCATGGTGTTCTTTTCAAGATTGAAGCTGAGGCTGGAGAATAATTTTCTTTGAAATCGCTCTCCCTGCTTTAGGATAATTCACGTCTTTGTTATCTGATAAAAGCAAGACCAGATGATTCATACCGTTGCAGCAGAAACGTCCATTTATCCTTGTGAGACTGCAAGAGAGAAAAACAGAGTAATTGACTATAGTCGAAGTCTTGGAGCACATGGACGCAGAAACACTGCGTGCAGTGTATTCATACAAAAAGTTAAGCACTTACATTCAGACTGGGTTTTTTCCCCCCAGGAACAGGAGCTTCACTGCATCCTGATATTAGAACATCTGTCACACATCAACGCTAAGCATTCATGTTAAAATGTCTTCATGTAAAATTTTGTACAGCTTTGGTTCAGTGATATCGCGTTAAACTCGAGTATGAATTTAAACAAGCTTCCTTGTCTACTCAATTTATTTTTTTCGTTATACAGGGTATCCGAGCAGCATTTTTACAATTTAAATTTAGCAAAGACTTGATTCACCAAATGCTTCACAGAAACTTCAGGGTGACTTCAAGGCATCAAATATTCTGCCTGATGCCTTCAAACAACCTGAAGCTGTACTGTTACGCAGTGTTATTTTTGCTAGCCCTTTTAATTTTTGTCTTAGTCTTCGTCTTTTGGACGAAAATACTTATTAGGCCTTTCGGAGGTTCTCACATTTCTGCATAAAATCACTATCAAATGTGATCTGATCTTTGTCAAAATCACACAGATGAAAAAACAGTGTCTGCTTTAACTAAAACCACCCAAACATTTATAGGTTTTCATATTTTAATGAGGATAGTATGCAAAAAAGAACAGAAGGGGAACATAAGTAAGTGAACCATCACATTTAATATTTTGTTGCCCCCCATAGGCAGCAATTACATCATCCATACACTTCCTGTAGCTGCAGATCAGTCTGGCACATCAATCAGGACTAATCTTGGACCATTCTTCTCTACAAAACTGCTGTAATTCAGTCAGATTCCTGGGATGTCTGGCATGAATCGCTGTCTTTAGGTCATGCCACAGCATCTCATAGGGGCTCGAGTCTGGACTTCGACTTGGCCACTCCAGAACACGTATTTGTTCTTTTGAAACCATTCTGAAGTTCATGTACTTGATCATTGTCTGACAAACAGCCTCAGGTTTTCCTGCAAAACATCCTATCTTATCAATAAACTAGGCCTGTCAAACGATTAAAATTTTTATTCGAGTTAATCGCAGCTTAAAAATTAATTAATCGTAATTAATCTCAATTCAAACCATCTATAAAATATGCCATATTTTTCTGAAAATTATTGTTGAAATGGAAAGAAAAAGACACAAGACGGATATATGCATTCAACATACTGTACATAAGTACTGTATTTGTTTATTATAACAATAAATCAACAAGATGGCATTAACATAATTAACATTCTGTTAAAGCGATCCATGGATAGAAAGACTTGTAGTTCTTAAAAGATAAATATTAGTACAAGTTATAGAAATTTTATATTTAAACCTCTCTTAATGTTTTCGTTTTCATAAAATTTGTAAAACTTTCAATCAAAAAACAAACTAGCAGCTTGCCATTGTTGATGTCAATAATTACACAATGGTGCTGAAACCCATAAAATCAGTCGCACCCAAGCGCCAGCAGAGGGTGACAAAACGCACACAAAAAAAAAAAACACAAGTAAGAAGTGCACATGACACTGTGCTGTCATTTTAATCTGTTTTAGCGGGCATGTACGTTAAATGCGTCAAATATTTTAACATGAATAATTTAAAAAATTAATTACCGCCCGTTAACGCGATAATTTTGACAGCCCTACAATAAACTTTTGAATTCATTCTTCCATTAATGATTGCAAGTTGTCCAGGCCTTGAGGCAGAAAAACAGCCCCAAATCATGATGCTCCCTCCACTATACTTCACGGTAGGGAAAAGGTGTTGATGTTGGTGAGCTGTTCCATTTTTTCTCCACACATGGCATTGTGTGTTGCTCCCAAACAATTCAACTTGGGTATCATCAGTCCACAAAAAAATTTGCCAAAACTTCTGTGGAGTGTCCAAGTGCCTTTTTGCGAACATTAAACGAGCAACAATTTTTTTTTAGACAGCAGTGGCTTCCTCCGTAGAGTCCTCCCATGAACACCATTCTCGGCCATAGTTTTAGATACAGTATAGCTGATTATTATATATAGCTGATTATTCTGCACTGAACTCTCGGCGTCATCTTTGGTGGATGGCCACTCCTTGGTAGATAATTTTCTCCATTTGTAGACAACTTCTCTGACTGTCGATTGATGAACATCCAGACTTTTAGAGATGGTTTTGTATCCTTTCCCAGCTTTATACAAATCAACAATCCTTGATCGCAGGTCTTTAGACAGCTCTTTTGACCAAGACATGATGCACATCAGACAGTGCTTCTCATCAAGACAATTCTTACCAGATGTGTGTTTTATAGTGGGCAGGGCAGCTTTAAACCACTCATCAGTGATTGGGCATACACCTGACTTAAATTGTTTGGTAAAAAATGGTTTCAATTGCTATTTAAGTCTCATTAGGCAGAGGGTTCACTTATTTCCCCCTTTCTGTCATTGTTTGCATACTATCCTCATTGTGGTGGTTGTAGTTAATAGCAGACACTGTTTTTTCCTTCTGTGTGATTTTGACAAAGATCAGATCACGTTTGATGGGGATTTTATGCAGAAATGTAAGAAATTCCAAAAAGTTCAGATACTTTGTCATACCTCTGTATTTTACTCATCTCAAAATATGTTCGTCTTCGTCTAGTTTTAGTCGATGAAATCCCATACAAATTCTGTCTAGTTGTAGGCAACAGTTACTCAAAATGTTTTTGTCCGTAAAATTCAAAAGTTTTAATCCAAATATAAATAACTTCAAATGAATATAGATGGACGAGCACATATTGTCGCATGTACAAGGACAACACCAAATTCGGGATGATATCACACACTCAACAGGGAAAGCATTTTACTATTTTCAATTATACCCACCTTGAAGCCATGAACTATATGTAAAAAAAAAAAGTTGTCCGAGCCTTTAAGAGGATGCTCGCCACGCTTAAGTTGATGCTAATGATAATGCGATGACTTAAATTTAGTGTGTGATGATCACTCAGCACAGACCTTTGAAGGCAAAAGCAAGCATATTCTCTCTTACCAAGATAGAGGACAACACACCTTACCTTGTGTTTCCAAACAAGCGAGATGGAGTGCAGCCTAGCTCGAAACACAACCTTAACTCCGGTGAGGAGAGTGAGGGAGAGCCGCAGCACATCTCACATGAGTGACACGACTAGGGTTGCCAACTTCCTGGAAACAAAAAATAATGGGACACCCTCATTGGTAAAGCCGGCTGGCCCGAAAACCGCCACAGTTTAACTATTTTGTATGGGCTGTGAAAAGTGATTTTTTAAAATAATTATAATATTATAATGATTTTATTCAAAAAGGTTTTCAATTTGGTACATATTTGAGTGATATTAGCACATCAAAAACTATAGTTATCAGCGATGTATTTTTAATACAAAAAAATACTAGAATAAAATTAACATCTGTCACGCTAAATTTAAAACTGTATAATTTAACCGTTAAGGTCATGAGCTTTTTGTGTGTGTGTGTGTGTGTGTGTGGGGGGGGGGGTTGTGTGTGTGTTTTTTGGGTTATTATTTTCTAAAATACTTTTTGAAGACATTTTTACAAATAGAGCACTGGACTCGAAAGTGCGGATTTTAACCTCTCTCCCAGTTTTTATTTGGCACTGACTGACCGAGGAAAACCGGAGATATCATCCTTTTAATGTCATAATAGGAAATATGTTTTCTCCACTAGAGGGCACTCATGCTCTTTGGATGAACGATGCTTCATTTCTTGAGATTTTTTTCTCTCGCCAGAAATGTTTCCCCCCCCCCCCTTTGGCTTAATGTGCTTATGTATTATGATATAATACAGCATAGTAATAACAGTTGATATAGAAAAATTTGTGCTGAGAAAAAAAATCGTAAGCAGTTATTTACAATGTTACTTATTACTTGAGTATTCTTTTTACCAAATAGTTTTTTACTTCTACTTGAGTACATTTTTTTGGATGACTACTTTTACTTGAGTAATATTTAGGGCTGTCAAACGATTAAAATTTTTGATCGAGTTAATCACAGCTTAAAAATTAATTAATTGTAATTAATCGCAATTCAAACCATCTCTAAAATATGCCATATTTTTCCGTAAATTATTGTTGGAATGGAAAGATAAGACATAAGACGGATATATACATTCAACATACTGTACATAAGTACTGTATTTGTTTATTATAACAATAAATCCACAAGATGGCATTAACATTATTAACATTCTTTCTGTTAAAGGGATCCACAAGAAAGACTTGTAGTTCTTAAAAGATAAATGTTAGTACAAGTTTTCAAATTTTATATTAAAACCCCTCTTAATGTTTTCGTTTTAATAAAATTTGTAAAAAAATCAATCAAAAAATAAACTAGATACACTAAATACACCACAAGGTGTCAATGGCCAGTATTAAATTAACTTAGAAATCAAGCCAAATTTTGTGTTTTGTCCCTCGACTGACGCCGTAGTTTCCTGTTTACTGGTTGTAAGATATGCTTGATTGTATGACCATTATGCTCTGCGGGTTATACAACTTTGCTCTCCCACAGCTATTATACGCGCTCTCCCAAGCTATTATGAAGAATACAGTTTTAGACCATAATCATGTGCTTACATTTTTATTACCGGCAATTGCTCACATTCTGCTGATAAATAGATACTCACACATATGTTGATTCATTACACAACATCTCAGTACTTTTCCACCAAGCTACTTCAAGTGCAAATGTGTGTTCAAAACAAAGTTATCTTGCTCGCTCAAAAGTGTGACTGTTAATTTAATCAAGAGTGTGACTGTTAATTTAATCAAGAGTGTGACTTTTAATCTAATCAATGACTAGAATAAGGAACTTGCCTGATCGAAACTGCCACGTTGGACAACAGTGTTGTAACTATATTCTGCCCAGCAACAAGCCCTCAATAAAAGTCATCAGCGCGGGGAGCTCTGAGAGAGACTTCGATGAGACGCTCTTAGTCACGTTGCCCGATCTCAGACCTCTCCCCAAACTGCAGTTGGTAAAGTCTACTCTCTGACTCCTGCCTCCTTGTGTCCTGCCTTTGTCACCTCGCTCTGGGTCAACAGCTAAATTGAAGAAAGTGTTTTAGACCCAACACTGGTCCATCCATCGTAATTCACATCATTTGAGGGCTGACTTCACAACGTACTTGACCTCTGATAGTTTGTATATTGTGAATGAATATTGCCATCCAGTCTGTTTGTTGAACTAAACAAAATGTTTAAATAGAGTTCGACCAAAGTGTCAGTAAGTTTTATGTGTATGTTGCATAGCTATTTTGATTGGGAATGCCAGTTCTCTTTGCACTGTTGTTTAACTGTGTGAGAATAGGGCCTCATTAATACAGATTGAAGCGCTTTTCTTTTTGTGAACATTTTTTTTGAGAGATATTATTTTTGCTGTGCTTTCACTTAATGATACTTATGTTTGTTATGAAGGAGTTGCCGAAGCTTATGCCAATAAACGGCGCGGTCCAATTAACGCCTGTGTCCACTCGCCTTTTGTAATATTCTAATATATAGAATTATCCGAGGCACCTTTAAGTGCATGCGGCGTCAATATTTTTTACTCACATGATGCAGGAGTGAGGTAGAGTTACGGCCTGCCGAGAGCTGTAAGCTGTGTTAATGTTGAAACTGAATGTGTTAATTAAGAAAAAAAGTGTCAGCACATCAAGTGTGATATACCTATGTTAAGAAAAAGCAGAAAACAAGACACCTTTCTCTGCCTTTTAGCTCTCAAGTGCGTCATTGTAATCTGTTTGAGGCAATGCATGAGCGGGTCATTCCGCGCATGCGTTAAATGCGTTAAATATTTTAACGTGATTAGTTTAAAAAATTCATTACTGCCCGTTAACGCGTTAAATTTGACAGCCCTAGTAATATTATTTTGACGTAATGCTATTCTTACTTGAGTAAAGCTCTTGGCTACTCTACGTACCTCTGGAAAATAAAAGCATCTCGTGTCTTTAGGGATTAAGTTTGTCATAACAAAATTAGATACTTTTCTGTTATCTTTGGGAAAAGTTGATGCAAAATTCTTTTAAAATTGACCCGAATCCCGCAACAGATTGTTTATCATCAGAGATTAACTTTAGAGATTTCATTTAGTACGCATCAAAGAATATGCACTTGATTCTATGATCCTATCAAACATTGTGCTACTTGAGTCTAGTTCATTTTTTTTGTGGGTACAGATTAACATCCTGCTTGGCCGCTTGCCCACAGATCTGCAGTGGAGCCTCTTCTCAGTCGGTGCCAAAGCAGTATGATGTGAGTGTTGATGGGCAGGAATTCTCTATCTGCCTGCGGGACTTTAGTGTCTCCCTGTCACACATTGAGACCACAGAGGGCACCTACTACCTACCCCTGTCTATGTTACAAGAGAGTATTGTTGATCCCATCTTCATGTACACGTTCTTCTTTTCTGCAATCTTGCAGACCTTAGCCTATGTGATGACAGTACTTGTGTCCGCTTGAAGTGTGTCTCAGTAGAGGCTTGCATTCTATCTATCCTACATATGTGGTCCCGTGTTTAACCACTTTTAATCCTGTGACTGGCTGCACTGCTGCGCACTCGGAGCCAGGAGGGAACAATTGATTTGATCATATTTTGGCCCCCTATGACAAGAATTCAATTATGGCATTAGAAGCAGTAATCGAATGCATAGTTCCTTCACACCATGCTGTGTAAATTACTATTATGTATATCCGTGGCCTAGATCCCGCAAATTAAACTCATTCTCTAGTTATTGAAGAGCCTATTTCATAGGATTAAAAGAAAAATATTTTATACATGCTTTGAATACGGCTGAACATCTATCAGCTAGATTTTCCCAGCATGTTGAGAAATTGTTGCTTACCTCACATTTTGTGGGTGGGTGTATTATAACAAGGTTATAAAGGTTAGACAGCACATTTTCTTGGAAAGTCTCACTTTTTTATGGCATCTCAACATTATTTGGACCTGCCCACTTAGCTTTAGGGGCCATTTACATGGTGACGCTCCGACAAAAACAACAGACCACGACCCATTTCATGTTTGCATTTACTTGGTTCCTTCTCCGTTCGAATGATGTCGAAATTTCGTGTGAAAACTTAGTAGGACGTGGTATTCATGCTAGGCCCCAGGGGGTCAGTGCAGTTTTACAAGGTGGCAGCCAATGATGCATTTCTTTGACAACAACTTCCTGAGACCGGAAAACACCATGCACGCCCATTTAAAGCAATGGCATCCACTCATTTTTTGTTCAATGCTGCAATATCAAAAGGTTTTGCTTCAAAAGGCACAAAAACACGAACATGTGGTGCACCACACAAAGAACAAGCCGACGTTCCGCCAAGCTGAACATAAAAGGTGAAAGTAAAATGTCCTCTCTCACTCTGTCAAGTCAGCCATGCGGTGCATTCAGGTACACCACGCAAAACACATCCGCCACATTAGAACCCGATTAATTACATTTTTACTGGTGTTATTATTATTATTATTATTATGATTACTTTTATTATATTATTATTACGATTTTTATTCATAATTTGTTTTGTTCTGTGTAATTGCTATTTGCAATAGTACCAGTGCATTTATTAAGGATTTAATGTACTGTAGGTTTTCGGGCTGTGGAACGAATTAATGGTATTATAATGTATTCTTATTGGAAAATCATGCTCGACATATGACCATTTTGACTTACAAACAGGGTCCTGGAACGAATTAACTTTGTATGTCGAGGTACCACTGTATATATATATATATTAATAAATGTTTTTTAACTCATTCACTCCCAGCCATTTTCACCGGAGCAGCCTCCTTCACTCCCAGCCTTTTTACTGGATTCTGACTGATTTTGCAAGGCCCACATAAAATTCTGTTGTATTGCTATATAAACATGGAACCCAACAAAAGTAAAATTAGACTCTCTTCTTTCAACAGGAAAAAAAAGTAAGTTAATATCGTTTTTTTTTATTCTTTAGATATAAGCATTAGAAAATAGCAATTTCTGATTAAAAAAAAAAAAAAAACGTAGAAATTGAGCTTTTTGTAAATGCATACATTTCAAACATAACTTTGACTTTAACATAGCTATTTTTTGCTTTTGTGACATCCCAACCATCTGAATAATGGTTTCCTTCTACAAAATAACATAAACAACAAGACAAATAGAGCTTTTGATAGCAAAGTAACAATTTATTTACACATAACTAAACTATTGAACTGAGAGATGACGCTGTTGTGACTGCAGCTGTATCGGCAGACGGGGTACATTTTCCCCTCATCACCGCCTGTCTGTCTCATCGAGATAGATTTTTTTTAACCTTTCTTTTGTGGTGACCACTACCTCATAAAAGAATTCACCTAGGGAACTTGTGTGGGGCATGTGCCTTGTGTTTACATCGTTCTCCACATTTTTCTCATGCTTCTTACTTCTTCCAACTTCCATTTCCAGACTATTTCTCTTCATTCATTTCCTTTCACGGTCCGATATGAGTTCTTACCGAATGCGCTACTGCCCTCCAGTGGCCAGTTTTATTGCTTTAAAATGGATTTTGAGCGTTGTGCTTTGGAGCGAACTTGCATCAGAACCTAGAGATGTCTCTTGTGAAAAAAATGCAATAGACGTATGAATACGTTTTTGGGACACTGAAACAATGAAAAATAGAACGTATTTATATTTTTTGGAAGGCAAATGAGCATTTAAAATCTAATAATTTTGATATTTTAAACATGGTACTGTCCCACCAAATTACTTTTAAACAAGAAAAAAAGTAGATGCCCAATCCGTTTAAAAAAATAAAGTAAAAAATGCTTGTCTTTAATAAATGCTTCATTGAGTGAGTCCACTCAAATTCGCTCAAGCTGCTATTTACACACAATGAGTTGTCACAGCAAATGTTTAACATTACTCATTAACGTTACTCATTACTTGATACTTTTTTACTTGCACTTGAGTACATTTTTCGGATGACTACTTTTACCCTTACTTATTAGTTTGAAGTAACGCTACTCTTTCTCGAGGAAAATTTCTGGCTACTCTACCAGGGGCGTTACCAGGGTTGGGCACGGGTGGGCAATAGCCACCCGTGGACACGCTCTGCCCAACCAAAGAAAACTGGATGTAGTACTAACGGCAGCCTGGGCATCGTGTATGGTATCCCATTCATATAGTACAGTACTGGTGTGTTCTAAGTTTTACCCTTTGTGTTGTTACCTCCTCTTTTACCTTACAAAAAAACAAAAACAAACAAACAATAATATTAATAAATAAAATGAAATTAAATTAAATGTTGGTTTTGTTCCTAGAGGGTGCTACACACATTTACACATTTTTTTGTTTGTTTGTTTTTTGTTTTTTTACATTTTATCACAGTTTTCACCAGTGTTCACCTGAGTGTTGAATTTGGTGAATTTTGAAGCATTCTGAGGGGGTCAGAGTAGGGTTCAAAGCGTCAAGGGGACAAAGAATGACTTCTAGGGGGCGCTACATAGTGTATTTGGAATTTGTCTTTACACTGTTTTAAAGATTGCACCTGTCTTGACCTGCCTGCCGATTTTGGTGTATGCGATCACTATATCACTATAGATCACTATATTTATTTAGTTTTTTGAATCCCGCGCCATGAAAATGAGTGACGTCCGGCTTCGGTCTTGCATTGGAGGAGGAGTGCGCTGTGACGTGTACGAGTGAAGGCGTCCTCTTCACTAAACAGCCGTACTGTTGTGTATGAGGACTAAGGATTCAGCTCATTTTTCGGATTAATACGTTTATTTTTCGCATCACGCCAGCCAAACAGCTGCAGAAAAATCTTGCTTTATGAGGGAGAGGCATGTGTGCCTTTTTGGAGTTTCAAAAGGTTCCCATTCACCGTGGATATTGGCCAAGCCCTACTACTGTGGGACCATTGGACTTACGAGGAAGTGAGTAAACATCTTGTTTTGTATTATGTCAAATATTAATACAGCGACTACAAAGTAAACACTACAAATTTTCTTTAAATAAAGGACTACTTACGTTTGATCACTGATAGGCATGTAAAAAGCTCTCCTCGTGCACATTAGCTGCACGTTAGCTGCACAACAACTGCAGCCGCCCTCCTCCGGGGAACGAACTGTAAATTGCTCTCCGCGAGGACAATCAACAACCCAGTTGTCATGTCAAATAATCCGGGCTAGTTATGTGTGATTTTCCGCTTCGAAGACTTTGAAACATCACTCGGTTCGGGTTAGCATGTCGGCTAGCTGTCACGCCTCTTGATTTGTTTACATTCTCCGAAGCCGGGGAAGGGAAATGACATGTGTCCAATTTAGGTGTCATAAAATATTGTTCGGGAGGTGCGACAGTAAAGGCTAAGTCGACAGTTTTGACCATTATGGAGTAATTTTTCCATGTCGTCCTGAATAAGTGCATTTTTATTATTTCGTATTCCATTTAGCACAAGACTGTTATTTGTCATGACCATGCCATTTATTTAGTTATGGGGGAAAAAATACTTGGATAAAAAAAATATCCTGTAAAAATATTGGAGTAGAGAGACAGAAATAATGACATTTTGCAGCTCTCTTCGTTGCGTTTTCCTCGCTGTGAATAGTTCCCCCTTGACGGGCTGACTGGTCCTTCTCAAGCCATTTATTTAGCTATTGGGGAAAAAAATACTTGGATGAAAAGAATATCTTGTAAAAATATTGGCGTAGAGAGTCTGAAACAATGACATTTTGTGGCTCTCTTCGTCGCGTTTTCCTCATTTTGAATGATTCCCCCTCAATGGGCTGAATAGTAAAACCGATGAGCCCAGTCTCCCGCTGACGTCATCCACCTGTTGGGGACGCTAGAGCCCTATAATGGTAGGTGTGGCTAACCGGCAGATTAAAAGACTAATTTCTCGTCATCTGCGCTTTTCTAAATTGTTGTATATAGTCGAATCGTCTCAAAATATGATTCTAATTCACATAATAATGCTGTCTACGACTTTTTTTCTCCTGTCGTATGCTCTTTAAGGTCATTTATCTGTTGATTTTCAGGTACTTCCTGTTGATTTTGGGGATATTTTATGGGTCACTTCCTGTTCATTTTGTGTTACAGACCAGGGAATCCCCCAAATGAATAGGCAGTGACTCAAACTCAACAGGAAATGACCTGTAAATGCCCTAAAATGGACAGCAAGTGACCTATAAATGCCCTAAAAATCTGACAGAATGACTGTGAATGCTCTGGTTTCGAATGAACGAACGTTCCCAGTCTAAATGGATTGGGTGTCGACCACCTTCAATGCAGCCTTAGAGTTAACTGAGACACTATTATGGTGGAAGATTTTGGTAGCAACTTGTTGGTTCCTTTTTTTTTTTATTTTTTATAAAGACATTGACACCTTTTTAAAATGATATCTCAATTCTTGCAGGAGTATATTGATAACCCTTTGGGATACAAAGTATCACGATATATCACCATTTCGATATTTTGTCACACCCCTAGTTTCGATCACCGTCGATCACTGTTTGTCTCAAACCATGAAGAATTCCATATTATAACATAACCATTGGATAAGCGCGTACACATGGAGAAAGTTGAAGTGCATATATGAATAATTCACACAGGTCAGACTTTTATCCCTGTCCGTCCCTCTGAAAGGATTGAAAGCCGTGGCTGGAAAAGCAGAAGATTGAAAAGGAGGAACGCTTCAAGAGCTGTTTAGCCTAGTCCGTGGCAGCTGCTTAGCCGCCGCTTTGCCGCCTGAAGCCCCCCTCCGTCGCTTTTCAATTTCAGCCAGACCCCAGGCCCGACTCCTGACTGGGGATGCTGGATGGAATATTGTTTGCTGGGGATCAATGCGTCCTGAGTGAAATGTCAACTGTGTCGCTGCGATGCGTCAGTCTGTGAGGGACTTGTAATTGCTATTGATCCGCAACATGCTTAACGCAGAGCCGCCCGCCACGGAGCAAGACAGCTGCTGAGGAAGATGTATGCATCGCATCAGATAAAATGGAGAAAATAGAAAAGAAAGAGCCCACCGCTTTGTCCCCCTCCTTGCATCCCTCCCTCTCTGTCAGCAGATTGATCTTCCTCTTCCTGCTGATTCTAGCTGGGGCCTGTCATTATCTTACTCTGTCATTAGGGGCTCCATTGACAGCCTCGGTCTGTCTGTGTCACTCTATTGAGACAGCCACACTTTTCCCAGGCAGTGTTCTCTACTTTTATTAAAATCTCTGGCAGTCTCAGCTTAGCTTTCTCTATAGCACTGCTACTGCTGCTTTGTAATTGAAAGTGGCGTCCACCAATCTCCCCGGCTGGTAATATCAGCTGAGTCCAGCTGGTCTGACTGGTTTATACCGAACTGCTCGGTCAAAGTTGGGGAATCGTTCATTCTGAGCACTGGTGATTGTAATGAAACAAACCGTTGGGGAGCCAAATATCTTCCCTGTCGCTGTCAGAACGTTTACTCTACAATGATTCCAGAATTTCAGCCGTGCAATCAAATGATCCAGAGAATTAATTTCCTGACAAGATGTTGTAACACAGTGTAGTTCTCAGTGAGCAGAGTTGGCCATTAGGCCATACAACTGGAAACAGAACTTGTGCAAAATAGGAATAACGTGTTCAGTAACCGTCTAATAAGAGGTTGATCAAGAATTAAATACAGTGGCGCAAATGAGTATTTAGTCAACCACTAATTGTGCAAGTTCTCCCACTTGAAAATATTAGAGAGGCCTGTAATTGTCAACATTGGTAAACCTCAACCATGAGAGACAGAATGTGGAAAACACCCGCAGAAAATCACGTTGTTTGATTTGTAAAGAATTTATTTGCAAATCATGGTGGAAAATAAGTATTTGGTCAATACCAAAAGTTCATCTCAATATTTTGTTGTGTACCCTTTGTTGGCAATAACGGAGGCCAAACGTTTTCTGTAACTCTTCACAAGCTTTTCACACACTGTTGCTGGTATTTTGGCCTAATCCTCCATGCAGATCTCCTCTAGAGCAGTGATGTTTTGGGGCTGTCATTGGGCAACGCGGACTTTCAACTCCCTCCACAGATTTTCCGTAGGGTTGAGATCTGGAGACTGGCTAGGACACTTTAGGACCTTGAGAGGCTTCTTACGAAGCCACGCCTTTGTTGCCCTGGCTGTGTGTTAGGGATCATTGTCATGCTGAAAGACCCAGCCACAGCTCATATTCAATGCCCTTGCTGATGGAAGGAGATTTTCAATCAAAATCTCTCGATACATGGCCCCATTCATTCTTTCCTTTACACAGATCAGTCGTCCTGATCCCTTTGCAGAAAAACAGCCCCAAAGCATGATTTTTCCACCCCCATGCTTCACAGTGGGTATGGTGTTCTTCAGATGCAATTGAGTATTCTTTCTCCTCCAAACACGAGAACTTGTGTTTCTACCAAAAAGTTCTGTATTGGTTTCATCTGACCATAACACATTCTCCCAGTCCTCTCCTGGATCATCCAAATGCTCTCTAGCAAACCGCAGACGGACCTGGACGTGTACTTTCTTCAGCAGGGGCACACGTTTGGCAGTGCAGGATTTGAGTCCCTGGCGGCGCATTGTGTTACAGATAGTAGCCTTTGTTACTGTGGTCCCAGCTCTCTGTAGGTCATTCACCAGGTCCCCCCGTGTGGTTCGAGGGAGATTATCAGTGGTCTTGCATGTCTTCCATTTTCTAATAATTGCTCCCACGATTGATTTCTTTACACCAAGCGTTTTACCTATTGCAGATTCAGTCTTCCCAGCCTGGTGCAGGTCTACAATTTTGTCTCTGGTGTCCTTCGACAGCTCTTTGGTCTTGGCCATAGTGGAGTTGTGGACAGGTGTCTTTTATACCGATAATGAGTTAAAACAGGTGCCATTCATACAGGTAACGAGTGGAGCCTCGTTAGACCTCATTAGACCTCGTTAGAAGAAGTTAGACCTCTTTGACAGCCAGAAATCTTGCTTTTTTGTAGGTGACCAAATACTAATTTTCCACTCTAATTTGGAAATACATTCTTTAAAAATCAAACAATGTAATTTTCTGGGGTTTTCGTTCACATTCTGTCTTTCATGGTTGAGGTTTACCCATGTTGACAATTACAGGCCTTTCTAATATTTTCAAATAGGAGAACTTGCACAATTGGTGGTTGACTAAATACTTATTTGCCCCAGTGTACCTGGATATACAACGTAAATACAGTTGAGTTTCACTTCTCAAGCATAAGCAGCAGCCAAAGTGAGTTTGAACACTTCATTTGGCACTAAATGAACTCGTTAGCTGCCATTCACAGCGCTAGATGACCAATACATATTGACGAGGAGGGCTGGCAGCGATCATTAGCACCATCAATGTCACGGAAGATGAGCACCAAAGGTGGGTAGTAATGCACTACATTTAAGCATGTGAGGAACCTTTTTAAAGGGGTCCATGGATAGAAAGACTTGTAGTTCTTAAAAGATAAACGTTGAGGTTTTTAGTTTTTATACAATTTGTAAAATTATTTTAACTAGTAGGTCGCCATTGTTGTTAACGTCGCTGGGCGGTGACGTCACATGGTTATGCTGTCGGGCTTCCAGAGTATGACTAGCGACATAAACATGTCATCTGTTCAACCCTTTCAATTTGAACCCGAGAGGAACATTAACTCATTTGCTCCCAAAAACGTATAAATACATTCTATTTTTAATTGTGTCAGTGTCCCAAATACGTATTTTACGTTTTTTTTTCATACAAGACATCTCAGGGTCCTGATTCAACTGAGCTCCAAAGCACAAAGCCGAAAATCAATTTAAAGCAATAAAACTGGCCACTGGAGGGCAGTAGCGCATTTGGTAAGACCCGCAACCCGATCAACGGCAACGAACGGCCGGGCTGCATGGTCGGAGTGCCGGTGGAATGATGCCAGGCGGCTGACGACCGAGCAGAACGACCGGGACTACCAGCAGCGGAAGATGCTGTTGAGTCTGTGCTGCTCGCCGAGCAGACCCCGCAGAGATTAAAAAATCCATCTTTATGAGACAGACAGCGTTGAGCGAAAAGTTTACCCGGCTGTCGCGGCAACAACAGCGTCATCTCTCAGTTAGTTATGTGTAAATAAATTGTTACTTTGCTATCAAAAGCTCTATTTGTCTTGTTCTTCTTGATATTTTGTAAAAGGAAAACATTATTCAGATGTTTGGGATGTAACTAAAGCAAAAAATAGCTGTTTTAAAGTCAAAGTTATGTTTGAAATGTATGTTTTCACAAAAAGCTCCATTTCTCTGGTTTTTCATCAGAAATTGGAAAATTGCTCAAACTAAGCTATTTTCTAATGCTGATTTCTAAAGAATGGAAAAAGATATGAACTTACTTTCTTTTCTTGCTGAAACAAGAGAGTCTAGTCTTTCTTTTGGTGGGTTCCATGTTTATTTAGCAATAAAACAGAATTTATTGTGGACCTTGCAAAATCAGTCAAAATCCAGTAAAACGGCCGGGAGCGAAGGGCTTTGCTCTGGTGAAAATGGCTGGGAGTGAATGAGTTAATGAGCATGACAATACTGTCGGTATTTCACAAAACGAGCAGCAAAAGCAAAATGAACAGGAAAGACGGGATGGGATGAGACGAGAGTAGGGGGAAAAAAACGGTGTTCTGCCAAAATGTGCTACACCGGCGAAACGTCCTACAAGAGACGAATTTGACATCCAAAGTACTACCGTGTGCTTTCAGCTTTTTTTGTTTGGATGCATACCAAAATACATGCTTAATTTGTTGGATCTCTATGCAACATCTACAACCCCTAGCAAAAACTATGGAATCACCAGTCTCGGACAAGCACTCTCTCAGACATTTTATTATGTAGAACAAACTCAGATAAAAAGCTTGAAAAAATAATGAATTAGTTAAAAAATGCAACTCTTTAGCATTCAGAAACACTAAAAGAATAAAAACATTGTGGTGGTCTGTAAATGTTACTTTTATAAAGCAAGTGCAGGGATATAAATATAGAATCACTCCATTCTGAGATAAATATATGGAATCATGAGAAACAAACAAAGAAATAACAATCAAAACATATCTTTAGTATTTAGTAGCACCACCTCTGGCTTGTATGACAGCTTGCAGTCTCTTAGACATGGACTTGATGAGTGACAAACAGTATTCTTCATCAATTTGGTGCCAACTCTCTTTGATTGCAGTTGCCAGATCATCCTTGCAGGTCGTAGCCTTGCTGTGGACCATTTTTTTCCATTTCCACCACAGGTTTTCAATAGGGTTGAGATCTGGGCTATTTTCAGGCCATGACATTGACCGGATGAGTCTTTCTCCAAGGAATGCTTTAACAGTTTTAGCTCTGTGGCATGGTGCATTGTCATCTTGGAAAATGATTTTATTATCACCAAACATATTTTTAGTTGAAGGGATATGAAAGCTGTCTAAAATTTCAATGTAAAGTTGTGCATTTTTTTGAAGATTTAACCACAGTGCCTTTGCCTGATATGCAGCCCCATATCATCAAGGACTGAGGGAATTTGAGGCTTTCTTCAGGCAGTCATCTTTGTAAATCTCACTGGAACGGCACAAAACAACATGTTCCAGCATCATCACTTTGTCCAATGCAGATTCTTGACTTATCACTAGAAATAACCTTTATCCAGTCATTCACAGTCCATGATTGCCTCTCCTTAGCCCATTGCGGTCTTGTTCTTTTCTGTTTAAGTGTCAATGATGGTTTCCTTTCAGCTTTCCTGTATGAAAATCCCATTTCCTTCAGGCGATTTTGCACAGTTCTGTCACATACCATGACTCCAGTTTCCTCCCATTCCCATTTCTTTTCCATTTGTCTTGTTGTACATCTTCTGTTTTCAAGACATATGGCCTTTAGTTGTTGGTCATGACGTTTGGATGTCTTCCTCGGGCTACCAGTACACTTAACTATAACAACCTTGCCATGCTGTTTGTACTTGGTCCAGATTTTTGATACAGATGACTGTTAACAGCCCACATCTTTGGCAACCATACGTGTATCGTTACCTTCTTCAAGAAGTTTGATAATCCTCTCCTTGGTCTCAAGAGACATCTCTCTTGTTGGAGCCATGATTCTAGTGAATCCACTTGGTTCAGCAGCCCTCCAAGGTGTGATAACTGCACTGTTTTTAACTGCTTACTAACGAGCAGATCTAATCTGAGGCAGGGGCCCAATTAAGAAAAGGAAATTCACTGGGTGTGTGTGTATTTTCTACTCAAAATGGAGTTATTCCATATTTTTTTCTCAGAATGGAGTGATTTATTTATTTATTTCCCTGCACTTGCTCTATAAAATTAACATTTACTGACCACCACAATGTTTTTTATTCATTTGTTTAAGTGTTTCTGAATGCCAAAGAGTTGCACTTTTGAACCAATACATTTTTTTTAAGCTTTTTATCTGAGTTTGTTCTACATGATAAAATGTCTGAGTGAGTGCTCGTCCGAGACTGGTGATTCCATACTTTTTGCTAGGGGTTGTAGACCCCTAAGGTCGTCCGGAACCGGTCGCCTGTATGTTCCAAGGACAAGAGCCAAACAGGGTGAGGCAGCATTTAGTTATTATGCTCCTCACTTCTGGAACAAATTACCTGAAGATCTGAAGTGTGCTGAAACTGTTAACTCATTATTAACTCAATTTAAATCAGGGCTAAAAACACTTTTGTTTATCACAGCATGAATGTCTATATATTTCAAATTTCAAGCTATTTGCCTTTTACTCATTTTCTGTTTTATTTCCATTTCTGATTTCAATTATTATTATTATTTCATTTTTAATTCTATCCGTTTTTAATGCGATTTTTAAGTATAATTTATTCCGTATACAGAAAAAACATACTAAAGATGCCTTAAGATAATACTTCAACGTAATCATATCAAATAAAGGTGGTTTAATTGTGATTGATTGTGGTACGATAAGTTGCCACAGCAACTGTTTCACAAGTTAAACGATGATTGACGCATAAAGCGCTTTGAAGTTCGCCTCTCTGGCAAGATCAAACCCAAACGTCTGTCAATCATCGATAACTTGCAATGCCTGATCAACAAAGAACAGGGAAAGGGAGGAGAGGGAGAGAGAGGGAGACTATGCGATCAGCTGGCGAAAGTGCATCTGTAATTATTTATCTATTAATTGGGAAAAAAAAATCCGCGATGGACCGAGGGCGCAAAGTTTGAAGCGTGAAGTAGCGAGAGATCGCTGTACTAATAATCGTTATCTTTCTTGAAAAACCCATATTGGTTGATCTCTACTATGGAGCATTCTACCTTCTCACCAAGCATTTCCAAACTTGATTCAGGAAGCAATGAAAATGAAACAAACAATTTGGCGCAGTAGTAAGGAAAATAAACTGGAAGCTGCTGTCCATGCATTGCAATATTTTGCTCTCAATGAAAGCCAAACATGGAAGATCGTACACAATCTCTATATTGTACAATCTTAGACGTTTTTTAAAACTGGACAACCAATTGAAATACAATCTAAATGGTGAAGAAAGACCGAGATCTGATCCATCCATTAGAACTGTTGTCATAAAATTTAATTGCATAGTTGTCAATATAGCTGAATGACTACTGATGTGCTACAAAATAGACGTGCGACAATTAAACTGTGTCCATTTAGCTACACACTCCTCGCTATTTCATCTGGTCCCCAATGTGATCATTAGAGTTCTTCATCATAATCATGTAGCCGATAATATCGGCCGAATTTTAAAATGATATTGGTTATTATCGACATTGGTTTTTCATTATCGGTTATGGGCTGTTATGCATATGGCAATGCTGTCATGTCCACTTATTGCCTCCCTGTGTTTCTGGTGTTTTGTCGGCCCCTGCTGGCACCTAAGTGTAATTAGTTTTGATAAGTTCCAGCACTTTCTGCTGACACGAGCTTATTGCAAATAGCTATAGCTAAATGGATGAGTTGAAGTCTGCAGCCAGTCTACTGTAGCAGTACTTGCCATCTCACCACTTTGTTTGTACCTTATACATCGCTTGTAAGTTATATTCTTTCTTTGTTTTATATTCATGAGCGTTCCGTAGTATATTGTAGATGTTTATATTTCGTTTTGTTTGCATTTGTGGTAAAATGTGGTTACATTATTTCATTGCTTGCAAGCTGTACTACCAGTTGCTATTCAAATTGACACGCGGTGTATACTTAGCTTTATTTTGTGACTTTATTTCAAATTATTGACACAATGTTTTGTTGTTTTCAGTTTTACAAAAAAAATATCACTGCTATTGTCAAGAGAAAGATTACTACTCCAGTGTCTGACTTCTCTTCAGAGCCTGATTTGTTCACTATCTTTCCATTTGTTTTGCCACACACACATTAAGGACAGAATGAGTGCCTTATTGGCACTTTGCACCTGCACTTGATCCAAAAAACTGATATTTGCACTATTTTGATTTCAACACTAAATACAGTGGTGCAATATTGGCACTTTTTCCATAATGTCAGTTAAAGTTGTTCTATTATTTTTCACAGAATTTGTATTTAGGAAACCTTGAAGTTGTTACATTTATCATTAGTAAATTTATCATTAGACCGCATATATCTGTATAGGATTTTTGGAGTTGGACGATATTGGGATATCGGTTAAAAAGTCTTTATCTGACAACTCTAATGATAAATCACATAACATTTTGCCTTTCAATTGTGATTAATAAAAGCATAATTACGGTACGTGACGTCACCATTTTGTTTTTGTAATACTTCACTCTGATCGGTCGAATGATTTCGTCTGTGTTAAATTTGGCTTTTTTCGCGCTTCATAAAGCACAGAATTTAGTTTCTTGAACTCATTTGAGTCGTTAATCGCAGCTCCGCAACTCTGACCATAACAAACGTAACACAACACAGACTTTTTGTGTCCGTCAACTATATCTGTCCCTCGGGAAACTCAAACCCAAATAACAATAGTTCCTATTGGTACATTCTCGTCTAAAGCAATGCACTCTTTCCGATTTCCGGCTTAAATTCTCACTTTTATTTTACCGTATCAATCCATGGGAGAAACATGTGTTTATCATAATGAAACGAGCAAGTTATACAACAGCCTTTAAAAGAAAAGTCGCACCTGTTTCGTTTTCTCCTGGATTCTGGTAGGTTGAATAAGTTATCAGATCATATTATTACCGTACATATTGTCAGTTTACGGTAATGTTTTGAACTACCAATGTGCTATGCTTGTGCTGTGTTTCACCAGTCAGTAAAATGACATTTCTGTATCTGTACATGAGCTCTGTTTACTTGTATTATTCTATTTATTGGTGCTGAAATTAGGGTGCGCGTTACACACAGGTACAATAATTTTAACTAGATTTTACAAGTAAATTTGGGGTGCGCGTTATACACGGGTGCGGCTTATATTCGGGAAATTATGGTAACTTATGTAGCGGTACCACTGTATTCAAGCAACCTCATTTAGCAATGAGAGGATTAACTCATTGGCTACCATTGATGGTAATAGAAAATGGAGTTTTAGGTTTACTTGGTTCATCTTTGTTACATATTTGGTTAGGGTTCGGTTATCTCCAAATTTAGGTAATGCTTATTTTATCCCAAAATATATTTTTTAAGTCATTGACTGGCGGCAAATGATCGCTGCTCGTCCTCCCAGTCAAAATGGATTGGACGGCGATCGTTGTCGTAAATAAACAAGGAACACTCGGTGCAGTTCCATACTGCAAAGTACATTAATAATTGCATTGTTCAATGTTTTCTTCCCCATTTTTGATGTAGCTCTCCTATTTGATCTAGATGTATGATTATATGTATGCTCAGGTGAATGACGTGATGCCCAGTAGGTCATGATTTATAATTTGATCTTAAAATGTCATTTCGCCATAATGTCAGCTGCTCGGAACAAAACGCAGTCTTGAACATAGAGGAAAAGGTTCCAAATGATGCGTAGAAAGGACATGTCAGTCCTCCTGCCTGGGAGAGAGGGTAATTATCCTTTTCCTGTCAGATGACAACAAATGATAGCCAAGGATGTGGAGGGGTACATTTTCTAAGGGTTGAAATTTTTCAATAGGAATTTAATTTTGAGGCAGCTGCAATATGTACTTTTATCCTGCTTTTAAAAAAAATCTTTTCACATGCTATTTGTTTGTGTCTGTGAGCTTCTGAGGGTCCATTTAACTGCCCTCATGCCTATTTATAGGCCCTTACTTTCTTGCAGTCATCTTTTTACCCCTCCTTCTTTTCTGTTGTGACCATTTCAACCGATTACACATTGTCTGAGTAATTTCCCTTTCAGCATCTGTTTTTTTACCTTTCACATAAAGAACTGAATGGAGGGAAAATTATCACAATTATTCATATAATTGAGCCGCCTTTGTAGCAAGTGCGGCTTCGGCAGCCCCCTTTTTTTTTCCATCAGCCAAAATGGTTTCATTATATGGGTTTTTCATATTCCCTGACACAGGCCTCTGCTGAGGGTCTGGCGCGTGGATGAGATGCAGAATGAACAGAGAGAATCATTAAGGTCACAGTATGAATAATTATAGCGACTCTGGAAAGAGCTTGGACGGCCTCTTTTCTCCCCCGGCCCCACCCCGGTACAAATGCTAGTCCGCCGTGCCTTTTAGTCACAAAGAACTTTGTTGCAAATGGAGCTTCCACCTTCTACTCATACAAAGACGAGAAGAGGGGGGAGCAAGACTTGTATCAACATGACAATTTTCCATCATTAGGCCTAATGACAGACACAGTCTGTAGGGATCAAGGGGAGCAGCGAAAGGAGAGGTGCATTCAGGTGTTGGCTGAGTGCTGACCTCCTTCCCGCCTTTGTCAGAGACTTAACTTAACAAAAACTAAAAAGGGGAGTTGCAGACTGAAGGCGCTGCAGTGGCAGCTGAATGTCAAGCAGGCCGGCCCTCCACGGACAAATGGCTTAATTGGCAAATTTGCATGTCGTTTCATTTGCGGCCGTTTAATTCACTAAGAGCAGATGCGTAAAGATGGGATTTGGAGCGCTTTTGGATCCCGCCCGATAAGGTCCAAGAATCTAGTCAGGTGTTAACTTGTGTTTCGCGATCTTCTCTCAGTGTCTCGTTTCCTTTTTCCAGTTAAGTTGAATTAAGTCAAAAGCTGTATTTTTCAAACTCCAGATTTCACAGAGGTAATTGGTCATTTTGCAGCCTATTTCAGGCGGCTGGGTTGTTCGCTGCCTTGTGGCCTGACCCCCGCTGCTGTAGTAATGGGGGACCGCATTTCTCCCAGTTTGCTGCAGGCCTTTGCACACTGTGACCTGCAGCATTGTGAGCACAGAGCTGCTTTGAATAGGAACGCCAAGATGACAGATTGATCAAAAATGGAATAGGGTTTATCATCTTAAAGTCCTTTATTATTGTACTAAGGCAGAAAACAGCTTTAATAGTAAGGTATGAAACTCAAGGTTGACAAACATAGCTTTTACCTGGGATGACTAATACAATCAAAGCAGCATTTTAGCAGATGATAAAATAATAACAGGTAATTTGAATCTAATGAACGCTTTTTGTGCTTTTGAGTCATGAATGTTAAGGCAGAAAAAAAAGCATTTTATTTACACTATGAACACAATTTCGTTTGGCCCTTAAAGGGAACCTCGGGCTTAAAGACTTGTAGGCTATAACAAGCCACAATTGTTATTTTTTACTAAAATATATTATTAGAAAAACATAAAATAGTACCATTGATTTAAAAATCTATAATATTTAGTACATGTTTTAACTTATTGAGGGCACCGTGTTTTATGGACGCTCGGGGTCATGACGTTGATTGTCACTGTCACTTGACGAATACAACCGGGTTACTGCAATTCCTTCTACGTCGCGAGACGTCCAACACATGCGCTCACCGGTTAAAAGCGGCGAGTATTTTACTATTTATGTTTTTATCAAGTCTTTTATTACATTTTCGTTGCCTCAAAATACTCTTTGCATGTGTTTCCCTCTCATACAGTACTTTTAAGCATAGTGTTTTCTTGTGGTAGCTTTAAAGTAAATTGTTGATTTGTTGACCACATTAGTCACGTAGGATATTCAAACCACCCTTATTTGATATTACTACATTTAAGTATTTTCTTAAGGCATCTTTAGTATGTTCTGTCTGTATACATCTGAACAAAACAAGCTGAAAGCGCACGGTAGTACTATTGGAGTCAAATTCACCTCTTTGACGTTTTGCCAGTGTAGCACATTTTGGTAGAACACCGTTTTTTTTCCCCAACTCTCGTCACGTCTCATCCCGTCTTTCCTGTACATTTTTCTTTTGCTGCTCGTTTTTTGAAATATCGACAGTGCTGTCAGGCTCATTACCACCCTGCGGCGCCAACAGCAATGGCGACTGACTAGTTAAACAAATTTTACAAATTGTATAAAAACGAAAACATTGAGGGGTTTCAATATCAAATTATTTTAACTCGTCACGTCTCATCCCGTCTTTCCTGTTCATTTTGCTTTTTCTGCTCGATTTGTTAAATATCGACAGTACTGTCATGCTCATTAATGTTCCTCACGGGTTCAAATTAAAAGGGTTGAACAGATGACATGTTAATGTCGCTAGAGTCATACTCTGGAAACTCGGCAGCGTAACCATGTGACGTCACCGCCCTGCGATGTCAACAAAAATGGCGACCTACTAGTTAAGCTAATTTTACAAATTGTATAAAAACGAAAAAATCAAGGGGTTTCAATGTCAAATTATTTTAACTCGTCACGCCACATCCCGTCTTTCCTGTTCAGTTTGCTTTTGCTGCTCGTTATGTGAAATATCGACAGTGCTGTCATGCGCATTAATGTTCCTCTCGGGTTCAAATTGAAAAGGTTGAATGGATGACATGTTTATGTCGCTAGAGTCATACTCTGCAAGCCAGGCAGCGTAAACATGTGACATCATCGCCCTTCGACGTCAACAACAACCGACCTACTAGTTGAACCAATTTTACAAATTGTATAAAAACGAAAACATTGAGGGGTTTCAATATAAATTATTTTAACTAATAATGACCTTTACTAATAATCTTTTCAAAACTACAAGTCTTTCTATCCGTGGATCCCTTTAAAAAGCAGATTTTTCACCCCCTCCAAAGATTGACACTTATTTTCGCGCAGACATAATTTTTTAACACTTACTCGTAGAACTGAAGCAATTAAATTTACCACACAAGAAACATTTTTTTTTGTATTGACAAAATTAGCGACCGTGTGACTCTTATTTGATGCTCGTAATCATTCAGCGATCCGGTTCCTTCACTTTTCCGTCTGCTGTTCGCACAAAGCAAATCAATTTCACATTTTGCCGCCACATTGAACATGAAAATAGACACTGAATCCAGTTAATTGTGTCGCATCTAGTTTGGCTCACTGGCGCCTCAAATTACAGGACAGGAGCAAAGAGACGTGAATAACAATAACCAAAAATAAAATGCAATTTCATTTGTTTAACCCACTCAGAGAATGAAAGAATAGTGTGTTTAAATACATATAATTCCATTCAATGACAAAATAACCAACAGATGAATCAATGAACCTGTTTCAATGAGGGGGAAACATTGCAGAAATTAATCACGGAGTTGGCAGGGAGCTGCACGGCCTTTTCGGGGACTGTGGTCAGAACGCTATTTAGTGGCCGTTAAAATGTGGCTTTGAAGGGAAGCTTGTTAAGGGCAAAAAAGGGAGGTGGAAGGGTACATCAGTGGATTTAAATGAAGTCTGTGACATCTTAGACACCCAACTCTCCCCCTTCCCACTCTCCTCAGGTAAAGAGTGGCAGGTGTTAAAACCCCTTCAGCCACTGAGCTACTTTATTCCTAATTTAATCCGGTCGCCACGGAACCACTAACCACATGTGGAGGACTTTCTTTTTGGAATCACGCAGTGTGGTCAGTTAGGCCTTGAACATCAATCTTAACCCTGAACAATCTGCAGCATGCTAAGTAGAATTCTCGGAGTCATGTTTTGATTGAAACTACAGAAACAGTCTCACATATATGTGGTTTAGCAGGTTAAATTTCAGGTTTTTAATGAGTAGGTTTACATTTTAGTGTCATCAATTTCATGCTTTTACCATAATAAAGATTTTTACAAGATGGAATTTACATTTTAACGTGATTCGTTTTATGTTTTTAAGTGAAATTCCACATTTCAAAGTGATTAGCATTAACGGTTCTAACTTGATCAATTTTAACCTATGCACACGGTAAATGTTACGCTATTAACGTAATAGATTTCACTCTTTTAACATGACTGATTTCACAGTTCGAGCCAATAAATTGCACGCTTTTATCGTAATTAATTTCATGTTTCGACATGATCAATTTCACGCTCAAAATGCGATCAATTTCACGCTTATTAAATGATCTTTTTTCTTGCAATTCCTTCCGGGTAAAGTCACTGGCAGAGTCCTATAGCTATGTATGATGTCTTATAAAATCACGAAGCTATTTAGTCTCTTGGCCTTAATTTTTCGCATATTATAGAAGACACGACACGACTACATTGAACTTAACCGGAAACAATTGCCTTGTTTTTGCCAAATGCAAGTCAGAATTTACAAACTCAGGTTTGCAAAATGGAAAAAAGTAAAAAAGTTAATTTCTTGGTTAAAATTGGCTTTTATTAGATAAGCTTTTTTAGTGGTGAAATTTGAAAATTAGTCATGTCTGCATTCTGAACGGGCAAAAAAGCAATTTTCTTTGAAGTGGAAAATTGTGGCATAGTCACTGATAGCACATAATCTGTTTTTGTTGGTAGATTGTCAGTTTTATATATTTCTTTAATGCTAAAAAATGTAACAGAATGGATTTTCATATAAACAGCAGTTTGATTGTTACTGTCAGAATGCTAAAAATGTAACTAAAAATGCATGTTACACATTTTGTGTATCACAGTTGAAATGTTAATAGTGCGATTCTGTTGTATTGATTGTAACCACCAATGCTTCTCAATGGAGTTTTAAGACGTAAGATAAATGGCTTGAGCACAAATGACATTGCCAACTGTTGGCCTGGCGTGCAAATTACAGTGTTTTCAGTCTTTATCTTCTCTTAACCTTTCAAAAACTAGAAAGGAGAAAAAAATAATGTTTTTACCAGATCGTTATTATGTAAATGTGCCCTTTAATTGTTTTTAGAGGTTGAAAATCCACTCAAGTCTTTGAGTTCTCTGTCTCATGAAAAAAGGAATCCCTTCATTACCCTTCATATCATTAGTGTCACTACTTTATTATTTTACAATTTTCCCTCAGTCTGTTGTGCGCGCGACTCCAGTTTGTGGATACTGTAATCGTGGGAAAAATAATGACAGTTATCAGTCGCACCCACCAAGTGCCCATAAAAATCGGTCCTCTGTTCTGGAAGATGATAATTATTGGTTGTGCCGCTATTATCATTGTTGATAGAGGAAGTCTTGAAGCATTTTCCCCCCTAAAGTAATAATGCCAGAGAAATCACTTCAAATTGGCCTATTTTAGGGCAAGGGGGTGGGCAGCAAGGGGACCAGTTTTGGTTATATTTGAGAGAATCTCCAAAGTCAGGCAGCACATCGGCATGTGTGCACGTCGGACTGACAACGTGCTGCTCCTTTATTTGAATGCAATTATGTCATTGGGCTGCTAATGAGAGCGAGGGAATTGAAGCGGCTTTAATGAGTTGTTCAGGTGGAGATGCATGGAGCCGCATCAGCTCGGCTATGCTCACTGCAGAGCTGCAGCCTGCAACACCAATCCGGAATGAAATACTTCTCGTGGGCATTTGTGATCTTGATGTGACTTGGTTCCACCTTTTCCTGGGCTCCTCAGTAAGTGTTCGCTTAACGTGCCATTGTTTTTGTGTGAATAGAGCATTACAACTTCAAAATGTGAATATTTAACAGAAAGATTTATAAACGTATGTTACGTTCCTTTATAAGTTCAACAAAATCAGGTGGATCATCAGACCATTTCACCTTTCAACTTGTGCAAGTGTAAGCGAGACCCCCGAGCAAGTGCTAGTGCTAATATGCATGACTAATTATGGGCTTACTTATGAAAATTGAACTCTGTGTTATGCTAATGCAGCACATTGGAAGCTTTAATTAGAATGACAGTCATCCAAACGGTCAGCTACCTCAACCAGGCTGTTTATGTTATCATGTGTGTTACAAAATATCTACAGTATGCTACTGTATATGGTTTTTAACCCTTTATAAGGCACTCATTCAACCCACTGGCTGCCATTGACGGAACTTTAGATGTCCAATCCATTTTGAGTAGGAGAGGCTGGCAACGAATTGGATGTCCATCACCGTCAAAGGCACTGAAACTTGGGCATTCACAGCCCTTCCAATTTAAATGGATTAAATATCTATATGGTTGTCAATAGTAGGCAATTAGATGAAAACTATTTTTTAACGTCAACTTTAGAGTGTTATTGTTTAATTTTGTTGATGTTGTTGCCAATATTTTGGAATTGTATTTATTAATTAAAGACATATTAAAAAAAAAAAAAAAACATGAATAATCATTTTGAAACATATAATATGACAATAATTGTGATCTGGTCACACTTACATACTAAATGTTAATTTACATGACCTAAAAGTTAACGGGCGCATACAGCATATACATACCTTTGTGTGCGTGTGTGTGTGTGTGTTTTTTTAATGAATAAAATTAAATAATATCGTGCAAGCATGACCCAGTTTAGGAAGTGGTACAAGCACATGGTTTTCACAGGGTATAGGGAAGAGGAAGGGGTTTAATTATAGGACGTTTTCACATATCTGTTATTGGCTAGGTCATTTTTATTTTTTTTCCCCTTGCATCTTATGGATATGATTATTTACTTATTTTTTGTTGTTGTTGATATGGGGACTAGTTGAATAGGGTGTACTGATATAATTGAGGAATTTAATAGGGGGGTAGGTTTTAATAAGCAAATGCTTCATTGTACTCCTTTTTGGACACAATGAATAAATTATGATATTTATTTTTTTTTTTATTATTGTCTTAACTATTGATTCTGTTATCTGAAGTATATCATTGGTTCTGTCCGATTGTTTTTATTTTTATTTTCTCAGGTCCAAAATAAAGCATTCATTCATAGTCACTTGCCCTATAAAGTGTTAATATCATGAAATCATTTGGCAGTATGACAGAAATGTTGGCTAAAATTTAATTGAATCCCGTTATAATTTGTATTATTTCATTTGGACCTCGTAATATGGTGAAGGAAATATTGTGTTATAATTACATCCCTCCCCCCAAAAAATGCGTTACCAGGTGATACCATGCACGTTAATCAAATTTGTGTGTACAAATTGTAATACTGTTCCTCGTGATAATGTGAAAGTGCTAATTGTGATGATGATGATGATGATTTGAAGGCCCGTGCTTGTGTGCTGTGCACGCTCAGGTTGTTCGGAGGCAGCCGGTCCAATGGACTCGCCTCTCGCAAGGAGCGGACCAATCAGCAGCCGCCTGACTTGAATATTCATGAGTACCAGATTCAAACCTTCAGGGGAGTTTATCTCGGTCCGCAGCATCATACCTGGGACTTTTCACGGAAACAAACTGCATTTTCTTATGAATGGAAGGAGAAAAAAGCGGTTCGACTTAAATTGGGAGCCCTCCCGGTTTGGATTCAAACAACAAAAGCAGGAGAAGCAGGACGCGAGCCGCCGGAAGAGATGACAATGACCGCCATCCCAGAAAGTCTGAACAGTCCCGCCTCAGGAAAAAGCGTTTTCATGGAGTTCGGGCCCGCCGCCGGCCAGCAAATGTCGCCGTCCTCCATGTCCCACGGACATTACCCCATGCACTGTTTACATTCGGCGGGCCACGGACAACACGACAGCTACAGCCCGGCCCCGAACTTCCCCCGAACACTGGCCTACCCTTACATCAACACGGTGGCAAGCCATTCCAACAGCCCGTACCTCAGCACGGTCCAAACGTACCAGAACAGCTCGGCCCTGCCTCAGACCCGCTTAGAGGATCCAGGTTAGTAGCATGCCCGCCATCATTATTTATTGCCAATTAAGGGTCATTACGGTCCAGTGGGAACCGGACCCCTCGCCTCACCCCACCCCTCCTCGCGTATTCATTCATTCCCAATTTCAGCACCAGAAGCGGGCAAGAACACGGTGGTGGAGGGAGGAGAGGTTCGCTTCAACGGCAAAGGGAAAAAGATCCGCAAGCCGAGGACCATCTACTCCAGTTTACAACTTCAAGCTCTAAACAGGAGATTTCAGCAAACGCAATATTTGGCCTTGCCGGAGAGAGCCGAACTCGCCGCTTCACTCGGGCTCACCCAAACACAGGCAAGCGCGCTTATAAAATCGTATTTTTCCGTGCTGTGGCTAAAGGTGGTTTCTCCTTTTTTTTTGGTATCAGGTGAAGATTTGGTTCCAAAACAAGCGATCCAAGTTTAAGAAACTCATGAAGCAAGGCGGAGGCACAATTGACACAAATACGCTCGCCGCAGGCCGAGGACTGTCCGGCGGTTCTCCGTGCACGGTGGCGTCCGTGTGGAGCGCGCCGTCCGCGGGGAAGACGTCGGTGAGCGCCGCCGCCGCCGGAGGCTCTTACATCCCGGCCTACACGTCGTGGTACACCGGCGGAACGCACCAGGAGTCTATGCAACAGGCCTCCCAGCTCATGTGAACTCACGTCGGCTACATGACGCCGGGACCCCCGGCGATGTGAGATGGGGGCGGCGGTGGAGCGTGGGCGTTTGCACCCCCACAAGTGGCCGCCTCATACCGGAACCGGATGAAGAAGGTGATGGAGATGAAGCGGAGAATCATGAAAGAGGAGATGACCTCATATATGAGCTGAAATCTTTCACAACCGGATTGTTTTGTTTCATTTTCTGGCTGCTTTATATTTTTTAATCACATTTCTGAGAAAAATGCTGTTTAAAAGTGTGGACAATATCACTTTTCGTTCCCCTAAAAGCCAATTATAAGTATGTCTAAAACCAAACTTTATTGATTGATCCACATGTACAAACTCAAATTGCTGTTTATGTGTTCATTATTTAAGTTAAATTATTGAGATTTGTTTTTAATGTGTTTTGTTTAGACAACTTTATGTTGTTAATGCTGCACTAACGCGAGCAAAAGCTTTTTATGTTACGTGACAATATGGATAAAAGGACAAGCAGCTAAAATTCGTCACTGTGTTTTGTAGATACATTTAAAAACCTGTTTTGTGCTTTACTGGCTGTGAAAGGTTTTAGGCTTGCTGTATTCGTCCACATGTGTTTTAGTCCACATAGAAAAAGATTTAGTTTTGTATTGAACTCTTTAATTTATTGGCTCTATATGTAAATACTGTGCACATTTTCACAAAGCAGTAAAATGATTTAACTTATGGGAAGAACCTTGTGTATGTGTGTGAGTGAGCTGCATATTGATTGCAAGGCGACACAAAGCGTGATGACAACAAACACTCGCTGTAGCCGTAAAATTAGGCTGAAAAGATGATTTATGTTCATATTTGGTTGGCGGCCTTTTTCTGCTGCCGCTGCAGATGTTGTCAAAGCACGACAAGGAAGGGAGTATTGTTTTTTCCTCCCCAATTTCAGTATCCCCTCATAATGCGTCATTTTAAATTTGAGTTTATCTTTAAACTGTTAAAATCTGCTGCTAAAAGATGAAGACACGAGAAAAATTAGCTCATGCTTTTTTGGAGTCCATGGGTTATGAATATATTTTTGTCAGCTTTATTTCTCCCTCACTATAGTTTGTAAACTACACTTAGCATACTATCAAAGCCCAAAACAATTAGCAGAATGATAATAATAGTGGTAATCTATACTTCCTCTAGATTTTGGCTGAATACACAAATCATTCATGGCCCTCTGTTTTTTTTTTAAACGTGCATACACATACACACGAACACACTCTCTATGCTTTAATTAATACATTTTTTCAGGAAGCACACACACACACAATATATAGTATTTGTTTATTTGAAGTATTTGATACACTGCCAATGGGAAACTGGCAGTGTATCAAATACTTGTTCTCCCCACTGTGTGTGTGTGTGTGTATATATATATATATATATATATATATATATATATATATATATATATATATATATATATATATATATATATATATATATATGCACATACATCTGGGTACATAGGGGATAAACACACACTTTAAAAACAATATTTAAAAAAAAAAAAAAATTTTATGTATTTATTTTATTTGTATTTTTTTCTCTCCAAAAAAAAGAAAAGAAAAAAAATAATAATTCCCATGTACCCAGACTTTTTGGACGCCCTATGTATACATACAGGGTGTTTACAAAATCTGGTTACATAGGGGATAAACACATACTTTTAAAACAATTTTTTTGAAATTTTTTTTTATTCTCATTTATTTAAAAAAAAAAAAAAAAAAAAAAAAATCACCATGTACCCAGACTATATGACAACACGTGTCAAATATAAAATGAAATGTAACATTTGAATTTATTGGAAAATATTACTCTTTGTATCATAAGTTCACAATTCCAAAATTATCATTATGATTATTGACTAATAAGGGGGTTGTTTCATGCAATATTCATTTTTCTTGTTTAATTCAACCAAGACTATAATGACACATTTTTATTGTAAATGATATGATCACTTGAAAATGCGTCATATACTCAATTCATTTTTTTAAATTCAATCCTTTATATTGCGACTATATGATATGATAATATACGACTATTCTATAGTTTTTTTATTTTACTTTTTTTACCACACCTATCCCCTAAAGACAAACAGAATCCGTCTCAAAGTCATAGTGTATTATTATCATGCATACAAATTTTTAAAATGTAACATCTAAAAAAAATAAAACACCTTAAATAAATACATAAAAAATGTTAATACTGTATTAATACATACATGCAGGCATAATGTTATGTTCTTATTATTTAAACGTAGGAGATGTGTTACCTTTGTTTTTGAGTGAATATCAAAGTTGTGTGTGCGACCCCTGCGCACACGCCCATCCAGACAATGGCCGCGTGTTTGGATAGCATGAAGAAAGGTTCCTGCACGTGTATTGTGCAACATACATTTGGGTCTCTTTAATTCTTTGGAAAGGCGCAGCTGCTCATCCAAGAGGGTCAGCGTTATTTCGTTGCATTCTCTCCTTGATTATACGAGCCGAGCCCATCAAACCCGACATAATTACAGTCATTTCGCCCTTATTTATTCTAATGCAGTTTCCCATCTCTGAGGTAATTATGAGCAATTTTTTTGTTCTCTCTCTCTTTCGCTCTCTCTCCCTTTGGGTGGATTTTTCTTTTCGGTGCCGACAAAGGAAGACAGAGCTGTGAAAGAAATGTTCTGCAAAATAGAGGAGGGGAAAAATGGCGAAATAGGTGAGCTGACTCCACTATATACACTGCTTGCTGGAGAGTCTTGGACGTGCAGTGAGCGCAAATTGCTTGCAGGTGGAGGCTGCGGCAAGCTGTCATTGCAGAAGCTTCCAAATGCCGCAACGAGAGAGCCGTGAGGCGAAATGCAAACGCGAAATGTCTCGAAAGTCGTGCATTGGAATCAGACGTCATCGTGGTCGAAGTTGAGGACTAAAAACTCACCTTGAAGCATCCTGCAACTCCCCACAAAAATCCTGGAAAGAAGGAAAAAATCCGTCCCCGTGCATCATGTTCTACTCCAGAGATCCAGACTGGAACCCTTTCTGCTTTATTCCCCCTCTTTATAGCAGATAGGGAGAAAAATGCCGATTATTAGCATAAATGTTTACTCCTCATTACGCTGATGACATTGTGCACTCGAGGTCTTGGTAATCTTTGGGGGGAAATTATGAGTAATTTTTTCCCCCCTGAAAATTTAAAGCAGCAGCAGCAGTTATCACGCAATTCAGACTAATTCGGCTGCACATGCACGGATATAATTATGCTCCAGTCAAGTTGTTGCAGAGCTCCAAACTATTGCATTGATATAGCCGTTTATTGTGTACATACTACTTGGACAATGTTGATGCTTGAGACTGTCTTGCATTAAAATGACACCCCAAATTAGGACGGCTGAAATCATGCAGAATTCTGCTCGTTAATTGTAGGTTTTCACAATGAATGGAATTAGAGCACGAGTACGAAAGGAGTGTGTGGCATTTACAAGTTGCACTAAAGAAAAACAAAAAGATGACACACAAATACACGGCAACTGGGGTTATACGCTTGCATTACAAAATACAAATGTGTGTATGATAATATGTTGGAGGTTGGACGAACCAAATATTATTGTTAACTGCTGCAACATTATGCAGCATCCTTTAGCATCCTTTAAAAATACTCAAATATAGCTTTAATTCAGTTAAAGTGAGCATTGTGTTTTAAAAAATTGTTTTAATCCATTTATTCAAGAATAAATTCAAATATTTAGTTCTTAAAACTGCTGGTAACATCTGAAATATGAAACGGGGAAAAAGCAGAACATATGAGTAGATATTAGAAATAAAAACTACAATAAAATAAAGATAATCCGCTGGTCTAAACCTTCCCAACGGCCAACAAAAAAAAATTAAGAAAGAAAAAAGTAAGAAACCTTGAACCCTGCACTTAAAAACTGGAGCTGTTGAATGTTGAATAAGTTTACTACCACAAAGTTTTATTTTTATGTTTTTTTTTTTTATTGCACATTTTTAACCATTGCAAAATATCATATTTAATTTAACGATACTTGTGCATACCACTAGAGGGAGCTTGCGTGCCACTGTAGTGGTACTCGTGCCACTTTTTGAGAATCACAGTTTAGGACAGTACCAGTGTCCACATCAGAAGGATTGTCATCACATGCATAATGAAAATGTAGTAGAAAAATGAATGTCAAAGCTTAAAAGTGGTTAAAATTTTGAACACTAACACTTAAAATGACTTTCCTTCATTTTACACCATTTTCCTGAATGAAAGATGCTATTGAGTAATATTTTAATGATCATGTATTTTACATTTTTATGGTTATCAAACATTTGCACGTGTCCGTGAAATCGTTTTCCACCCTGTCATGAAGGTGTAACTGCCCCCTTTGAAAAACAGAAAACCTGAGCTGATTTTAGTGATACTGTATCACTTAACAACAGTTTGCATTTTCAGGACGCAAAAAAGTTGATCGTGACAGTGGCTTTAGAACTGTGCTTTCCGAATGCAATTCATCAGATTAGAAGATGGAGCATATTGCTCATATGAGATCAAAATGTTTGAAACAGCTCTCAATTTTTCAAACAGTGAAATATGTGAGCACGGTGACAGGGTGGACATTTTTGGCAAATTAAATGAACCTTGTTTTACCTGCTACAAAATTCGGTTATTGTATCAAGCTGTCAGTGTACTTCTTGACAAATGCTAATTTCTGTAGTTTATGTTTACATTATATTTATATGACAGATTGGACGTGTAACACTTACCTTCAATGACACAAATATTGTTACTACAATTGAAAAACATAACTATTGTTTCTGTCACGATCAATTGTTTTGCCCCTTAAAATGCAAGGTGTTGTTAAGTGATATCACTAAAATTAGCTCAGTTTTTCCTCTTTTTTTTTCTTAAAGGGGCAGTTATACCATCATGACAGTGTGGAAACAATTTCACTGACACATGAAAATGTCATATAAACATAAACATAAACTACAGAAATGCCAATTAAGAAGTACACTGTCAGCTCGATACAATAAATGAATTGTGTTGCATGAATAAAGGTAAAACGTGTTCATTTAATTTGCCAAAAATGTCCACCCTGCCACCATGCTCACATGTATTTCACTGTTTGCATTGTCTGATTGCAGTGAATTAATTTTTGTAAAACTACATGCATTAAAATTGAGAGCTGTTTCAAACATTTTGATCTCATATGAGCAATATACTCCATCTTCTTATGTGATGATATGCATTTAGAAAGAGCGGTTCTAGAGCCACAATGTGTTAAAGCACATGTCCAAACGTTAACCCTAAGATAAAGCTTTTGATTTACACAAAATGAAGAGTGAAAGGTAAACACAATTTGGAAATGTGCTCATTGTTAATAATGATATACTGTATACCTAATGATAATGGGATAGTACAGTTTTCATTGTTTGTGTTATGGGAATCTCAATAAAAATAGAGCTACTTTGGCTGGAGGGTACACTTAGTGACAGATCTTTTTTAATAGCTAAAAGCAGGCAAATTTGCTGCATTCTTATTCTGATGTTTTAATTCCTATATGTTGAAAAATACATTCAAAATTATTATGGAAGCATATACTATTCCTTATATGATCAGTTATTAAAATCATTTGTTTGTGAGTGTGTTAACAAATGTAGCTAGTCTTCATTATTTTTCTTACCTGAGCAGTGTCTTATGAATAAAAACACCACTCAGTTACAACTCTTGTTGTTGTTTTTTTTTTTTTTTTGTAAATAAATAAATCTACTGCAGCACCACAAAGGTAGAAGTTTAAACTGAAGGTCTACATTATCAGTATGATAAAAACAAAAGAAAGCATCAATTGAAATATAACAGCTTGTAGGAAAAAAGGAAGTGGGCGATGACCAGCAACATTTTTAATTAAATAACCAAATTTTTTAGCACTGTAAATATGGAAAAAAAAAGACAAAAGCACAATTAAGATTAAAGATTAAATTAAGCAGCCATACAATCAGTGGCTTGTGTGATGAATTGATTTTTTGTTATATGAGCTATCAAAAAAAGTCATTTTTACATAATTGGAGACCCGCTTGCACGAATAAAGGCTGTATGTTTTCCCTCAATTTCAGCTCAGGGGAAAAATAAGAAGAGGCCATTGCAAAATTCAGTTTCTTTAATTTTCTTATTTATTCAAAAATGTTTTTATTCGACTGACAACATAACGTCCAAATACAAATATTGTCTTTAATGCAATTATTTGCAGAACATTTTCAAAATACCAGCAAAGGTCCAGTGTTTTTTTTTGTTTTTGTTTTTTCTCTCCCTTTTTTCTCTATTTATGATACAACATAACCATGAGGTCAAGTAGAAAAAGGCACGATACAGTTGACCTTTGCTACATCACTGATGGGCGAGGTTGGAATTTGGCAAAAGTGGGAAAAAAGGTCCTTCATAATAGTGGGTCAATCATTCATTCATTCATTCATGCATCCCTGGGCAAAAATAAATAGGCGTCAAAATGTGGGTCAAACGTCCATGTTGCAATTTCTTCCGCGCGTGAAAGTAGGACCCGTTTAAAAAGGAACGTATTCGTCGTCTGTTTTATTTCAGAATATCGTCCCGGCAGTGATAGCCGAGTTGTGGTGGAGCAGAGTGGGCTGCAGGTGGTTCACAGAGTTCGTGTTGGAGTACCACGAGTAGTTGGTCAAAAATGAAGAGGACGATGAAGACGACGACGAGGAGGCGGAGGAAGGCGCGCTGCTATTGCTGATGCTGTTGCTGTTGGGCGGACTGCTGCAGTGTGGAGGTAATGTGGCGCTGCTCATGCCTTGAGTCTGTGCGGCAAAATCCCACGCGCTCGGCGGGGACGCGCACGGGGGTGACTCGCTGGTGGGAACGTGTTGCTCTGGGGGGATTTCGCCGTTTTTCCACAGTTTCTTGAACTTGGAGCGCCGATTCTGGAACCAGATTTTCACCTGAAAAGAGGATATATGCCATCATTATGTTCCATGGCGTGCACGTGAAGGGGTAGTGGGTCGTCTCTTACCTGTGTCTGCGTGAGGCCCAGAGAAGCAGCCAGCTCGGCCCGCTCGGGCAGCGCCAGATATTGGGTTTTTTGAAATCTCCTCTGGAGCGCCGCCAGTTGGAAACTGGAATAAATAGTTCGAGGTTTCCGGACCTTCTTTGGTTTTCCGTTCACCATCCGGATTTCTGGCTCGCTCTCTTCTTTCTCTGCGCAGGGAGAGAACATTGGAATGTAGCACATTTTTTGTCTGAGGAGGTTCTTTTTGGACACAATGAATAAAGTGTGATCTTATCTATTCTTATTCTTATTATTATTGTCTTAACTTTTGTTGCTGTTATCTCAAGAATATCATTCGTTTTGTCCGTTTTTTTGTTTTTCTGTTGTTTATTTTTTTGTTTATCATTTTTATTTTCTCATATACAAATAAAACACTCATTCATTCAATTTTATGGGCATTTATTTGGCGTGGTATTTATTCCAAATTTTGCGTCATCTATAATTTTGATGGATCCTTGCTCATAATGTTTATTATTAATATTTCTTATAGGGACATAATGCTATAATTCTAATTATAATAGCCATGATTGTAAAATGTAACTATAATCCTAGTTTATGTGTTTAAATTGACAAATATTACTATATTTGAAATAATTGTCATTTTTTAATGAGCACGTGTATGAAAATTCATATAATTACATTCAACTAAATTGGAATGCATCAATTTTTACACATCAGTATAAACGTGTAAGATTTAATTGTATAGTAAACATTACCTATTTGTATCTTATTTTATTTTCTAACAAATCAATTTTATTGCTGCGTGAAACTAATATTTTAATATTTTATAATGGACGTAGGTGTGTGTGTATACGTTCCAACTAATGCGCATTAAAAATATTTATGCGAAAGATGAGCACGTTTAACCGCGCACGACATTTGCATACCGGTCTCTGCAGGAGTGGGCGAGGAGTTGGCTCCATAAGTGCCGTAAGCGCCGTAAGACGAGTTGAAGCCAGCCATGTCGAAAGATTTTGGGTTGTACGCCACAGCGCCGGGCCCGCTGCCGTGGTACTGATAGGAACCGAGCGGTCCAAAGGGCGAGCCGGCGCACGAATGCGCGTGCTGCGGGCTGCTGTAGTAGCTGCTGTCCGTGGCCGTGGACACTGGCAAGGTGGGCGACTCCTGCGACTTGTGCAAACTGTGGTAGTTGCTGGAGCTCATCTGGTTGGAGTGCATATCAGTGCCGAGGTTGTCGAAAACTCCCGTCATCTCCAGGTTCTGCAGGCCAAGCTGAAAACGAGTCCAAAGTCTGATTGTGGTGTTTTTCGGGCGGACTTCAAAAGCATCCCAATGGAGCGGAAAAGGCGTCACCCTTCCGCGCTGGCCTGTGATGATCTGCCCGCATGCACGCTCAGTGGAAGGAGGGCGCTTTTGAGAGAGAGGGTGCGTGGCAGGCAACCAATGACGAAAGAGAAACAACAAGGCTGCTTCACGATGCTTCCTCCCAACATTTTTGGGGAGGAGGGCTCGACAGTCGCAAAAATTATGTCAAATAAGGACCACCAAACAGGTACCAAAATGGTCAACATAAGCTAATTTAGTGCCATCAATGGTGATAGACGTCCAATCCATTTGAACTACATGGGAAACATAGCGCGGAGTTCAAGGGTTAGGCACTGCTTAATTTGTAAATCATAAGGTGCCGGAACACAAAGTACATATGACAGCGCAGGGATGACGAGATGGGCACAGGTCCCGGAACATACGAAGAAAATGGTGCTGAAAACAACACGCAAATGCCCACTTGCCATGCTATGGAATTTACAAGCCTCAATTTCAGATAATACCCATGGTATAAATGTTATGACAACAATTCACAATTATTCAGGCTATACTCTGCACAGCATGTGCAATTGTCCACATAATCACAAGTGGGACTTCCAGTACACAATCAGCAATTATAGTTTCTCAACAGGTCTGACTTGTAGAACATTAAAAAAAAAATCTGAGATTACAATAAATAACACAAACAAGGCCCTGGGAACCTTGTTAGGGTGCATGGTATCATGAATGCTTTGAAATACCAGGACATTTTAAATCAAAATCTCTTGCCCTCTGCCCGAAAGCTGAAGATGAGTCGTCACTGGGTCTTTCAGCAAGACAATGACCCTAAACATATGGCCAAATCTACACAGAAATGGTTCACCAGACACAAAATCAAGCTCCTCCCATGGCCACCTCCGTCCCCAGACCTTGTTTTGTTGGCAAAAGGGGGTTGTACAAAGTATTAGCACCAGGGGTGCTAATAATTGTGACACACATTATTTGATGTCAAATAATTATTTCTTTATGTGGGATTTTTTTCCCCACTGAATAAATGCACTTGTATTGAAGGTTGGATTTTTCTCTTTTTTCCATTAAGATCCCATATTATTTGAATTAAAAAAAATATTAGAAGCTAAAAAACACATCTTAACCAGGGGTGCCAATAATTATGGAGGGCACTGTACCTGTCCTAAGCAGCCTGATTTAGAATTCCCCTCAAGAATGATGGGAAATAAAAAACGCTCCTTTTCAACTTATTATTATAAATATTCTTGGAAGTTAATTTTATTGCTGACACTGCATTTCGGGGTCATCACCATGTTGTACCCACCCTGCCCCAAATTCGGGGTCATCAACATGTTGTACACACCCTGCCCCAAAAGTCAAACCCCACCTATGGGTAAAACGTGGTGTATTTTTCTCTCAGGTAACTGTCTGTGTTGAGAAAGAGAGGGTGTGTATAATGTAAACATGATAAAGAAAGAAATGAAAAAGAAAGATTTTTTTTGATGGGTGGGCCATGTTTTAAAACCTGGTAGATAACTATATCACCAAAACACAGAAATCAAGCAAATCAGTACAGCACCCATAGGGGATACAAATTTTGAACAGGGTGACTACATTGGCACAACACCGGCAGGCGTATCATATTAAACGGATGACAATCTTGGCGAAAAGTATAGCTGTCCTAAACATCCTGATTTCGAATTCACCTAAAAAATGATGGGAAACAAAAAAAACGCTAATTTTCAACTTATTATAATAAATATTCGTGTAAGTTCATTTTATCGCTGACACTACATTTTGGGGTCATCAGCATGTTGTGCCCCACCTGCCCCAAAAGTCAAACTCCGCCTATGATGGGAAACGCCGGAGCCCAAGCAGATCAGGCTGGCTAAATAAACGCTGAGAGCCACTGTGGTGCTGAAACGTGATTGTTCACTCGCTAGCCCTTTGCTTCAACTGAATTTTTTGGTCTATTGTTGTCAGTGACGGCCCAAAAAGTTGGAATAACAAGATAGGCCTGGTTGTTCAGAAAAAGTCAGGCATTTTACTCCTTTAAAAAAAAAATCCACTATAACAGGGCTCCCTGCCCATTTTCCATGGGCCTAAAGATGTAAATACTGAATATTGCCCACACAAGAAGTTTGAATTCAGCCCCCATTCTCACCTTTAACACTAGATAGAGCTAGTCATTTTAACGTGCCTCTCCATCAACGTTGTTAGAGTATAACAACTTTTCTGAAGTCATTTTTTTTCTTCAGTAGTGAGTCGTAAGCATGTGCCGGTATGATATTCTGACAGTATGATAAGCTTAAGCTAAAAAGTTACGGTTTCACGGTATTGCGATTACAGCTCTAAAATGTGGTACTTTGAGATACCTGGGTTTAAAACAAAAAAACACAAACTTTTTTCCATTGAAGAGAATTTTTATTTTTCAAAAAATTTTAGCTAATTGGAACATTAGTATCACGTAAAGTAAAAAAAAAAAAAAATCTAGATAAAATATAAAATAAATGCAGTCCTTTAAGTGAGCCTAAACCCACAGCCGCAGCTCAACACTATCACCATCAGAACAAAAATAATTATTTTCCTAAAAAGCACGTGTGTATTACTCGTATCATGTTTACGTTATTCACACACTCTCTTTCTCAACACAGTTGCCAGAGAGAAAATAAAACACGTTTTACCACCGCCTGACAGACTAAACACACTAGAGTTATCTCTTGTAGCTGGTGGGACACCATAATGACAGTGTTTACAATTTTTCAATTTTGTATAAATGCAAAATCATATTGGAGGTATTGCCTCCTCGGCAGCCACCCTCCGCAAACATGTTTTACATGTCGGTTGGCCCTCCTCCTCTAAGCCACGGCCAACTGTAACTTTTCTGTAGCCGAAGTATTCCAATACCAGAGATTTCATTTTCTTTTATGGGGGAAAAAGTTCTGCAGTTTCACCTCCTCCAGCTATCATGTAACACAGCTGACTCACTGACACTGAGCAACAACCGGTGGGGGAGGGTTGAGCCTTGCAGCTGCAAGTAAGGGATTTCTCCATGCATTTTTGGGACATAAAAAATAACTAATATCTTAGGGACGGTATGATGGAAAATGTTTGCGGTTTTGAAACCTTGACGTTTTCATACCGCGGTATAGCTTTAAACCGGTGATCGGCACATGTCTACATCTAATCCATTGTTTTTCAACCTTTTCTGAGTCACGGCACATTTTTACAATGGAAAAAATCTCGCAGCATACTACAAACCAAAAATGTTCCAAAATTACTTTCTGTACAGTATATTTAATTATAAAAGAAATTCTCAATATTTATACTTACTCAGTGTGAAACTTGAGCCTGTTTAGATGAACACAAAGCCGATATCCTGGCAGGAATTGAAGAAACACACACACGAAGCTGTTCTTTAACAGCTCTCACTCTCTCTCGTTTTTTTTTTTTTTTTTTTAAATAGCAGTTAAGATTGAAAAGCTCAAAATTATCAGACGGGTGCTTTTGCAGGCAGGTAATATTAATGTCCCTGCCACAGTATGGAACTTTTTGGATTTAGCAATAAGTTCAGCAACAAGGCAACTGGCTTTGACTGCGTTGTCATTTGGATGGATGGATGGATGGATGGATGGATGGATGGATGGATGGATGGATGGATGGATGGATGGATGGATGGATGGATGGATGGATGGATGGATGGATGGATGGATGGATGGATTTCCTGTGCTTTGGCTATAGCTTCACTATAGGACAGAATGGTACACTTCCCCTTGCACTACAGCAGTACTTCTCAAATAGTGGGACGCGCCCCCCCAGGGGGGCGCAGAGCGATGCCAGGGGTGGCGCATGTGACCTCGGGGAACATGTTTTTTTTTCTTTTTTTGCCATACTAGAATAAAGTGTACTTGCGCATCCACTCAGTGGGTGGCAGTGGCGCTCTCATTTTCAAGGTGCGCGCAGTGTTTTGAAGTAAGCAAGAGCACACAGACGACAGATATGAAGAGCTGTGCGCCGTTTTCGAAAGCCGTTTTCCGCCAGGACTCACGCAGCGACCCACTGTCTTCTCCGGTTCTCACGTGTCCCCCCGAGACGTGACATTTTTGGCTTGGGATCGTCACGATGACCGCCGTTACCTACGGTTCTCCCTCGGCCGCCGACAATGCGCTTTTTTCGGGCCGTTTGCCTTTTGACTTTGACATTTAATACAGTGGTAGGTGAGGAAAGACCACTGTTTACTGTACCTAAAAATGATTATAGCGGACAGCCGGAAGCCAAAACGCCACTTAAAGACATTAGACCCCAATCTCATTGATAAGCCGCTTGGTTGTTTTTCAGCAAAAAACGTGCCGAATATTGCCAATAATCGTCCCGCTTTGTCAGTGTTATATAAGTAAACCAGTGAGCACTGTTAGCATGCTCAGTGGAAAATAACCCCACACTATTGCAAACCGGAGGTGATACTGTGAGCAGCGAAAATAAAAACTGTCCTTTTGTCCAAAGACCCCCCCCCCTTCTATTCAGTTTTGTTTTTTCGGTCAAATTTTTTGGCATATTGTCCTCATGAGTTAATCAAATCTAATCAATCTGAATTTGTTATTATTTACTGATTTTATTTTTTAGTATCAAATGTTAAAAATGTACCTTGAGTGTATTTTTACAGTTTGGATGTGACTTTTTTTTTTTTTTTTTCAATTCAGGCAAATTGATGCGCGTTAAGTCTTTTCTGTTACAAACAAAACAATGTTGATAAAGTTATACTTTATAAATTGAGCTCTGTTATTTTCTGTAATAGAAAAAAATGACAATGTGAGGCAGAGGCGTACTTATAATAGTAATATTATAGACAAATGATACTATTTACAGTGGCGGCAGAGTTTGGGGGGGCGCGAAACATTTACGTCTTCCTTGGGGGGGCGTAACAGAAAATAATTGAGAAGCACTGATTTAATATCATAAAAAACGTACTATTTAACTGGAAACTGCAATTTCTGGGAAAATTGCGATGGCAACTTTGCTGTGTCCTTTAGTTATTGAGTCACTTCCGGTTGATTTTGGATCAATTCGGGTACACTTCCTGTTCATTTAGGGCAGTACTTCTCAAATAGTGGGGCGGGCCCCCCCAGGGGGGCACAGAGAGATGCTGGGGGTGGCGCATGTGACCTTGGGGAACATACTTTTTTGTCGTATTAGAATAAAGTGTAATTGCACATCCACTCAGTGGGTGGCAGTGCCGCTCTCATTTTCAGCGTGTGCGCAATATTTTTGGACCAAACGAGCACACAGAAAAGAGCACTGGAGATATGAAAAGCTTAGACAGGGAAATATGACTAATTGTATGTAGCATCTAGCTTTTGACTTTTATTACAGTGGGAGACGAGGAAAGACCAGACTATTTACTTTGTTTAAAAATGTTCACAGCGGACAGCAGGAATTTTTTTCAGCTAGTGCCAAATATTGCCAACAATCCTCCTGGTTTGTCAGTGTTGCTCAGTGCAAAATAACCCTACACCATAGCAAAGGAGCTGATACTGCCAGCAGCAAAAATAAAAACTGTCCCTCTGTCCAATGAAACTGTCGTTTTGTTCTATTATTTTTTTGTTTTTTCGGTCTAATTGTTCGACATATTGTCCTCATGAGTGAATTTTGCTAATCAATTTGAATTTATGATTATGTATCGATTTTATTAAATTTTTATTTTTCAGTATCAAACGGTCAAAAATATGTTAGGTATATTTTTACACATTGGATGTGTGTTTTTTTTACGCTTTATTGTAAGTTGATCTATATTACTTTTTTCACAATGTTATGCAGAGGTGTACTTATAAGAATTTTATATAGAAATGATACTACAGTATATACTTACAGTGGCGGCAGAGAGTTGGAGGGGGGGCGCAGAATGTTTACGTCTTCCTGGGGGGGGGACAGAAAACAGAAAATAATTGAGAAGCACTGCACTACAGGAAGCCTGCGTTCCGCGAACATAGAATAACCCTCTTCTATTGTGATTAAAACAATCATCATAATTTCATATGCGACATCTTTAGTGATAGAAATGGGGCAGTTTGGCCATACCTGCTGGAGTACATTCTATTGAGTAAGGGTTGAATATTTTTTTTGAAGCAACACTAATACAAATGATAAAATTAAAAAAATTTAGAAATTCGGACAACTGTTCTAAAGTGAACTATGACCAAACGTCATTGAGGTTAACAGCAACAATGCAATGGTTCCCTCGTGCGGTAAAATCTGGCATTGCATGTATTAGTCGTCTTTTTCCCCCTTGATTTTAATTTGTATATCTTGTATAACGAGGTATTTGCATAGGCGGAGTTTGACTTTTGGGGCAGGGTGCTGATGACCCCGAAACGGAGTGTCAGCAATAAAATGAACTTACAAGAATATTTATAATAAGAAGTTGAAAACGAGCAGTTTTTTTTTTTTTTTGTTTCCCAGCATTCTTGAGGGGAATTCTAAATCAAGATGCCCTCAGGACAGTATACTTTTCTCCAAGATCATCATCCATTGAATATGGTACGCCCGCCGGTGTCGTGCCAATGTAGTTACCTCAGTCAAAAATTGTATCTCCTGGCGGAGCCATATGGAGGAAGGTTTGTGTCTTCATAATTCGATCCCCAAAAAAAGTTGCTTCAATGAAAATATATATTTTCAATTAAAAAAAGTCACTTTAATAAAAAAAAAAAATGTGTTTGAATGGAAAAATAAAATTGAAACTCAAAAAAATGCATTTTTATTTTTTTTTTGATTGAAGCAACTTTTTTGATTGAAGTAATGTTGATTTGTATTTGGGCCACAGTTTGGCTAAGACATTTGTGTCTTTATTATTCGATCAAAATTAAGTTGCTTCATACAAAAAAAAATATTTTCAAAAGAAAATTAACTTCAATCAAAAAAAGAATTTCAATCATGGAAAAAAAAAGTTTTTGAATGCGAAAAAATATTTGAGACTCAAAAATTTGCATTAGAACACTTAATTTTTCATTTAAAAAGTTTTCCTTTTTGTGTTTGGGCGATATTATGGGTAGGACATTTGTGTCTAAATCATTCAATCCCCCAAAAAGTTGCTTGAATCAAAAAAAATATATTTTTTTTCAATCGAAGAAAAAAAATTATTTGTAAAATAAAATTGCCCTCCCATTTAAAATTTTTTAAAAAATAAAATGCAAAGCAAATGTCCGTCTAAGGTGCTAGTCACATGATCTGTTCGAAAAATAATTTTGACCTACTATAAAAATATCTTTTTTTGTTCATTTCATTCATTTTTGTTGTTTGTTTTCTTGCTTTACAACTTTTACATATATTAGGAAAGTCAATTACATGCACTGACACTTTTCACCCACCAAGGGGAGCCTGCCCCCCCCCCTTAAACTCTGCTTATGGGTATTTGTGTTGTATATTCTTGTGTTTTATATTCTTCATTAGTTTCTTTTCGTCCCAGTGAGCACTCAAACCAAATCATAGTTGATCAAAATCTTAATATACCAAGTTTTACCAATAAATTGTTTTTTTCCGTGCGCTACCAAATCGAACTCCCTCTTTGATCTTAACCTAAGGGCTGATCGCTTTACTGCCACAAGATGGCAGCAAAGCTCTTACATGGGTACTGTTGACCTCACCTTAAAGGCCATTGTTTCAATTTAAAGTTAACGCCGAGGGTTGACCATAAGGGGTTGAGAAATTCAACCGCAGAAGCTATGATGTCATAATTTCAGGTCAATTATTTTTCTTTGTTTAATTGACTGATCTTGGAATTGTTATTGGTGACTTTGGTCCTTTTAGTAGCCCATGAATGTCGTTGAGGCTTTTGAAATGTTAAAAATAGTTCTGGTCCAGGGAGCTTTGTTTGTGTCTACAACTTTGTTTCCTTGAATAAAAGCCAGCCCGCTTCGACTGCATGTCAGTTCTCATTAGTGGAGCATGTCTCCCCATTCATTCCTTCTTCATTCATTCACTGTGGTTGCCAGTAACAAGAATGAGACACTTTATACGTTTCAACTGTGGGGGAATGATCGGAACGGGATTATTCTCTGCCAGTTCAAATGGATTGGATGAGTATGACAGTCAATGTTAGCTTGATATTAGTCACTGATGGCCAGTTAATGCTGTAAAATGCAGAAGAATCAGAAAAAGCCTTTTTTGTCAGTGCACGAGATGTCCTTCCAGAGTCCATATCATAAGCGGAGTTTAAGGGGGGCAGCCCCCCTGGTGGCCGAAAAGTGTCATTGCATATAATTGACTTTCATATGTGTATATATATTAGGGCTGTCAAAATTATCGCGTTAACGCGCGGTAATTAATTTTTTAAATTAATCAGGTTAAAATATTTGATGCAATTAACGCACATGTCCCGCTCAGACAGTATTCTGCCTTTTGGTTAGTTTTACAGGTTTTTATTGCTGTCTAACAGCGAACTCTTGTGGTCACTTTGCGACATGGTTTATTGCTTTCTTGCCAGTTCAATATGGCTGCACGACACGACGTCTCGGGCTGACGCCTACGTTGTAATGTTGTGCTCATATGATCCTTGGACAAGATTTGTCTGTAAGTATGGTTGTTGTAAAGAATGTACATATTATGTTAGTAAGCGAAATGTTACATTTTTTGTATGATACGCTTTTTGTTTATGTTTAGTGAACCTGTATAGCGTGCTAAGCTAACGTTGTTGCTAATGCAATGCTTGTGTACTTTTTTTTGTAGTTTCACTACAGTCAAAAGAGGACAGTGGTTTGAGGCCATTTTATTAATAAATCAGATGAAAAAGGAAGAAGTCTGATTATTAAGGCGTCGTTCACTAGCTGTCTAGCTTTGGAAAAAGTAGACGCTTCGGAGTGAGGACAGCATAGACAGATTTAAATGACAGTAGAGTGAAATGCCCACTACAGTCCTTATGTACAGTATGTTGAATGTATATATCCATCTTGTGTCTTATCTTTCCATTCCAACAAATTATTTTACAGAATATATATATATAATTTACAGAAAAATATGGCATATTTTATAGATGGTTTGAATTGCGATTAATTGCGATTAATTACGATTAATTAATTTTTAAGCTGTAATTAACTCGATTAAAAATTTTAATCGTTTGACAGCCCTAATATATATATATATATATATATATAGAGAGAGAGAGAGAGAGAGAGAGAGAGAGAGAGAGAGAGAGAGAGTTATGTACATATAAATATGTGTAGTTGTGTATATATAAGTTGTGACGCAATAAAACAACAAATATGAATGAAATGAACAAAAAACGATATTATTATAATGGGTCAAAATGAATTTTCGAACAGATGTGACGAGCACCTTAGACGGTCATTTGCTTTGCATATTTAAAAAAAAAAAATTAGGGGAGGGCAATTTTATTTTTCAAATGATTTTTTTCTTTGTTTGAAAATATTTTTTGGGGATTGAAGCAACTTTGTGGGGGATTGAATGATTTACATACAAATGTCACACAAAAAGGATTGTTAAAATCAAAACTTTTTTAATGAAAAAATAAGTGTTCAAATGCAAATATTTGAGTCTCAAATATTTTTTCGCATTCAAAAACTTTTTTTCTATGATTGAAATTTTTCTTTTTTTGATTGAAGTGATTTTTCTTTAGGCGATTTAGGCATCAAATATGTGTCTGGCGAATGGATCGACCGAAGCTGTTCCACATAACGCCTTTTATGCAACACATCCAATGAGTTTACAGCGTGTGAAAGCACCGGGGCTTCCATGAAATGCACTATAAATTGCACGATAAATTGAGACCATTGACAAGACGGACACACAATGACGGACAATGTGGCGGCACAATACATTGAAAAAATACAATTTTGAATGAAAATCAGTTTTTGTATGTGTTATAGAAATAACTATGCCAAAACAATTTTCTTTGCATTTCAGTATTTTTAGGAGGTTTGACGCCACCACTACCACCCCCAAAAATGAAAATAAATAAATAAATAAAGAAACAACATTTCTGGCTCCATGGTGATCTTCACATCGGGGAGTTCCGGCAAGAAATTCTCGCCACTTTCACCCCTGGGAATAACAAAAACAAATAAAAATGAAGCCTTCCTTCAGGTAAAACACGACTGCTTTTGTACGCAAGCACAGCCAAAAAAAAAAAACAAAAACAAAAAAGAAAGCTTTAAGACCACATAAATAAAATAAAAATGAAAATTGGGGAGAAAGGGGTAAAACTCGGTTCACTACATTTCTCATTGTTCAATTAAAGTTAACAGTAGAAAACGCTTACGTAGAAGAAGATATTTCTCTCAAAGCAGCTTCCTACTCGAGTTCAAGACATTCACACAGATTAATGTTATGCAAACTCTGATGCAGGTTGGACTTTCAGTAGCCAACTTAGTGGCGTGTTCCCCACCTCCACAACATTGACATCTTTTTACATTACTTACAGTGGCTGCTGCTGGCGGAAAAGAACTTCTAATATCCCTCGTCTTTGAAGGGGGCGAAGGAGGCAGCATGTTGTATATCTGTTGGGGCTGTAACTGGGTAAGTGTGTATTGGGGAGGGGGTCAAGTCATCAGCCAATCAAACGTGCATTTGAGGAGAAAAATTGGACTGGCACATTCAGCAAGTGAAAAGGGGTCAATGTACCGTAATTTTTGGACTATAAGTCGCACCAGAGTATAAGTTGCACCAGCCATAAAATGCCCAATGAAGAGGAAAAAAACATACAGTATAAAAGTCCCACCGGAGTATAAGTTGCATTTTGGGGGGGAAATTTACTTGATAAAATCCAACACATAGAATAGATATATCATCCTGAAAGGCAATTTAAAATAAAAATACATTAGAGAGCAACATGCTGAATAAGTGTACAGTATGATAATGTTACATGATGCATGAACAACGAAATGCAAACGTGGCCGGTATGTTAACGTAACATAGCTATTAAGAGTTATTCAGATAACTATAGCATAAATAACACGCTAATTAGGCTAAGTTCATAATACAGGTCTTAATGCACAAATCCGATTTTTTGCCATATCTGTTTTTTTGGCGTGCCGGTTAAGACTGCCTTTGTCCATTGAGACTGTTCAAGTCATTCACAGTCCGACAATGCGCTCAGCAAAGAGGCCTGCATGCGCAGAAGCATCAAAACAAATTCATATTTTGATTTCCAAAAAGAGGACACAAATAACAGACATTAATAATCTCTGTTTAGTCTTATATATCAAAGTTTCTATGGACTGATAGAACGCATACACGTACACACATGAGCCTTGACGTGTGTGCGTTAAATGACGTGGGTGCGTCAGTTTGCCCCGACTCAGCCATGTGTGCAATAATGAAATATTGCTCATTCGGCGCACAAAATGAAAATCGAAAATTGTAAGGCTTATTCTTTCCTTCGTTTTATTTTTTTATGACTGTGGTCAAGCCCGCTTCGTGCTTAAAAGCAGAGTTCAAGCTAGGCGCTAATGCCTACGTGGCTGCCGTCCTCCGTGCCTCTTGCTTTTTCCTGGCGTAATTGCTGCACGAATTCCGATTAGGGAGTTTGACAGTTCAGACTGCCAGTCACGTTCTGAAAAAATGTGGCCCAGATCGAATTTGAACCACATACGAAAGTGACTCAGATCGGATTTGAAACGGTCCACTTCTATGCGACATGTCCCGTTTAGACCGTCAAGTTCTCGAGTCGGAAAAACACGAAAAAATCTGATTCATGCATTAAAACCTGTAGTATGAACCTAGCCTAAATTTACCAATCAGTGTCACTCCAAAACACCAAAATAACGTGTGAAATGATATACCGTAATAACGTGTTAATAATTTCACACATAAGTCGCTCCAGAGTATAAATCGCTCCCCCAGCCAAACAATGAAAAAAACTACAACTTATAGTCCGAAAAATACGGTAAGTCTGAACACAATGAAAGTAATTCACTTCATACTGGTTGGGCCAGTTCTATCCTTACAACATATGGGAAGACAATCTACCTATATAACTCAAGTCATTATATAATGCAAATAAGGTTGCTTAAAAGTTGGTGGGGAGAATTTGAGCATCCTGAAAAGTTTGTAGTGTTATGTCCCTACCATCCCGATGCAAACTTACGCCCTTGGGTCAAATACAGTGGGGCAAATAAGTATTTAGTCAACCACTAATTGTGCAAGTTTTCCCACTTGAAACTATTAGAGAGGCCTGTAATTGTCAAAATTGGTAAATCTCCACCATGAGAGACAGAATGTGGGGGAAAAAAAACAGAAAATCACATTGTTTGATTTTTAAAGAATTTATTTGCAAATCATGGTGGAAAATAAGTATTTGGTCTATACCAAAAGTTCATCTCAATACTTTGTTATGTACCCTTTGATGGCAATAACGGAGGCGAAACGTTTTCTGTAACTCTTCACAAGCTTTTCACACACTGTTGCTGGTATATTGGCCCATTCCTCCATGCAGATCTCTTCTAGAGTAGTGATGTTTTGGGGCCATGTATCAAGAGATTTTGAGTGAAAATGTCTTTCCATCAGCAACGGCATTGAAGATGAGACGTGGCAGGGTCTTTCAGCATGACAATGATCCCAAACATACAGCCAGGGCAACAAAGGAGTGGCTTTGTCAGAATCATTTCAAGGTCCTGGAGTGGCCTTGCCAGTCTCAAGGTCTCAACCCCATAGAAAATCTGCGGAGGGAGTTGAAAGTCTGTGTTGCCCAACGACAGCCCCAAAACATCACTAAATACTTATTTGCCCCACTGTACATTGATGGGCTCGGATGTCACTCCATCATTTCCCAATATAAAGACACAAGATAAAACAAGACAATGTGCAAAGCAGAAAATGTAAGGCAGAGGGAACACAAGAAAATGCGTCCACCTACGTTCAGCGCTTATCTCGTTGCCGAACTGGATATCCCCATCTTTGGTCATACCTGTGTTTTTCTTAGAAAAATATTTCATGCCATTGAAGAAAAAGAATCATAGCAAACGATTTGTCTATTGATTTTCAAAATTCTACAATTGGGAAGAATTGTTTTAAAATCCAACCAATTGGAAGTCCTGTCCCCTGACTGGTTTGTCCAACAGTTGGGTTTATCATGTTAAAACAAGAACAAGAGAGTTGTTGCTCAGTATGACAAAAGAGATGTGATGGTGGATCCTCAGTTCAAGCTCCTGCTGAGAAGCATTCATCTACTTCAGCGCCATGGTAACAAACCCCTTTTGGTTGAATCCCACTACTACGACACTCCACGTTAAAAGACAATAGTTTAGTAATGCCTCCATTGTTCTTCATTCGACACACTCAGCAAAGTTGCTTCTTAGCTTGTGCGGTTCTTGTAAACATGGACCCAATGCAGCGAGTGTTCCTTGACCCCTTTGTCTGAGAGGCAATGATGTTCTGCAGCGCTCCGGAAGCAGGTTTCGTCAGAGAACATCCACCAGGGTATTCACCTTCCAGCACGTGTTTCCTAACAATCAGTCAGTTAAGTTATTTTTAGCAAGAAAAAGGCTGAACGACAACAACAATTTGAAGGAAGTACCTGAAAGAGAAAAGCTTGGCAGTTTTATTTCACCAAGGGTTTCTTTTCGTTTACATATATGATGACCATCAGGGAGGGATCTGGGAATTCACTCTAATTCTCCAAAAAAGCGCTGCTTCACTTTGTTAGGACAACAAAGCAATCCCCCAGAATTCCCTGTGTCATCATGAGAAAGAATTTGGCGATGTCCCGTGGCCCCCATTGTTGAGCCGGTGGCACGGCACATCCCCCTTCCTCTCCATTAAACGTCAGGCCGGCCTTTGTGCGGGAGGGAGCGGAGCACATTTCGTGCGGTTGGCCTCCCGACAAAGGAGGAAGGTACTGTCACAACAGGAGTGGGATCAGCTGTGAGCGACCGGTCATTTCACGCGACGCTTCACACGCCCACTCAACCGTACACGAAGAGTCCAAATTGAAAATTCTACGCATGGTGTGTCTGGCCATGACGATCCACAAACTCCAAAGTGCAAAATTCACAAGCTGGAATGGTGCTGATGATGACCCTTGCAATATGACCGCTACACAGAGACTGAGAAGTTCAGGTTGTCCTGACTTCAACAAAGAAGCACCTAATTGGAAAAGAAAGCTTTCGCCACCTGCAGATAGTCACCTGATCCAACATCGATCACCTCTTACCGATACAAAAGAACCCGGCTCCCATTACACCAACTGCCTTGGGACAAAGTGAACATGAAAGTGCCCTTTTGTGTGCTGACTTGAACTCAGGTGAAGGCACTTAAACGCTCTTTGGTCACAATGAAAAAACACAAAACAACTTGAAGCTCACCCACACAATCTGGACCTTCTGGTCTTCGTGAATGTGGTTTCATATGCGCTAAATCAGTTGACTTAAGTTATTGGTCTGATAATAATAAAACCATTAGGGGCCATCGACATGGATACCATCATACCAATGTCCAATCCATCTGGACTGGCTGTCCTGGCAGCAGTCGCGTTCGATCGCTGCCAGCCTCCCAGTCCAAATGGATTGAACATCTTTTGCCGTCAATGGCAATAAAATGTTATGGCACCTTCATACTTCTGTGGTACAACAAAACATAATTGTTGAACTCATTTTTAAAAACTCCTTTATACCTCAGTGAATTATCACTGCCAGCCTTCCCAGTCTAGGGTTGTAACGATTAATCTACTAATCCACAACTACCGTATTTTTTACAATATAAGGCGAAAGTTTTCAATTTTTTCAAAAGCTGACAGTGCGTCCTATAATCCAAGGCGTTTTATACAGTGGTACCTCTACATACGAAGTTACTGTATTGCCCCGAATATAAGACTGCCCTGATTATAAAACGACCCCCTCTTTTTCAAGACTCAAGTTTGAAAAAAAGACTTTTTGAACACCAAATTAATTTTTATACAGAAAATAATTACAGTACATCTGAAACAAATGATTATAACAATGTATTTGAGAGAAAAAGCATGTTATTTTGCCTCATTCAGATCTTAATATCTGAACATTTAAATATGTAAACTAAAGTGCAATCACATTCGTAAATGAATGGCTTCCGGTTTTTGAAATGTAAATAAACCAATCTGTTGTGATAAAACAACAAAATTGCAATATCATATAATATAAACCATCAAAGTGAGGTCTAACTGTAACTGTAGTGTTGAAACAAATCTGAATAAGGAAAAACATTGCAATAAAATAATGCAAACCGGTTAAACTTGAGAGTAGCTGAGATCTGTCATGACAGAACATTACTCTCAAGTTCAGCATTCGCTTCAATGATATCTGGCGCCATGTATATATATATATATATTAGGGCTGTCAAAATTATCGCGTTAACGCGCGGTAATTAATTTTTTAAATTAATCACGTTAAAATATTTGACGCAATTAACGCACATGTCCCGCTCAGAAAGTATTCTGCCTTTTGGTAAGTTTTACAGCAAGGCTTTTTGTGCTGTCCAACAGCGAACTCTTGTGGTCGCTTTGCGACATGGTTTATTGTTTTCTTGCCAGTTCATTATGGCTGCACGATGTCTTGGGCTGATAATGTTGTGCTTATATGATCCTTGGACAAGATTTGTCCGTAAATATGGTTGTTGTAAAGAATGTACATATTATGTTAGTAAGCGAAATGTTATATTTTTTGTATGAGATGCTTTTTGTTTATGTTTAGTGAACCTGTATAGCGTGCTAAGCTAACGTTGTTGCTAATGCAATGCTTGTGTACTTTTTTTTTTGTAGTTTTACGACGGTCTAAAGAGGACAATGGTTTGAGGCCATTTTAATAATAAATCAGATGAAAAAGGAAGAAGTCTAATTATTAAGGCGTCGTTCACTAGCTGTCTAGCTTTGGAAAAAGTAGACGCTTCGGAGTGAGGACAGCATAGACAGATTTAAATGACAGTATAGTGAAATGCCCACTACAGTCCTTATGTACCGTATGTTGAATGTATATATATCCATCTTGTGTCTTATCTTTCCATTCCAACAATTTATTTTACAGAATATATATATAATTTACAGAAAAATATGGCATATTTTATAGATGGTTTGAATTGCGATTAATTGCGATTAATTACGATTAATTAATTTTTAAGCTGTAATTAACTCGATTAAAAATTTTAATCGTTTGACAGCCCTAATATATATATATATATATTATTATGTTATTTTTAATTTTTAAAACATTAATTCCGACTTAAGCAAAAATTCAGGTTACGTCGCCACTGTAGGAATGGAACTCGTTCATAACCCGGGGACTACCTGTATATGGGTGCGCCTTATACGCCGATGCGCCTTATAGAGCGGAAAATATGGTAAATGATTTTCAAATTAATCAACAACTACGTTGACCCCAAAATTGTCCAAAGCCACTTTTTTGAATAGTAAATCCTGAAGTCTCTTTCGTTGCGATTTCCATAAAAACATTTTTCTTACTCCCCACCAACAACAAAAAGGATGTGTGTGCTGGGGTCAGCTGTTTTACTCATGTATGTTTTTTAATTTCAACTATTTGGAAAAATATTTTTAAAACATATTTTAAAAGGGGACTTTACTGACTATTCTTTGCCTGCCCCTCAGTTCAAATTGGATTGGATTTCTATTGCCATGACACCAAAACATAAGCATTCACTACGAGTAGTCACACAATCAGATCATGAAACCATTAAAGAGGCCTGCGTTGTGTTGAAGTATGACGCATCGATGAGCAAAAGCGCCATAACAAGCGATGCCATTCAAATATTGCACATGAGAACCCTGCTGGTCATTTGCTGTAATTAGGGATGGGGTAAGGGTCCCACTGACATACACACAAACGCACACAAAAGCCGCTTTGTTCAAAGAGGTGTCCTTCCGTCATGTAGTTAACCCACGAACCTCTGCAAAATTCATCTCTAGTTCAACTATTAAAGACTGTGGAAGCTTTAGTGACTTTTAATTACTTATTAATCAGCGTGGCAGGTGTTAACGGGGAGATCGCACGTTCATAATTTATGACTTTTTCCTCAGTCTGATGATTATGACATCAATAATGCAGCAGTTGAAATCCCTTCCATTAACCTGAGTTTACAGTATTTTCAATCTTAACCCGTTTAATTGTTCAGTTTGGCTTCTGCGCCACTATGGTGTCAAAGCAAGATGTTTATTTGCCCAGCTGAGTTAACCAATATGTGACTGTGTGCCTGATCATTAAAATTTTAATTGACTCTTTTCAAATATTTAGGCATTTTGTTAAAAACAGTTGCTTGAAAACTGCTTTAAGTTCATGCAGTACACAAAATGTGGATATACAATAAACAAACTTAATCCATCCACCTGGCACATTACAAAAGTGAGACTAGCAATGTATACAAAAGAGGAAATAAACTAAATGTAATAGGTTAAAAATTAATTTATGATCACGAGCACATGATGTAAAAATCGTGTGCTAATAATTATCACCCAAAAATTGCTCAGCAGCCAAAATGTTGGAAAACTGCTTGAATTTCAATTTCTAAATACTACTCTTGAATGACAGGTCTTAACACTTTAAAATGAATTCACTCAGCTGTTAATCCTTTGGAGCACGTTTTTGATTGTTTGGCTCATGAGTTATGATGCTGACCAAAACAAATCACGTTCTTTCAACCAGTTTCATACAAAGATTGTACTGTAACATGCACTAATAAGTAAAACTGAATCTTTGAGCTAGAAATAACATGAGCTCATCCAAACGTTTTGTAGTTTTATGTACCACGACAGCTTCTCCGGTAACTTCAAAACGCTTCCTATAAGTATGTACTTTCATTAAATGTAAAATATCACCAACGAATTAAGCTTGATTGTGGGAAAAGATTTTTTAGAAAGTGAAAAGAAATCGGATTAATTTGTCAGCAAATCAATTTCAAGAAAATAACTGCTAATCACATTAATTTAGGTCAGAAATTTATGTCATTCACTGCCATTGATGGCAAAAGATGTCCAATTCATTTCGAGTTCAAGGTTATTGTCATATGTACAGAAGAAAACATGTCTTCCTGTGCAATGAAATACAGTGATCCCTCACTACTTTGCGGTTCAACTTTTGCATCCTCAGTGCATTGCGGATTAAAAATATATTATTATATAAATGAGTTCTAAATGTATGTTTATGTACACTTTATGTACACTTTATTTACATCTATGTATGTGGGTAAACCCATACCTCCCCTCCACACATGTATCATACGAGAGAGTGAGGGAATGAATGAACAGTATGTATTATTTATGTTATTTATACATTATTTAATGTATGTTTATATTATTATTTTACATGATTCTAACTCTTCTTTGATGTTCTAAAGATAACATATGCATTTATAGGGTTTATATACACTTTTTGATTTTATATATATGGCAGAAAACACTCAGGTGACTTGAAGTTCCGCTCTGAGACCCCCAATTTGACCAAATTTTCAAATTGTCCTATATTCATGTGTGATACATACATCATTGGAAAGCTTAAAATCTCTATTTTCTCGGGGAAGAAACATTTTGAACAGGAGGGCATTTTTTTTTTTAAATGTTTAAACAGCAAAACCCTAACTGGAGGCGAGAGCACGCGAGAACAGAATTAAAGATGCCATGATTTTAACGATATATTGGCGCGTACTTACCTCGTTTCGGTCCAAAAACTCCATGTAGCATGTATCATCAAGTGTCAAGACACAGAAGTGAATGGTCGCAGTTGGATTTTTAGGGGATTTTATGGGTGAAACATTGTGGTAATATAACAAGGGTCGCGATGCAGAAATTGCAGACATCAAGGAGTGGTCGAGATGTTCTTTTTCATATATTTACCCTTTTAAATGTTTTTTTTCCCAATTTTTCTATGTTTGGATCGATTATTTATCATCTAACATATTGTGGAAAATGCGGCAGTAACAAAAAAATACAATTAATCGATAGTTATGAGGTAGATATCCGTGACTTTTTTACAGATGCCATTCTTTTTCATTGCGACGTAATTTGTTTAAAAGATTAAAATATGCGAGTGAATAATTTTTTTAAAGTCATTTTTTTTTTTTTAATGAAATATTAGACATCAATTAATGATTCTAAACTAAAATGACAGACATTTTGTTTAATAAATATAATTACTTACCTTCTTTTTATGGCTGGGTTGAAACAAAAGCGGTTGCGCAATATCTGTAAACGGGGGTTTCCAGGGTAAAAGGGACAAATTAAAAATAGTTTGGGGGCTTAATGCGCCATGAATCTGCTATGGCATCATATAGACATATTATTTTATCAAACACAATAGTTCTTTTGGCTTAAAGTACAGCAGTTTATTTAAAAGAGGAATGCAAGAGCATCAACTGCTTTTTCAGTCTTGTCTGTGTTTTCCGCCATATATATTAACCCCTTCAGACCTATGCATGCTGCTGAAGGACATGACGTGTTCGCGTCTCTAAACCAATAAATACACAGAATTTAGTTGCTACTGCTGCTGGAAGGGTGACATTACATCGCGATTTTTCGCTTTACGTGGTCAGTTCTGGTTCCATTAACAGCGATAATTGAAGGATCACTGTATTTCTTCCGCTATCCCGTCGACATCTTTACTCCATTTGTCTTCGGCTTGCTCGTAAGGGTCAACATTGTTCACATCCTTAAGTTTGATCACATATCTGTTCTTCGCCTTAGTAACGAGTTTGTCTCTTTATCGAACTGGCAAGTTAAAGTTTAATGTCCCGCAAGCCAGACCTGCTTCCAATATGGCTGCGTTGTTGTCAAATCTCACGTGATCCCCCCCATTCTGTGACGTAAACGCTCGAGCCTAATACTACCTGTCTACAAAGTCATTGCCAGCAAGATGCTCGGCCCTGATGTGGTTAAAGACATTGCTAAAGTCCTGCTGTCTGATAATTCTAAGCTTTCCAAGCCCCACTGCTATAAAAAAAATAAAAACAGTGACTGAGAGCTGTTGAAGAAGATTCCTGCCAGGATATCAGCTTTGTATGACTCTAAACAAAAGCAGAAATGTGAAGTAATTTCATAACATGCCAAATAGGGTCACAATTAAAGTAATTAAACATTGTCCAACAAATGAAGCATGAAAAAATAATTTATATGTTGGATATTTGACAAAATAATCGTGTTTCCGAAGTTTGAGCCTAAAAGGGGACGAACCCGGAAGTGATATGTCACACCAGGAACAGCGATGGCAGCGCTCCATACATACAGCCGCCATACAAAGCCCTTCAAACAATGATTCAAACAGCGATATAAGCGATAGATCGAGCGCAAGGGAGGAGATCCAAGTTTTTGAAGAGTTGGAGGAAGAAGAGGAGGTTGGAATTTCATGTTGGACCTAACATGTATTAGCAAGACGCTAATCAGGATGCGAATAATGTGCCTAGACTACCTGATATGGAATGGAGACAAGACCCATCGAGATTACAAGATTGGTAAGATATTATGTTAGAAGATGTTATTATTTTCATGATTTGAAAATGCAGGCATTTGCACATAATTTTATGTTTTTGTCTATCTGATGACATTGTTTAAAAAAATAATAATCAGACTTCATGTTCATTTTGGCAGATCCGGCAGCTCTCGTGCATATAAAATAATAATATAAAAATGTTGGGGGGAGAGAAGGAGATGAGTCGTTGATGGCTTTCTCCACTTTATTGTGGCAACAATAAGAAAACAAAATAATAGCGGACTGCCGCCACATTCGACCGCGAAGTTTTGCTTCTCGCTCATCTTCCCCTCGCCTCCTACTACTCACAGCGTCTCTTAAACGGATCGTGCATAGTGTCTTGTTGTGAGCTTTTTGTTGACAAAGGTATCGAACACACGACATGCTGACAACTTTGTTTCTTTATTAAAACATGGAGCTAACAGTATGAACACAGCTTGGGGCTCTCGGCAGGATGTGGCGTTTAATGGCGTGAGGAAATGTAGTTTTTTCACACAAGCAAACCGATTACAAAGCAGGCACCACTTCAGTGTTGTCCTGAGACTACATTTCCCATGATTCACTGCGTGACCTGCGCGCTCGCTGATTCGCTGCGAGACATTAAAACCAACACGCTTGTTGTCAATTGTCACCTGGTGCTGCGTCACCAGTCGGTAGATGGCGCTGTAGTGTAAAGCGCTTTGAGCGCCTTGAAAGGTGGAAAAGCGCTATATAAGTAAAATACCATAACCATAACCTGTCAGTGGCTCTCGTAAAACACAAACTAGAAGGCTATCAAGCGATCACCGTGAAAGAAACGCCGAACCGTACAAATGCAATGCAATGCTTGAAGCATGAAGGTGGAAATACATAATACAAATACCAATAAATGTGCACAAACTCACCGGCGGTGTGTGTCTCTTACGGCAACGTGACCGTGAATTACCGCGACGCCGACCCACTTATATGCACATCCACACCCCTTTCCTGATTGACAGTGGATTAACCCTTTCGGACAAGATCGTAGATGACGCACAATTTAAACACGCTTTACCTAGCAAACGCATCAACAACTATGATCGGGGATTGCCACGAGTTAGCTTTTGGCTAACGTCGCTAGCTTCTACGGTTCATTCCACAACAGTTGGCAGCTCTGCTTTGACAAAGTCATCAGTCATCTATCCAAAAACCACACTTTTTGGCAAATCCTTGATCGTAAGCAGACCGGTTAAGGAAGCAGGCATTTTCGAAGTGTTTGTAGCAGAGAACACTGCTCGATGATGGCGTGAAATTCATTCGCTTCGTGCGAACGAAAGATGTCCATTTACGTGCCCTGCTGTCCTTTGGCCACTCATACAACTCTTCGTTTGAGTGAGAACAAAACATCACCACACACCGCCGTTGCATCTTACCGAGAAGCAATGCAACAAACTATACTGTTCTATGGCGGACTTCCCTCGCACTTCTCAGTGTGACGTTATTTCCGAAGATTGACGAAGAAAAGCATTTTCATTGTCAAGGGCGTTGCTATGGGTTACACAAAGAATCTGGAAGGGTTGCGTTAAAAAAAATAACGAAAATATGCTTATAATTGTTTAGCCACTGATATTATTCAAAAACATGGTTGGTTTCTCAGTATAAATACTGAGAAATTATTTTATTATTAAGTATACTGTACAGAAAGTAATTCTGGAACATTTCTGGTTTGTTGGGTGCCGCGAGATTGTTTCCAATGAACGTGCCATGATTCAGAAAAGGTTGAAAAACACTGGTTTAGCAGTACCAACTCCTTGTGGTTGTTCCAAAATTGACCAAAGAGGGCACTAAAGGTGAGGATCCTCCCACCCTGATGGGTCTCAACCAGCAGCGGCTTTCGGGCACTGTCGGCTGCGTAAAGAGCACTGGACTACTTGCGCTTGAGCAACTTTGTCCCCAAAACAGCCACCGGGATGCTACCGCGAAGGGGACTTTATACGGCACTTTTCTACTTTTTCAACGTTCCTACATTGCTGGCCTTCAACCTGGACACCAACTATGTGATCAGAAAAGACGGAGAACCCGGGAGTCTGTTTGGATTCTCCCTTGCCATGCACCGGCAGCTCAACCCGGACAAACCAATGTAAGTTAACAATTAACTCTGATGGGAAAACTTATAAAATAAACCCAAAATGTTTTTTTTTTTTTTTTTTTTTTAAAGTGAATTTGATTAATAAGCATGCTGGCATAAATCAAGTGGACAAACAATGATGACAAGTGTCATGCAAATGTGCTGTAAAGTCAAGCCAGGTGGCCGCTAGACGACCCGCTCTAAACTATTCTTGACGTTTGTAATTTGGTCAATTATCTCATCCGCTCCCATTGACGTTGCTAGACGTTCAATCCATTTTGACTGGGATTTTGACTCCTCGTCAAAATGGATTGAACGTGTAGCAACGTCAATGGCACTGAAAGATGAACATTCACAGCCAGTCATGCCTCTTCAAATGAATTGGACGTTTATCTTTGTCAATGGCAGGCAATGAGTTAATGGCGTGTTTGTCATTGTTTCGGAGAAAAGAAGTAAGAAAGTGTTCTTTTGTTGCAAGTTCTTAAAGAATAAGCCTCTCTAATCATGATTTTGGTGCATGGGCTTTTATTGGGGACTTAATTCGCATAATACCACCACCATCACGTTGCAATTAAAGACAGCATCAATACTACAAATGAATAATATTGATCTAACCTGACAAGAATATATAAGTTCATTCATTCACCTTCCATGCCGCTTACTGCAACTTCACGAGGATCGCAGGGGAATATAAAGGTTCATTCATGAAATAAATCTGTGCTTTTAAATACTTGCGCCTTAATTTAGGATTATTAATATTTTATTTACAGTGGGGGAAATAAGTAGTCAACCACCAATTGTGCAAGTTCTCCTACTTGAAAAGATTAGAGAGGCCTGTAATTGTCAACATGGGTAAACCTCAACCATGAGAGACAGAATATGGGGGAAAAAACAGAAAATCACATTGTTTGATTTTTAAAGATTTTTTCCCCCCAAATTAGAGTGGAAAAAAAGTATTTGGTCACCTACAAACAAGCAAGATTTCTGGCTGTCAAAGAGGTCTAACTTTGTCTAACGAGGCCCCACTCGTTACCTGTATTAACGGCACCTGTTTTAACTTATTATCGGTATAAAAGACACCTGTCCACAACCTGAGTCAGTCACACTCCAAACTCCACTATGGCCAAGACCAAAGAGCTGTCGAAGGACACCAGAGACAAAATTGTAAACCTGCACCAGGCTGGGAAGACTGAATCTGCAATAGGTAAAACGCTTGGTGTAAAGAAATCAGCTGTGGGAGCAATTATTTGAAAATGGAAGACATACAAGACCACTGATAATCTCCCTCGATCTGGGGCTCCATGCAAGATCTCACCCCGTGGCGTCAAAATGATAACAAGAATGGTGAGCAAAAATCCCAGAACCACACGGGGGGACCTAGTGAATGACCTACAGAGAGCTGGTACCACAGTAACAAAGGCTACTATCAGTAACACAATGCGCCACCAGGGACTCAAATCCTGCACTGCCAGACGTGTCCCCCTGCTGAAGCCATTACACGTCCAGGCCCGTCTGCGGTTCGCTAGAGAGCATTTGGATGATCCAGAAGAGGACTGGGAGGATGTGTGTTATGGTCAGATGAAACCAAAATAGAACTTTTTGGTAGAAACACAGGTTCTCGTGTTTGGAGGAGAAAGAATACTGAATTGCATCCGAAGAACACCATACCCACTGTGAAGCATGGGGGTGGAAACATCATGCTTTGGGGCTGTTTTTCTCCAAAGGGACCAGGACGACTGATCTGTGTAAAAAAACATTGCAATAAAATAATGCAAACTGGTTAAACTAGTAGCTGAGATCTGTCATGACAGAACATCGCTTCAATGATATCTGGCGCCATCTAGCGTCGTGAATGGGGAGAGTAGCTGAGATCTGTCATAACAGAACATCGCTTCAATGATATCTGGCGTCATCTAGCGTCGTGAATGGGTATAATGTCTAGACCGCGAATATAAGACGTCCCCCTCTTTTTCAATCTTATTTCAATGCAAAAAAACACTGTTTTATATTCGGACCAATACGGTAGTTTTGTCACCAAAGTTCTGTTGATTGCTGTTTTGCTTGTGAAAGAAGCACTTAAAATAAATAAATAAATAAATAAATGGTGTTTGTAGTGAGGGCTGGAACAAATAAAATGCATCGCCATCCATTTTAATCAAATAATATTTGAGGCATGAATGTTTGGAGATACAAGCGTGGTAATGGATAAAACAACAACTTGCAACTCAGTTAAATCATTAATCAGATGCTGATTATTACATCTTTTCAAATGGGAAGATCACCAGAGTAATGTTTTGCTCTGACCGACCAGTCAGTGGACAGAAAAATGTCAAAGAACCCTCAAAGTCGGGCCTGAGGCAGCAGAAATAAAGTGATTCAGTTTGAAGGACCATCTCCTCATCTCCCTCCAGCAGAACCTGACGTGTTCCTACTGTTGTCCCATTCAAACGAGAAAGTGCCGGCCAGCATGTCCAAGCCTGTTCATTACGACGTGCGCTCGGATTTCCCAGAGATTACAACCCGTGGTATTTTATCTCTACTGCTGTTTTGACTGGGATGGGCAAGAGTAGCTCACGTGGGTTATCTACGGTATCAAAGTTTTTTTTTTTTTTTCAAAAGAGAAATGATATAGAACATGGAAGACAAAGCTCTAGAGTTAATAACACATTTCCGCTCTAAAGAGTTGACTTGAGATGATTTCAAGTGTTGAACTTCCCGTTGTTGTTGCTTCCATGATGTCAGAGAGGGGCTTCACAGCTGGAAATGGTCAGCTGTTCATTAGCCGGGTCGGCGCTCGATCAGCTTCCGCTTGAATTGTCAGCTTAATTAGCCTTTGAGTCACATGAGCGGCGCTGAGATGAGATCATGGCAAAGATAAAAAGCGTACACTTAACTCTTACTACTTGGAACAAATCAGCGCTGTTAGTTCTCCCAGTTCAAATGGATCAGACGTCCATCAACGTCAAGGCCAGACAATGCGTTAACAATAGTCATAGAGTCACAGTCAATCAGGTCTGTTTTGTATACATCAGGGGTGTGTAGACTTCTTTTGTCCGAGGGCCGCTTTCGGAAAAGTCGATGGATGCAAAACCCATATTTATTATATGGGTTTCGCACTTTACCAACTTAGCTGTATGGATGCTCCAAACAAAGTTTCGTTGTGTTTTTGTAACAATGACAATACATTTTCTGAATCTGAAAGCAATATTAGGGATGTTTCCAATCCGAACACTTTATCGGAAATCGGGCGCAGTCATGTGACTTACAAAGTATCGCGAGTATCATTGGGAACCTCTTGGTACTAAGCCTGTCGCAATATGCAATAATTCCATTTATCGCACGATAAATAAAGATGAAGGCGGTAATTTTTCCACTGCGATTTATCGCCTCGCGTGCACGTGTGTGCGCGCGTGCGGCAGAGGTGCTGTTAAAAGTTCGGATTCCTTGTTACCAACTGCGCAAAATGCATCTTCATTCTAGGTCCGGCAAAAAATAGCGCCGCAGTCAATCGTTCCCATGATATCCAATTGTTCAACGTATACCGGCCTTGTCAGTCCTCCGGATTGACTGCTGACCATCTCCGGCGTGCCGGTGCTGTTGACATGTGGCCGCTCCCGTCAGGGGTGACTATTCACGCGGGACGGCTATTTTTCGGCACAACACCGGGTATTTACAACGAAGTCCGCCAAAACAGTGTTACCGACTTGGCTGCTACGAACAACCTCGCTTTGACAACGGACATGATGAACATTGAGTGGCAAATTAAGAGCACTGTGCTTCAGACTCGTCCTGTTTATGAAAGTCGATTGTCATATGCTGGTGTTGTGCAGTAATGAGCAGACGTGACTTCTGACTTCTTTAATGCGTGCACACACTAGATATCATGAAATAGCAAACTAGATGTGCTACTTCCCATGCCATTGGCTACGTGAGCCCAGAGTGATTATGGGACACGTAGTCCATATACTACATTCATGAATTATAAACCGCCATGACTGAATGGAAGTTAAGAAGGCCAAATCAATCCATACTAGTGACTATAAGATAATGCTGCAAATATTGTTAATTCAGTACGTGACACAGATGGATTCGGACCACAAATAGGATGTAATGCTCATGTAGTAAACCTAGCTGCTAAGAGAGCTGTAGCGATCAACAGTGTGCCCCGCCTCACTTTACAAACAGTAAAGATTGTTTTCAGCACTTTTATACAAAATTTCTTCAGATTAGTAAGAAGTAAGCACATAAATATTATGCACTAAAATGCATGTTTATATGATGGCAATTAAATTTTTGCTCGTTAGCCCAAAAAAACAAACAAAAAATAAAACCCCGAAACAAAAAATACAATTGTTATTTTCTTTTCAGAGCATTAAATGTATTGAATTGAATCGAAAATCGTGACTTAACTGTATCATTGCATCTGTATGGAACACCATAGCAGAAGCTATGAGGGGAAAAGTTTTCATTTGCCTAAATGCTTAAGTTAATAAGTGCAATTTTTTTTTTTTCTTGAAAAACACATTTAATTCATTCTGTGTTTCTGTGCGGTATTAATATTGTTGTCTTTTACTTAAGAGGCATGGTCTATTGTTTAAGAGTAAATATCGCGTTTAAATGGGTGTACTTGATCTATTAATATACAGTGCCTTGCAAAAGTATTCGTCCCCCTTGAATCTTGCAACCTTTCGCCACATTTCAGGCTTCAAACATAAAGATATGAAATGTAATTTTTTTGTCAAGAATCAACAACAAGTGGGACACAATCGTGAAGTGGAACAACATTTATTGGATAATTTAAACTTTTTTAACAAATAAAAAAATGAAAAGTGGGGCGTGCAATATTATTCAGCCCCTTTACTTTCAGTGCAGCAAACTCACTCCAGAAGTTCAGTGAGGATCTCTGAATGATCCAATGTTGTCCTAAATGACCGATGATGATAAATAGAATCCACCTGTGTGTAATCAAGTCTCTGCATTCTCCGTATAAATGCACCTGCTCTGTGATAGTCTCAGGGTTCTGTTTGAAGTGCAGAGAGCATTATGAAAACCAAGGAACACACCAGGCAGGTCCGAGATACTGTTGTGGAGAAGTTTAAAGCCGGATTTGGATACAAAAAGATTTCCCAAGCTTTAAACATCTCAAGGAGCACTGTGCAAGCCATCATATTGAAATGGAAGGACCACTGCAAATCTACCAAGACCCGGCCGTCCTTCCAAACTTTCTTCTTAAACAAGGAGAAAACTGATCAGAGATGCAGCCAAGAGGCCCATGATCACTCTGGATGAACTGCAGAGATCTACAGCTGAGGTGGGAGAGTCTGTCCATAGGACAACAATCAGTCGTACACTGCACAAATCTGGCCTTTATGGAAGAGTGGCAAGAAGAAAGCCATTTCTCAAAGATATCCATAAAAAGTCTCGTTTAAAGTTTGCCACAAGCCACCTGGGAGACACACCAAACATGTGGAAGAAGGTGCTCTGGTCAGATGAAACCAAAATTGAACTCTTTGGCCACAATGCAAAACGATATGTTTGGCGTAAAAGCAACACAGCTCATCACCCTGAACACACCATCCCCACTGTCAAACATGGTGGTGGCAGCATCATGGTTTGGGCCTGCTTTTCTTCAGCAGGGACAGGGAAGATGGTTAAAATTGACGGGAAGATGGATGCAGCCAAATACAGGAACATTCTGGAAGAAAACCTGTTGGTATCTGCACAAGACCTGAGACTGGGACGGAGATTTATCTTCCAACAGGACAATGGTCCAAAACATAAAGCCAAATCTACAATGGAATGGTTCAAAAAATGAACGTATCCAGGTGTTAGAATGGTCAAGTCAAAGTCCAGACCTGAATCCAATCGAGAATCTGTGGAAAGAGCTGAAGACTGCTGTTCACAAACACTCTCCATCCAACCTCACTGAGCTCGAGCTGTTTTGCAAGGAAGAATGGGCAAGAATGTCAGTCTCTCGATGTGCAAAACTGATAGAAACATACCCCAAGCGACTTGCAGCTGTAATTGGAGCAAAAGGTGGCGCTACAAAGTATTAACGCAAGGGGGCCGAATAATATTGCACGCCCCACTTTTCAGTTTTTTATTTGTTAAAAAAGTTTAAATTATCCAATAAATTTGGTTCCACTTCACGATTGTGTCCCACTTGTTGTTGATTCTTGACAAAAAATTAAAATTTTATATCTTTATGTTTGAAGCCTGAAATGTGGTGAAAGGTTGCAAGGTTTAAGGGGGCCGAATACTTTTGCAAGGCACTGTAAGTTTACTTGAAAAAATCCAACACATAGAGCAGATATGTCATCTTGAAAGACAATTTAAAATAAAAATACAATAGCGAACAACATGCTGACTTTGTGTACAGTATGTTACATGATGCATGAAAAACGAAATGTGAACATGGCCGGTATGTTAACGTAACATAGCTATTAAGAGTTATTCAGATAACTATAGAATAAACAACATGTTGACAAGTTTACCAAACCATCAGTGTCACTCCAAAACACCAAAATAACATGTGAAATTATATAATAATGGGTTAATAATTTCACACATAAATCGCTCCAGAATATAAATCGCTCCCCCAGCCCAAAAAACAGCAACTTGTATTCCGAAAAATACGGTAATTTCGTAATTAGTGGTTCCACTGCAAACGTGGTACCTCTACTTACAAATGTCTCTACATACAGAAATTTCAGGGGAAGACACGTCCCAAACAGAAAATATTGCCTCTTGTTAAGTAAGAAATTTTCATGAAAGGCAAAAATACAGTATGGCTGGTACTCGCAGCTCCGAGTTTACCGAACGTAACATGCTGCTCTGACATTAGCTATTGCTTAGCATTCCGGGCATCCAATTGGCTAAGAGGAAGCTCTACTGTATGTGTATGTGTGTGTATCCCAGCGTACTCTTCGTTCGCTCCTTGCGTTCTGACAGCTTTACATGACTTTTATTCTTTACTCTATTCTTGTTTTTTTACATTATGCACATCTCTGATTTTATGTTTATTGTGCAATAATCTAATTATAACAAGTATTTGTTACATGTTTTGATGCATTTTTATGCATTATACAATATTTATTTCTGAATGGAATTTGGGGGGTTTAGAACGGATTAGGGCATTTACATGGAAAACGCGTCTACTTACAGAATTTTCATGTTACGAAACTACTTCCAGAACCAATTCATTTCGTAAGTAGAGGTACCACTCTATTTATATTTACACTACTGAAACAAAGTTCAGAACAAAGAGAAAGCAAAAAAAAGTCATGAAAATTACAAACCAAGATAGCTCAATTTATCACATTGGATTATTGTTTTTTTTAATATACTGAAATATTTCCCACACTGATTTCAAAGTGTTTTCAGGTTTTGACCCCTGAACTAATGTTGAGGCACTGTTTACAGTGCTGGCCTAAAGTACTGGCACCCCCGACAATTCTAAAAGATAATGCTCAATTTCTACCAGAAAATGATTGCATTACAAATGCTTTGGTAGTAATATCTTCATCTAGTTTGCTTGCAATGAAATAAAACCAAAATAGAATGAAAAAATAAATTACATCATTATAATTTTACACAAAACTCCAAAAATGGGACGGACAAAAGTATTGTCACCCTCAGCTTAATACTTGGTAGCACAACCTTTAGACAAAATAATTGCGAACAACCGCTTCCGGTATCCATCAATGAGTTTCTTACAATACTCTGCTGGAATTTTAGACTATTCTTCTTTGGCCAACTGCTCCAGGTCTCTGAGATTTGAAGGGTGCCTTCTCTAAACTGCCATTTTCAGATCTCTTCTCAGGTGTTCTCTGGGATTCAGGTCTGGACTTATTGCTGGCCTCTTTAGAAGTCTCCAGTGCTTTCTCCAAAACCACTTTCTAGTGCATTTTGAAGTGTGTTTTGGGTCATTGTCCTGCTGGAAGACCCATGACCTCTGAGGGAGACCCAGCTTTCTCACACTTGGCCTTACATTATGCTGCAAAATTTGTTGGTAGTCTTCAGACTTCATAATGCCATGCACACGGTCAAGCAGTCCAGGGCCAGAGGCAGCAAAGCAACCCCAAAACATCAGGGAACCTCCGCCATGTTTGACCGTGGGGACCGTTAAGGCCTCGTTTTTTTTTTCTTGTGAACTATATGTTGATGCCTTTTCCTAAATAGCTCTACTTTTGTCTCATCTGACCAGAGAACATTCTTTCAAAACGTTTTTGGCTTTCTCAGGTAAGTTTTAGCAAACTCCAGCCTGGCTTTTTTATATCTCTGGGTCAGAAGTGGGGTCTTCCTGGGTATCCTACCATAGAGTCCCTTTTCATTCAGACGATGACAGATAGTACGGGTTGACACTGTTCTACCCTCGGACTGCAGGACAGCTTGAACTTGTTTGGAGAGGTTCTTTATCCACCATCCGCACAATTTTTCGTTGAAATCTCTTGTCAATTTTTCTTTTCCGTCCACATCTAGGGAGGTTAGCCACGGTGCCATTGGCTTTACACGTATTGATGACACTCCACACAGTAGACACAGGAACATTCAGGTATTTGGTGATGGACTTGTAGCCTTGATATTGCCCATGCTACCTCACAATTTTGCTTCTGAAGTCCTCAGACAGTTTTTTGGTCTTCTTTCTTTTTTCCATGCTCAATGTGGTACACACAAGGACACATGGCAGGCGTTGAGTCAACTTTAATCCATTTTAACTGGCTGCAAGTGTGATTTAGTTATTGCCTCCACCTGTTATGTGCCACAGGTAAGTAACAGGTGCTGTTAATTACACAAATTAGAGAAGCATCACATGATGCCAATACTTTTGTCCGGCCCATTTGTGTAAAATGATAATGATTCTCTTTTGTTTTTTTTTTAATTGCAAGCAAAATAAATGAAGATATTACTACCAAAGCATTTGTAATTGTTATAATTTTCTGGGAGAAATTGAGCATTATCTGACAGAATTGCAGGGTGCCAATGCTATTGGCCAGCAGTTTAAGTGACTAGCTCCATTTTGTGTTGAAGCTAAAAACTGCAAAAGAATCTTGGCTGAATTTACGCTTCTTGTGCAGGCCATATAATTGATATTTTCATAATTTGACGCGAGCCAATAAAAACTGGACAGCGAGCAGCGATTGGCCCACGGGCTGTAATTTGGACACCCCTAGTTATGTGAATGAGTGAGAGCAGCTTTACATGCACAGCTGTTGCACCACTACAGCATCTGTTAACAAAGACCTGCCGAATCATTGTTTTAGCCTCTGTGTTCTTTTCTCACTTACACAGCAGTGACAGACAGACAGATGTGCTGCATGATAGGACTCGAGTGATGTGGATGCAGTGCATTCATTTAGGAGAGCAACCCGCTGCTTCACCGCTCAACCACATGGCCGTGTTGCGTGTAAATGTCAATATTAACCCTCAGTTACTTGCTAAATTCTACAACTTTTCCCAGGAGCTCTGCTGTTAACTTTCTTTACAATTCTAACACTTGTGTGCTTTTCTACATCTTGTATCAGCCATCAAGTAAGCTTGTTTTGGCCCCATGAGTTGTAATGTTGGGCCCCATCATCTTTTTAACCGCTCAGGTGCTGACATGTCAACAGAAAGGCAACTTTTGTGAAAGCTACTGTTTGGTATTTGCATGTCACTGGTCTTTTGTTTGAGTGCAGTCTTCGCAATTTGCTCTCGGGTCTTTCGGTCAGACCTCCCCAGGAGGCGCATCCTTGTCGGGCAAATTAAGAGCCACAGGCCCGGCCTGGAAGATCAATAGAAAGTGCACCTAAAGACACTGTGAGGGGGAAAAAGAGAAAAGCTAGACAGGATTTCCTTTTTTGTCCCTAAAGGAAATTCCTGCAGTGCGCGTATTATCCTGCTGTTTCTTCTTCAAGACTTTTTGTATAGAATCACTTGTCAAAATGTTCCCACTTGGTGCCCTTGTGATATATGTATAGTAACTTCAAATCTGAGTTCAAATCTGTTAAAAGTTGCAGGTTTCATCTGAGCCACTTTGTCAGCTTTCCATATCTAAAGGTCAAAATGAAAGCATTGTTTTCAAGACTACTCACACTCAAAACATTTCACAGACAAAACAAATACTATGTTATCAGACTTGTTTTTTGCTTGTGTCAGCCTGAATCACACCAAGGTCAACCTTGCAATCTCAGGGTCGGATGATACTGTATCTACGTGTGTTATTAACACAAAAGGGAAAAAAATCGCTTGAGATACTGAGTGTCAAAATATTCTGTATGAGGGATGGAAAATAAAGTGTGCTCTTCTTGTAGTATGCCCATATACCACATCCTCTTTCATTTGCTCTTTTGTTGTATTTTCATGCAGCTATCTTGCACAACTCTTGCAATCACAAGCATATCAAAAACTGAAACATTTTTGTTGAAGAAATCTTTTTTGCGCTGGCTGCAAGGGATGCAAGAAACACATTAACTCATGTACAGTATCTAAACACCCACTAAAGTGGATTGGATGTCTATCTCTGTCAATGGCAGGGAATGACTTAAAAAATCACAGGACGTGCAATTTTTTTGTTTTTTTAACATGTTAACTTTCGTTTTACTTCATAAAAGCAGCAAGTGTGTTGATCCTGGATCCCTTTTATATGTAGCAAGCCTGGATTAAACAGCGTTATATAAATTAGGGATGTTCCCGATCTGATCACGTGATTGGAAATAGGGGCGATCACGCCATTTTTAGAAGATCGGAATTGGGTAAAAGGATGGAGTTTTTTATTTAAAAAATATACAGTGATCCCTCGCTACTTCACGCTTCAAACTTCGCTCCCTCTGTCCATCGCAGATTTTTTTTCAATAAAAAAGAAAAATTAAAAAATACAGACTCATTCTCCCTCCCTGCATCCCTCTCCCTGCTCTTTGTTGCTCAGGTAGTGTACTGTAGTTGCTTATTAAAGTTAACAATAATTGACAAACATTTAATGTTTGATCTTGCCACAGATGCCTGGAACCCGAAGCTTCAAAGCGCCGCATGTGCCAATCATCGTTTAACTTGTTAAACCGTTGCTGCGGCAACTCTTTGTAAGTAGGAGTGGGAAACTCTTGTTACCTCACGATACGATACGATTTGCGATACAAAGCTCACGATAATGATGATATGACGGTACATTGGTCAGGAAATTATTCTAGGATATTCTACAAACAACTAATAAACAGAAAAACAAGCTTCTGCTGTGAATTGAAATGAGTTTATCACTAGTAGATGTCCAATCCATTTGAATTTGGAGGGTGGCAGCGAATGAACCGGCCATCAGTGACAGCCAATGCCAGGCAATGAGGTAACTTTGGGACATTTAAGGTCATTTACCTGTTGATTTTCAGTTACTTCCTGTTGATTTGGGGGTATTTTATGGGTCACTTCCGGTTTATTTTGAGTTACAGAACAGTAAGTGACCTAGTAATCACCCAAATGTATAGGCAGTGACTCAAACTCAACAGGAAATGACCTGTAAATGCCCTGAAAACCGGACAGAATGACTGTGAATGCTCTGGTTTCGAATGAACGAACGTTCCCAGTCTAAACGGATTGGGCGTCAAGCACCGTCAATGCAGCCTTAGAGTTAATTGAGACACTATAATGGTGGAAGATTTTGGCAGCAACTTGTTGGTTCCTTTTTTTTTTTTTTTTTGACACCTTTGACATCGACACAACATTGACACTTTTTCAAAACGATATCTCGATTCTTGGCAGGAGTATATCGATAACCTTTTGGCATACAAAGTATCACGAAATATCACCATTTTGTCACTCCCCTATTTGTAAGTGAGCAGCTTGAGTGGATTTCAGTGGACTCACTCAATGAAGCATTTAATAAAGACAAGCAATTTATAGTTTATTCTTGTTTAAAAATATTTTGGTGGGACTGTAAAATATTTAAAACTTATACAAACTTATACTTATAAAAATTATTACATTTGAAGTGCTTAAAAACCATTTATTAAGAAATATATATACACATAAATGTTTTTTTAATTATACTTTGAGAAAAAAGTGAAAAGCAAAATGTCTTATATTATCTCTTTCCGATGCTAAATCTGAATAAATACATTGAACACACACAAAATGTTTTAATTTTTTTTTAATTTTGCGGTTTTTCACTTATCACGGTGGGTATTGGTCCCCATTCACCGTGAAAAACGAAGGATCACTTTATTCACGTTTTTCTGCTTCATGCTTGTACAGCGCCACAGCTTCTCACCCTCCCTCCTGCAAAGCAGTGCGACCAAACTGTTTTTCTCTGTCACCAGTGTTGCTGGCCTTTGGTACCTAACCTTAACAATGATTGACAGTTTTGTAGCTTTGATCTGGCCAGCGAAGTCTCGGTTGCTCTATGATCAAAGGCACAAATGTGTTAATCATCATTAAACTTGCAGCCCAGTCTGAAGTGTGCTGTGCCAACTCATTCATTGTTTAAGTGAGAGGCTGTTCTCAGCAGCGTGAGCGTCAAAGCGTTAGTGAATTTGAGTGGACTCCCTCAATGAAGCATTCAGTAAAGACAAGCATTATTGTGTAAAAATAATTCACGTTATGGAGGCGGCACGGTGGGATAGTGGTTAGCACGTCACCTCACAGTTCTGTGATCATGGCTGCAATTCCGGCTCTGGCCTTCCTGTGTGAAATGTGCATGTTTTTCCCATGCCTGCGTGGGTTTTCTCCGGGTTCCTGCCCCATCCCAAAAAACTGCATGGTATGCTGATTGAACGCTCCAAATCCAAATTGTACGTAGGTGTGTGTGTATGTGTGAATGGTTGTGTGTCTATATGTGCTCTGCAACTAGCTGGAAACCTGTTCAGGGTGTACCTCGCCTTCTGTCTGGAGTTACCAGTGATAAGCTCCAGCACCCCCGCGACCCTCGTGAGGATAAGCGCAGTGATGTTAATCTTTTAAAAAGTAATTAATTACAGTTACAAATCACTTCTCCCAAAAAGTAATTGAGTTAGTAATTCAGTTACCCGAATGTAAGAGTGATTAGTTACTTGGGAAAGTAATTGGTGGTACTTTTCATGCTTTTTTGTGTGTGTGTGTTTGTGTTTTTTTCCCCATTCCAAAACATAAAACAAAAATAAACTTAGGTGACATTATGTGAAGTTCAAAGGGTTTTTGGGACAATAGGCCCTAGTCCAATTCCTTACCCTAAACTTAACTCGACACAGGGGTATTGCGGATATTGCGATAACTAGATAGTAACCTTTGCTATGTTTGGAAGTCATTTAATGTTGTGGATCAACCGTTAAAGTTGTTAAAATTGCTCCCATTATTGCATTAGTTCCCTTCTGTCTACTTTTGACATGTGAAAGTTTTAAAACTGTTTCAACACTAAAGATAGATTCAAGTCAAGATTTTGCCGATTTAGGAGTATTTTAAATAAAAAGTCACTTAGGTTCGCTAGGAAGGTTCTCTACAACAGTGCCTTTCTGAGAAGTCTACTGCTTTAAGATGTTAGCTGTTTACTAACGCCGATGAGTCTATCATTTCGCATCTAGTTCTCTGCAGATGTTGTCGCGCCGCCGAATCTGTCATTTCGCATCTAGTTCTATAAACGTGAGATAGCTACCGTAGCAACATGGCGGCATAGTTTGTAGGCTGTCTGCTGCAGTCAGTGCAGTGAGGTATGATTGGAGCCACCTAGGATTGCGTTTTCAACGGCATCACAACGGCTCTCTCCGTGTCTTTCAGACTTTTCTTGCGTCATTCTACCAACGTAGTAACGCATAGTAACGCACACCTTTACATCCCCAGTAACGGTAACGGCGTTGCAAAGATGAGAAAAGTAATTAATTAAATTACACACTACTGAAAAAAATAACGCCCTTAGTAACGCTGTTATACTCCAACGCAGTTATTAACAACACTAGATAAGCGGTTCAGAAGATGAATGAATGATGGAACTATATGAATGTTATGGAGAGTGATTAAAAGTATGGCGTTAAAAGTTATGCAATGAAAAATGTAAGTGCGCCTACATTTTGCGCTGGTGCACCTAGGCCTGTCGAGATAACAAATTTTAGTGGGCGATAAATTCTCTCATAAATTATTGCGATATGCGATATTATTGCGCCCTCCCCCCCAATTTTTTTTTTTAACCAATTTACAATCACACAGTAAGAATACAGTATATATTAATAATACTAAGTAATATTAGTAGTAATATATAATATAGTACACCGATTTAAACGCAATAAACGTTTACTCTTAAATCAAAAAATACTTTTTAAGAAATCCCAACCAAAAACAATAGACCACGGCTCTTTTAAGTAAAAGACAACAATATCAATACCGCACAGAAACATGGAATAAATAAAATGTCTTTTTCAAGGAAAGATAAAATTGCACTTCAAGAACTTAAGCATTTAGGCACAGAGGTATAAAGTTATAGTAACACAAACAATTGCACTTCAACAACAACAGAGAAAAATATATTAATTAAGTAGAAGTAACAAAAATTTGGCTTCACTAAGGCTAGGTTCATACTGTAGGACTTAATGCACAAATCAAATTTTTTGTCATGTCTGGTTTTTTGGCGTGCCCGTTCAGACTGCCTTTGTCCATGGAGCCCGTTCAAGTATCACGCATAAGCACTAATTCGCAGTCCGAGATGCGCTCAGCAAAGTGACCGCATGCGCAGAAGCATCATAACAAATTACACATGCTAGCTGTATGACATTCCAGGGTGATCATATTTTGATTTCCAAAAAGATGATACAAATAACAATCATTAATTATCCCCGTAAAGTCTTTTATTCAAAGTTTATATGGACTGATAGAACGCATACACGCACGCACATAAGCCTTGACTTGTGTGCATGACATGACATGGGTGTGTAAATTTGCCCCGTCTGGGCCATGTAAGCAATACTGAAATATTGCTCATTCGGCGCATAGATTTAATATCGAAAATTGTCAGGCTTATCCTTTTCCTCAGTTATTTTTTTATGACCGTGTTCAAGCCCGCTTGGTGCATAAAAGCAGAGTTTAAGCTAGAAGCTAATGCACAGCTACATCGCTCCCGTCCTGACTGCCGCTTTTGCTTTGCTGATATCATTGCTGCATGAATTCCGATTCGGGAGACTTGAAAGTTCTGGAAAAATGTGGCCTAGATCGGATTTGAAATGGTCCAGTTCTATGCGACTTGTCACGTTCAGACCGTCAAGTTGATTCCTCACTCAAGTCGTAAAAAAACGGAAAAAATCGGATTCATGCATTAAGACCTGCATGAACGTAGCTTAGGTTCAAATGTGTAAAACGAACATACCCAGAAGTAAAAAAAGACAGAGTGAATCCTCATCGCAGCATATTGCGCAGTTGGTAACGAGGAAACCGAACTTTTTACAGCACGTCCGCCGCACATCTGCCGCGCGCGCACGTACGCACGCACATTAGACGATAAATCGCAGCGGGAAAAGTACCGCCTTCATTTTCATTTACCGTGCGATAAATGGAATTAGTCCATATTCCAACAGGCTTAGCTGTGCACCTTAAAGCTGTAGTGTGAACTAATTTCTTCACATGCCAAATAGGGCACAAGTAAAGTAATTAAACATTGTCCACCAAATAAAGCATGAAAAAATAATTTATATGTTGTATATTTGACAAAATAATCGCGTTTCCGAAGTTCGAGCCTGAAAGGGGACGAACCCGGAAGTGATACGTCACACCGGGAACAGCGTTGGCAGCTCCATACATACGGCCGCTGTAGGTGCACTATCCTATTCCCCTCACTATCCACTCGCGGGGGGCCTGCGCTTGTCAGTGACGTTCCTTATTCTCGCTATATGTTTATACAACTGTAACATTTGTTAATAACACGCTCTGCGTGGAGTATCATCCATCGCTTTTCCTTTTTAAATGGACACTTTTAAGCGAACGCAAGAAGTAACAACGGGAACATTTATAAACAGGCATTTCACGGGACAGCATTTCCTCGGCCAGTTATATAGCTTATATAGACCCTACCCACCTACGTCACAAAACCACGTGCTCGCTGTATGGTTCCGCCCACTTGTCCGTCATTTTGACTCTGTATTAGCATTGTTTTCAATTGATGGCGGAATTTAAAATGCATTTCATGGAAGACCCGGTGCTTTCTGATGCCGCAAACTCACTGGATCTGTTGCATAAAAGGCGTTATGAGGAAAAGCTTCGTTCTATACAGTCGCCAGATCCATATTTGATGCCCAAATCGATGTTTTTCGACCCACTGTCTTCGCCCTGTCTGCCTGACATCTGCTACGCAGATATTTACAATTATCTTGTCCACACTAAATCAGCCTATTCTCACGAAAATATGAAAAACTTCAAGAGCTTGGAGGCTTATAAATACTTCGTTGCTGGTTGGGTGAAACAGGTCCTCGTCCACGAAAATTCGGCAGGAATCTATCTTGTGCTTGGAAAGGTGAGTTACGAAATTTTCAATTCAAAATCTTTTGTTATTGCTAACATCCACTGTCAAGTCTAATGTATTTCATGTCGTTTGTCAATGGAGTTAAGGCTTTTAATGTTTATATGGTTTAGCGATAGCACTCTCACTACATACATACGTGTATGTTGACGGCGATTAGCCTAGCAATGATCTTAATTGTGGTTATTTGTCAGCCCCGTAGACGAGGCCAGTTTCTTTCACTTGGTACCAGCTAAATATTATTCAAAAAATAACGATGGTGGAAGAAAGGGAAGTCACAAACATCTTGAATTTGAAACTATGTCGTACTACGTCGTATGTTGTCGGCGATTAGCCTCGCAATGATGTTAATTGTGGTTATTTGTCAGCCCCGTAGACGAGGCCAGTTTCTTTCACTTGGTACCAGCTAAATATTATTCAAAAAATAACGATGGTGGAAGAAAGGGAAGTCACAAACATCTTGAATTTGAAACTATGTCGTACTACGTCGTATGTTGTCGGCGATTAGCCTCGCAATGATCTTAATTGTGGTTATTTGTCAGCCCAAAACCCTCTAAGTATATCTTAAATGCATCTTACCGGATATAAAATGACTACTACATAGTCTGTGGTGAATTTTTGGTGCCCAGTTTTCACGTCGAATTGCAGCCGTCCATTTCGCTCTCTTTGGATCCCTCGGAATACGGTAAAACTTCAAGTCTCTCCTTCCATCTTCTCTGTTAGTGCAACCAACAGCCACACACGCCTTCACCATTTTGATTATTAATGTTAAGGAGCAGAAAAACACGCCGTAAATAGGAGAAATGTACGTAGCCGTAACAGGTTAACACTATGTTTTGACGGACAAGTGGGCGGTACCATTCAGGAGAGCGGAGTTGTGACGTCACGTGGGTAGGGTCTATAGCGAGAGCGAGTGGATAGTGAGGGGAAGAGGATAGTGAACCTACACCGCCAAACAAAGCCCTTCAAACAACGATTCAAACAGCGATATAAGCGATAGACCGAGCGCAAGGGAGGAGATCCAAGTTTTTGAAGAGTTGGAGGAAGAAGAGGAGCTTGGAATTTTATGTTGGATCTAACATGTATTAGCCAGACGCTAATCAGAATACAAACAATGTACCTAGACTACCTGACATGGAATGGATACAAGACCAGTGTTGTTAATCTTAGTGAAAAAAAGTAATTAATTACAGTTACAAATTACTTCTCCCAAAAAGTAATTGCGTTAGTAACTCAATTACCTGAATGTAAGAGTAATTAGTTACTTGGCAAAGTAATTGGTGATAATTACTTTTTTTTTTTCCCTCAAAAAAAAAACAAATAAAACATTGGCCACACTATGTGAAGTTTTTTGTGAAGGTTTTTGGTACAATTGGCCCGAGCCCAATTCTTTACCCTAATTTACCCTTTACCCTGAATCAACTGTTAAAAGTTGTTAAAATTGCTCCCATTATTGCATTAGTTCCCTTCTCTGTACTTTCGACATATGAAAGTTTTAAAACGGTTTCATCATTTAAAGATAGATTCAAGTCAAGATTTTGCCGATTTAGAAGTATTTTAGATAAAAAGTTACTTAGGTTCGCTAGGAAGGTTCTCTACAACAGAGCCGTCCTAAAAAGTCTACTGTTTTAAGATGGCGGCTGTCTACTAACGCATTTAGTGCCATGTCTGTCATTTTGCATCTAGTTATATCTATATACAGTACATGTGATATCTACCATGTCTACCATATCTACCATGAAATGCGGGCGTAGTTTGTAGGCTATCGGCTACAACATGTATTATTGGAGCTACCTAGCATCGCGTTTGCTCGGCGTCACAACTTTCTTGCCTTCTCCCGACTCCTGCTCTGCTCTGTCGTCTCGGTGAGTCAGTCTCCCTCAGACTTTTCGACCAATATAGTAACGCATGCCTTTCCGTCCTCAGTAACGGTAACGGCGTTGCCAAGATGAGAAAAGTAATTAATTAGATTACCCACTACTGAAAAAAATAACGCCGTTAGTAACGCCGTTATATTGTAACGCCGTTATTAACAACACTGTACAAGACCCATCGAGATTACAACATTGGTAAGATATAGGCTGTTATTATTTTTATGATTTGAAGATGCAGGCATTTGCACATAATGTTATGTTTTTGTCTATCTGATGACATTGTTAAAAAAAATACTAATCAGACTTCATGTTCATTTTGGCAGATCCGGCAGCTAAAATAATAATATAAAAACGTTGGGGGGAAAGAAGGAGATGAGTCTTCGATGGCTTTCTCCACTTTATTGTGGCAACAATAAGAAAACAAAATAATAGCGGACTGCCGCCACATTCGACCGCGAAGTTTTGCTTCTCGCCGATCTCCTCCTCGCCTCCCACTCAGCGTCTCTTAAACGGATTGTGCATAGTGTCTTGTTATGAGCTTTTTGTTTACAAATGTATCGAACACACGACGCGCTGACAACCTTGTCTCTTTATTAACACATGGAGCAGTTCTTATGGAAAAGTTAGAACACAGCTCGGCACAGCTCTCGGCAGGAATGGCGTCTAATGGCGTGAGGAAATGTAGTTTTTTCACACAAGCGAACAGATTACAAAGCACCACTTCAGTGTTGTCCCGAGACTACATTTCCCATGATTCACTGCGTGACCTGCGCGCTCGCTGATTCGCTGCGAGATTTACTCAATGGCTACGCTAAACCAACACGCTATTTTTCAGCTGTCACCTGTCAGCGGCTCTCATAGCTTATACTGTTCAATTCCACAACAGTAGGCAGCTATGCTTTGACAAAGTCATCAGTCATCTATCCAAAAATCAAAGCAGACCGGTTAAGGAAGCAGGCATCTTCAAAGTGTTTGCAGCAGAGAACACTACTCGATGATGGCGTGAAATTCATTCGCTTCGTGCGAACGAAAGATGTCCATTTACGTGCCCTGCTATCCTTTGGCCGCTCATACAACTTTTCGTTTGAGCGAGAACAAAACATCGCCACACACCGCTGTGGCATCTTACCGAGAAGCAATGCAACAAACAATACTGTTCTATGGTGGACTTCCCTCGCACGTCTAGGTGTGACGTAATTTCCGAAGATTTCTGAAGATTGCCGAAGAAAAGCATTTTCGTTGTCAAGGGCGTTGCTATGGGTTAAACAAAGAATCTGGAAGGGTTGCGTTAAAAAAAATAATGAAAATATGCTTATAATTGTTTAGCCATTGATATTATTCAAAAACATGGTTGGCCAACCTTACTTCAAAGTAGAGCTGAAACGAGTACTCGAGCAACTCGAGTAACTCGAGTTTAAAAACTGATCCGAGTAATTTTATTCACCTCGAGTAATCGTTTATTTTGACAGCTCTAAGCATCACGTTTTGCTCGGACTACTTTTAATGCGGGACAACGCGCTGTCACGTGCGGAGAGGAAGAAGGGGGAAAAAAAAAACTTACTGCAGCCGACAGCCGCCACAAACGACGCCGACATTGCTAAATACCCCGTACGATGCTACGTTGGTACAGGTAGCGTCTCATGCGTCTCATAGAGATCACATGTATGTTGAACTAGATGCTAAATGACAGACTCGGCCGCGTCTGGGCAGCTTTAGTAAACAGCCGCCATCTTAAAGCAGTAGAGCGCTAAGCGCTAATAAAGAGCGCTAAGCGCTAATAAATAAGAGTAACGTTCCTGTTCTGAAGTCACGTTAGCCCTGCGGAGGGCTAGGTTTCTATTAATTATGACCACTGTCGATGCTTGGCTAACGTGTCTTACATACAGGCTTTAACATAACATAGCATTGTGGAGTGATGAGGGTGTAAAATAAAAACTTAATCATGCTAACTATCAATTTTAGCTCAGTAGTCATTGCTGGATAAAACACCAAGTAGCACTGGTGCTAATTTGCTCCAATACAGCCTGTATCATACATTTATTTTGAACACTGCAAAAACTCTAAATCCTATCAGGACTTACAGTTTAGACTAACTTAAAACTTAACTAGAACTTAAAAATGGCTTGACACAAAGAGAAATTCAATTGAAAGACGTGGGGAAAAAATCCAAACTTTTAAGTGATGTGTGTTATCAAGCGTAACGGCATTTTTAGGTAAGATATATATATATATTTTTTGTAATAAGATCTAAAGTTTTTTGAGTGAAAGCAGTGAATTAGTCTTTTTTTTTTTTTTTTTTAAATTCTAGTTACATCTGAGATGCAATTGTTGGCTGTTTTCAACAATATACATCGAAAATAAAGACATTGATTGACTGAAAATGGTTCAAAATTAGATTAAATGTCTTGTTTTCTCATGTATATTTATAATTGCTCTTCACCTAAAAATATATTTGTTTTATCCGATTACTCGATTAATCGATAGAATTTTCAGTCGATTACTCGATTACTAAAATATTCGATAGCTGCAGCCCTACTTCAAAGTTCCCCAAAGTTAGGTGCAACTAGTCCGACCAAAGCAAAAAATAAGTGTGGAGCCTTGGCAATATGTATGGCAATAATCATCTTTTCTAATATCGTTCAGGCCTATCCCAAACAGAACTATTCAAGCTATCTGTTGAAAATTCTTGTAGTTTTATTATCGCAATATATCACAAACCTCCCGAAAATCGCAACGTTAGTTTTTTTTCCCAATATCGTTCAGGCCTAATGTACTGTATACTTTTCATATCTACTGTATGTCTTCATGTGTTAGAGGCTGTGCGAGAGAAAAACAGTAAATACATTCTACATGTTGTCTGCTGGTTAAACCAAGGATCATTGTTGCGCCACAACCTTCCCTGAAGCGCTTTGCGAATAGCCCGCATTCTTCACAAGAAACACTGGTTGAAGAACAAAAGGCTGCAGAAGTGTTGTGTTATTGAACAAGATCCAAATCTGACCATCTACTGATAAGAGTCCCATTCAACCCTTGAGGTCACGTGATGGCTGTGAACAAGGCATGACGCATTTGTATTTCTTTTCTCAGGTTGTTAATTGGTGCCCCCCGAGCCAAAGCTTTGGGAAAACAGAATGCAAACATCACTGGGGGACTTTATAAGTGTGACATCAGCTACTCTCCTGACTGTGAGCGCATTTTATTTGACAATGAAGGTAAGAATTTACCTTATGCCCGTACATCCGTTCAACCGTACGTCCGTATGCGATAGGACAAAAGGCAGTCTGTATCCTCGACTAGTTGGCCGTGAATTACAGGGAGAGTTGGAATTTGGCTCTGAGTGAAAGTCGGCTGTGTGAACCACTGAACTACCCTCGTTGGCCTGTTTATTTTGTTCATTTGGGTTTCTATTGTGTATCCGTGTTCATGCAGTTGCTTTGTCTTTGCCTAAACTTTGAAAGAGGATATCCGAGTTGAGAACAAGGAGAACCAGTGGATGGGGGTGACGGTCCAGAGTCAAGGACCTGGGGGAAAGATTGTGGTGAGTATTCATAACCAGCCATCTCTTTTCTGTGAAAATTTTCATTATTTGGGTTCTCACTCCACACTGGAGGACCGAGCTGAATTTCAAACTTAAGAACCAGTTGATCCCTCTTATGATAGCAAAAAATCCTATTGATAAACACAAGAACTCACAAGAAATATGAATGTTTTGTACTTAAAAGTTAAATACAACTGAAGCGTACTTATCAAATGTACTAAATTTGAAAGAAAAGTCAATTTAACATTAAACACAATGATTTCCTTGCTTAACACTGGAAGGAGTGCCAAACTTTAAGAATTTTTTTTTCTTGTGTCTTCAGACTTGTGCTCATCGCTATCAGAGGCGCTTGTTTGTAAACACGCCACAAGAGGCCCGTGACATCACAGGCCGCTGCTATGTCCTGAGCCAAGACCTGAGCATCGATGAGTCGTCCGATGAGGACGGCGGCAACTGGAATTTCTGCGATGGCAGGGTCAGAGGTCACGAGATGTTTGGCTCGTGTCAGCAGGGCGTGGCCGCCGCTTTCACCAAAGACTATCATTACCTGGTGTTCGGGGCGCCGGGAGCGTACAACTGGAAAGGTCTTAAACAAGTTCAGCAGCTCTTTGTTGTGTGCGACTGACACGTTTTGTTCCTCATCAGGCATCGTACGGGTGGAGCAGAAAAACAACACTCTGCTGGAGATGGGCGTGTACGACGACGGCCCTTATGAAGTTGGGGATGAGCACGTATATAACGCGGATCTGGTACCCGTGCCTGCCAACAGCTACCTTGGTAAGCTGCTAAATGCAATATTCTGATTTGAAATACAAAACCTGTACGGAGGTGGTATTGTAGGTCCTCTCGACCCACAGTCTGAGCAGCCATTAGCACCAATGACCTCTTGGATTCTTTTTCCGTTCAGGATTTTCTCTGGACTCAGGTCACAGCATCACCAGGAGGCGTGGCCTAATCGTGGTGGCAGGAGCGCCGAGAGCCAATCACAGTGGAGCCGTGCTCCTGCTGAGGAAAGAGAATGAAGGCTCGCCCCGACTTGTAGTGGAGCACACGCTGTACGGACCTGGCCTGGCGTCCTCATTTGGATACGACGTGGCCGTAGTTGACCTGAACGGGGACAGGTGTGTCACATTTGAACTCATTTGCTCCCAAAAACGTATAAATATGTTCAATTTTTAATTGTTTCAGTGTCCCAAAGACGAATTTATACGTCTTTTATGTTTTTTTTTTTTTTTTTTTACAAGAGAAATCTCTGGGTTCTGATTCAATTTAGCTCTAAAGCACAAAGCTGAAAATCTATTTTAGGCAATAAAACTGGCCACTGGAGGGCAGTAGTGCATTTGGTAAGACCCACAACCCAATTCAACGGCAACAAACGGCCGGGCCGCATGGCCGGGGCGCTGGCGGAAGACGACCGAATGGCGTCCAGGATGCCAGGCGGCGGACGACCGAGCAGAACGACCGGGACCACCAGTGCAGCGGACGATGCCGTTGAGTCCGTGCTGGTCGCCGAGCAGACACCACAGAGACTCAAAAAAATCCATCTTTATGAGACAAGCGGCGATGAGGGAAAACTTTACCCGGTTGTCATGGCGACAACAGCGTCATCTCTCAGTTAGTTATGTGTAAATAAATTGTTACTTTGCTATCAAAAGCTCTATTTGTTTGGGATGTTTGGAATGTAACTAAAGCAAAAAATAGCTGTCTTAAAGTCAAAGTTATGTTTGAAATGTATGCTTTCACAAAAAGCTCAATTTCTCTGTTTTTTCATCAGAAATTGGAAAATTGCTCAAACTAAGCTATTTTCTAATGCTGATTTCTAAAGAATGGACAAAGATATAAACTTACTTTTTTCCTGCTGAAAGAAGAGAGTCTAATCTTTCTTTTGGTGGTTTCCATGTTTATATAGCAATAGAACCGAATTTTCTGTGGGCCTTGCAAAATCAATCAAAATCCAGTAAAACGGCCAGGAGCGAAAGGGGTTGCACAGGTGAAAAGGGCTGTGATTGAATGAGTTAATATTCATCAAACAGACAATTTCAGAATCTGCATCAAAAATACAATAGAAAATCCTGACTGTGCATCTATGTTACCAAGGTGGCAGGACATCGTTGTCGGAGCACCTCAGTTCTACATGAAGGACAAAGATGTGGGAGGGGCTATTTATGTTTACATCAACCAAGCGGGACGATGGCGAGGCGTCGTACCCGTTCGTCTCGACGGGACCCGAGACTCCATGTTTGGGTTAGCGGTGGACAACATTGGAGACATCAATCAAGACTCTTATGAAGGTCAGTCTTTTGTTGCTTTTTAACGAGAATATTGTTGCATCAAATTTTCCTCCATCAGACATTGCCGTCGGAGCTCCTTATGATGATGCCGGTGCTGGAAAGGTCTACATTTATCATGGGTCTGCGCAGGGAATAAAAGCAAGATCAGTACAGGTTAGTTCCGGTTTAGACATTGCACATGAAACATGACAGAATGGCAGAACTACCATATTTGCCAGACTACAAATTGCACTTTTTAAAAATATATGTAGTTTGGCTTGCCCTGCAACTTATACTCAGGTGCGACTAGCATGGTTTCTCTTCACACTGACATCCTACGCATATCTCTACTACAGTGACGTGCGGTGAGGTTCGTGGTTGGTGAGGCACTGACTCCTTAAGTGTCAGATTTACAAATATATAACCAAAAAGGGTAGCTTATTCAATTAACTACTGGTTATTTCATATCTCATCAGCATTCTTCACAAAACACACACACACGGTACATATTACAGATACGTAAAGGTAGAAAATAACATGCATTTGCGCTACACTCTCCATGTGTTGGAATTTCCATCGCAAGTCTTTAGTTCATACAACATAAATGAGTACAGAGTGGTGTACAAAACCACATATTTCAATTTTGACCTTTTGTGAAATATTCAGTTGTTTTTAAAACTTGAATCTGATACTTAAATCAATTTAATACAGATTGCTCAACAAAAAGCATGAAAAGAAAAAGTATATTTTATTTAAGGCCAAAATTTAGTTTTAAAATATTAAGATTAAAATGAAAACTGTGGTCTTACCTTTATTTGTAGATGAAGTCCATGCGCCTGCCCTTCGCCACAAAAACCTCAGTTACTTTGTTGTAAAAGTCCTCCTTATTTTCCTTTAGTTTTAAAAGTCTCTCCGCCTCAATGGAGATGATCGCCAGGGAGGAAAGTTGTCCTTAATCGGTCCAATTCCGACTGTATCACATCACCGATTGCTTCAATTAGATCGTTCTGTATTCTATTTGACAAGCCAGAAAACACAGTGGATGTGTCCAAATGTCTAGCTAACCTCTCATCTTTCTCAGCAAAAGCGTATAAAAGTTCGACATAATTGCCACGATTAGTAGAGCTTGCCCTCTCATCGTTACCACGAAATGCTAACTCCTGCTTAGCTAAGAAGCAGGTTGCATTAATGAGGTCTTTCAAAATGCAGTTCTCCTTTACCTTAGCATTGTGGGTGCTAACGTTGAGCCGCCGCTGTTCGTTCAAAGCCAAATCGATCCTTGAGCTTCCAAAAAATTTTAAAGGAATGTGAGTGTACGATCTCTCATGTTTGCTGAGACTTCGTGGTAAATTTTTCATGTCACAATATCCCGTGTTAGTCCAGACATTGGCACAAGTTGAGAACAAAAGGCATGGGAAGCAGTAAAGGGAGTTTTTCGAAGGACAGCCACACAGCCAGTCTTTTCGGGTGTACCACTCCGTTTGAAAAGAGCGAGTTATCTTAGACTGCCCCGTAGTTTGAAGCAAACCTTTTAGCTCCGGCGTTGGTCTTCCTCTGTTAATCAGGTCCACTTTTGACTGAAAGTCCAGTTTTGAGAATTTTTAAAGTTTGGATATATAGTCCTCTTCCATTTTGGGAGTCCGATGTCGATGTAGTAAACAATACAAAACGGCTCGCCGCAGTGCACTTGATTCGCCTGGCGCCATTACCTGTTGGCTCACGTTCGCCCCCTTTCTGTGCGGCAGCGTACTATCTGCCGCAACCTGTGCCTTTTCACTGCGGTTTTATTTCCCATCAGCAAAACTAAATATGTCGCTAACAAACATTAAACTTTAAGGGTTAAAGACATTAGCCAGACTGTGGAAAATCAGGTCAAATAAACGTATCTGGAAACATTATAATGGCGACATGCAGATGTACGGCAACCAGCATGCTCCAATTCCATGTATCAACCCAGTTTGTTATGGATTGCGCAATCAGAGGTGAGGCTTTACTAGTTGCTGCCGCACCTCTCGTTTCATTTCGTTATTTGAACAGGAAATGGGCAAATTCAGCGATTTTGACTATAAAAAATGTTTGAAATGAGTCATACATTAAGAGCAATGGACAAATATTAATATAAATTTGATGCTATAATTATTTTTTTGTCATGATGACAGGTGAGGCTCTGCCTCACCTGCCTCCCCTGACCGCACGTCACTGCTCTACTATCATATTATCATGTACACAGTATATGTATAATATATACAGTTGAGAAAATAAGTGCTTGAACACCCTACTATTTTGCAAGTTCTCCCAGTTCGAAATCATGGAGGAGTCTGAAATTTTCATCGTAGGTGCATGTCCACTGTGAGAGAGATGACCTAAGGTGAAAAATCTAGAAATCACAATGCATGATTTTTTAACAATTTATGTGTGTGAAACAGCTGCAAATAAGTATTTGAACTAGGGCCGTCAAATGATTAAAATTTTTAATCGAGTTAATCACATCTTAAAAATTAATTAATCGTAATTATACGCAATTCAAACCGTCTATAAAATATGCCATATTTTTCTGTAAATTATTGTTGGAATGGAAAGATAAGACACAAGGCGGATATATACATTCAACATACTGTACATAAGTACTGTATTTGATTGTTATAACAATAAATCAACAAGATGGCATTAACATTAACATTCTGTTAAAGCGATCCATATATAGAAAGACTTGTAGTTCTTAAAACATAAATGTTAGTACAAGTTATAGAAATTTTATATTAAAACCCCTCTTAATGTTTTCGTTTTAATAAAATTTGTAAAAATTTCAATCAAAATATAAACTAGTAGCTTGCCATTGATGATGGCAATAATTACACATTGATCATGGTGCTGAAACCCATAAAATCAGTCGCACCCAAGCGCCAGCAGAGGAAGACAAAACACCAAAAAACACAAGTAACAAGCGGACATGACACTGTGCTGTCATTTTAATGTGTTTGAGCGGGGCATGTGCGTTAATTGCGTCAAGTATTTTAACGTGATTAATTTTAAAAATTAATTACCGCCCGTTAACGCGAGAATTTTGACAGCCCTAATTTGAACACCTGTCTATCAGCCACAATTCTTACCCTAAAAGACTTGTTAGTCTGCCTATTAAATGTCCACCTCCACTCCTTGTATTATCTTGAATCAGATGCACTTGTTTGAGGTCAATAGCAGCATAAATCTACACCATATACCATAATTCTCGGACTATAAACCGCTACTTTTCCCCCTAATTTTGAATCCTGAGGCTTATAGTCCAGTGCGGCTTTTATATTGATTTAATTGGGACAGCAGTGTCATAAAACTGCCATAAGACCGTCATAATTATGACATGATTATGACACTATCATGGACATTAATGGCGCCACTGTCAAATAAAGTGTTACCAAATACCACTTAATGAAACAACTGGAAGAGTAACTGAAGAAATAATTAGAACAGACCATGAATTTTTATTGTTATTTACATCTGTAGCGCTGCAATGGATGGATGAATGGATGCAAAGGCATGTTGTACAACAACAGTGTTGACAGCAGGTGGCAACAGAGGTTGACTGTCTCCCCCAAGGGAGCAGTGATAGCCAAATGAAGCTTCTTGAAGCAATTAAGCTTTGCAGCCAATTGGTTCAAAGCTTCATGGTGGTTCATTTAGTCTTATGACAGTCTTATGATGCCGCTGTCCAATAAAGTGTTACCGGTTAATATCTTTTGGTGTACATATCCCATAATACAGTGAGGACAGCTGCGGCTTATTGTCGAGTGCGGCTTATCTATGAACAAATGCCGTTTTCTTGTCAAATTTGGTGGGTGGCGGCTTATAGTCAGGTGCGCCTTATAGTCCAGAAACTACGGTAATCAGTAAGACTCAAGCTTGTAACATGGCCAAGACCAAAGAGATGTCCAAAGACACCAGAGACAAAATTGTTCACCTCCACAAGGATTGAAAGGGCTAAAGAGCAATTGCCAAGCAGCTTGGTGAAAAACGGTCCACTGTTGGAGCAATCATTAGAAAATGGAAGAAGCTAAACATGACGGTCAATCTCAGTCGGAGTGGAGCCCCATGTAAAATATAACCTCGTGGGGTCTCAATGATCCTAAGAAAGGTGAGGAATCAGCCCAGAACTACACGACAGGACTTGGTCAATTACCTAAAAAGAGCTGAGACCACCGTTTCTAAGGTTAATGTTGGTAATACACTAAGAGGTCATGGTTTGAAATCATGCATGGTACCGAAGGTTCTCCTGCTTAAACCAGAACATCAAGGCCCGTCTTAAGTTGTCCTATGACCATTTGGATGATGTAAAGGAGTCATGAGATGAGAGATGAGAGTAAAATAGAAGTTTTTGGTCATAATTCCATTAACCGTGTTTGGAGAAAGAAGAATTATGAGTACTAGCTCAAGAACACCATCCCTACTGTGAAGCATAGAGGTGGTAGCATCATGCTTTGTGGGTGTTTTTCTGCGCATGGGACAGGACAAGTGCACTGTATTAAAGAGAGGATGACTGGGGCCCTGTATTGTGAGATTCTCGGGAACAACCTCGTTCCTTTAGTCAGAGCATTGAAGATGGGTCATGCCTGGGTCTTCCAACATGACAATGACCCGAAGCACAGAGCCAGGAAAACCAAGGAGTGGCTTCTTAAGGACCATAACAATGTTATAACACCATTTACCATTCTACTATGGCCTAGCTGGTCTCCAGACCAGGGGTCGCGTTAACCGAATATTTTCCGTCGTTGACCGGTTTTTTAAAACGGTGACGGAAAAAACTGAAGTCCGTCCGTCATTTTGACAGGTTGCAATTCAAACCCCAGACCACAGGGTGGCGAGTGAGCATATTAATTAGCTATTGTCTCTCTTAATGCATGACGTCGTTGGCTATTCTGTCAGAATATTGTAGCGTCACCGGGGTCTGGCGGCGGCACCGTGATTGACACATCAACGCGAGGTTCTTATTGGTGCACCCGGTGTGCCAGCGTGTCATCCAATTGGTGGACTAGATTGCCGCCTGTGTATAGATCCCAATCACATGACGTCACAACTCCACCCCCCTGACTGGAGCCGCCATATTGTGTGTCAGCTCGTCATGTTTACACATTACCGCTACGTACATGCCTCCTATTACGGCGTGTTTTTCTGCTCGTTAACATTAATAATCAAAATGGTGAAGGCGTGTGTGGTGGTTGGTTGCAGTAACAGAGAACATAGACGGAGAGACTTCAAGTTCTACCGTATTCTGAGAGACCCGAAGAGGAGAGCGTGATGGACTGCTTTAATTCGACAAGAAATCTGGGCACCAAACGATCACCACAGACTATGTAGTAGTCATTTTATATCTGGTAAGATGCATTTAATATATATTTAGAAGATTTTGGGCTGACAACCACAATTAAGATCATTGTGTGACGTTGGTGATTGGGGTCTATATAGTTGCCTCTTTTTCTTTGGGGGCGGAGTTGTTGTTTTGTTGGTGTTGTTGGCGGTAAGCAGAGTAAAAAGAGGGAGAAAAATACCACGACTTCCGTGTCTAATTTTTCGCCGCCAAGCAAGCGTTACAGTATTAATTCAAAATGAATGAAAACTAAATACTATTGAATATGTCATCATTGTATTTTTTAAAATTTAAGTGACGGGTAAAAATAGATTATGACCGGATTTTTATGACCCTGTCAGTCAAAATGACAGACAACGAAAATGTCTAGCGCAACCTCTGCTCCAGACCTAAACCCAATAGGGTTTTGGAGGGAGCTCAAGCTCCGTGCTCCTCAGCGACAGCCCAGAAACCTGACTGATGAGTGGGCCAAGATCCCTCCTGCAGTGTATGCAAACCTAGAACAAAAACTACAGGAAACGTTTGACCTCTGTAATTGCAAACAAAGGCTACTGTACCAAATATTAACATTCGTTTTCTCAGGTGTTCAAATACTTATTTGCAGCTGTATCACACAAATAAATTGTTTTTAAAAAATCATACATTGTAATCTCTGGATTTTTTTCTGTTTAGATTATCTCATAGTGGACATGCACCTAAAATGAAAATTCCAGACCCCGCCATGATTTCTAAGTGGGAGAACTTGCAAATAAGCAGGGTGTTCAAATACTTATTTTCTTCACTGCATATGTATGTTTGTTCTTCATCTGATAAAATAAAATTTCCGCCCAAAACGCAATTATAGTGCAATAGTTCTTGAAGTGTGAAATGAGTACCACCAGTGGTATGCAGGCTCTCTCTTGTGGTACTTGTGGTAAAATTGACCGAATTAATCCACTTTGTTAATCTAGTACAGTGTATTAATCATGTACAGTTCAATTGTAACCAATTTAAATTCCATGATATTTAAAATTGATGTTTAAGAACAATTTCCTTTCAAACACTTAGGAACCACTTACAGGTATAATACCATTTAAACCAAATCCTTTAAGTACATTGCACTTTCACTTAATTAAATAAAAAAATAAAATAAAAAAAAGTCCAGTATTAATGCTCAAACTGTGGCATGTAAAAGTCTTTTGTTCTGAGCATTTCGGATTATCACACGTATTTTGACTCTTTACCTGACACTTGACGGCGATAGTTGTCGAACTCATTCGAACTTGGAGGTCTGGCCGCGAATGCTCATGTTTCAGTGCCATTGACGTCGGTAGATTTCCAGTAAAAATAAATCGCAGCGCCGTCACTGGTAGTCATTAAGTTTATGTTTTCCCTAATGGTGGTACTCGGAAAGTCCAATTTTCCTTTGAGGTAGTACTTGCTGTAAAATGTTTGGGAACCATTACTCTAATATGACATATATAATTTCATTAACTCTAGTGGTGATGACAGCAAAAAGCATGTTTATTTTATATTTTCCGCAGCATTTTATGCTCCTAAATGAAATGCACAGCTTGGATGTGTGTGGAAGTGATTGATATATTTATTCAGTTTTTTTTAATCCCGCGGCATGAAAATGAGCGACTTCCTGGATTGACAAAGATTCTGAATGTGATGTCAGTGGGATAGTCATCTTTAGTATACATCCAATACTACAGTATGCAAAACGACTGCGATTCAGTTGATTTTGCGGATGAATTCGTTTATTTTTCGCATCACGCCAGACAAATGTGCTGGAGAAAAATTTTGCTGCACCAGGAAGAGGCGTATGAGCCTTTTTGGGTTTCAAAAAGTTCCCGTTCACACCGAGATTGGCGTAAACAATTCTGACACCTGTGGGAGCATTGGACTTAGTGTTTTGTATTATGTAAAATACTGGGATCAAGGCACACGTTTTAATAAGGAAGTGGCTTGCATTTTGTGGCCGGCGATCGGCGACTTGTACCCCCACGGTCCTCTTTGCGCGCCCACCGAGAATGCGCTTTCCTCAGCTTGGCCACGTGCAGCTCTGTGCTCTGATGTCGGCCGAGAATGGGCTATTTTCGGCGTTCATTCCCGGCGACGAGAACTGCCAACCCGCTGTGGTCCCAGCAGGACAGTGAGCTGTATTTTGCTCGCCTGGTTCTCTTCGCGTGCCCACCGAGAATGCGCTTTCCTCGGCTTGATGACGAGCCCTGGCAGCCCGCCGTGGCCCCAGTACAACGATGGGTTGGCTGACCCAGCCCGATCGGTCTTTCTTGCGTGCCTGCCGAGAATGCACTTTCCTCAGCTTGGCCACGTGCAGCTCTGTGCTCCGATGTTGATAAAAACAATATAATGTAAAAATATTGGAGTAGAGAGATTGAAAGAATGACATTTTTTTGCTCTCTTCGTCGCATTTTCCTCGTTATGAATAATTCCCCCTCAAAGGATTGAAGTCTAAATGAGATGAAACCATTCTCCTGACGACGTCATCCTATTGGGGATGCTAGAGCCCTATAATGGTAGGCGTGGCTAAAACACAGATTAAAAGACTAATTTCTCGTCATTTGCGCTTTGCCAATTTGTTGTATATAGTTGAACCGTCTCAAAATATGATTCTAATTCACATAATAATGCTATTTTAGACTTTCTTTATCCTGTCGTACGCACTTTGACTCTTCATTATGTATTTTTTGACTAGTGCGATTTATCGTCTGAAAAATTTTAAGCGCAACATGTATAGAAAATATGCCTACGTATTCAGCAAGTGAGTTAATACATAGGCAATCAGGTTCTCATAATGGAATTCATTTTTACCTCTTTTTATTTATTTATTTATTTTTTTAAATATATTTTATTCCAGATCATTTCCGGGAAAGATTACAACATGCGACTGTTTGGCTATTCTCTGGCAGGCAACATGGACCTGGACAGCAACTCTTATCCTGACCTTGCTGTGGGCTCTCTATCAGACTCGGCACTTATATACAGGTTTTCATATTTTTACACATTTCACGATATTTACACAAATATTTGCTGAGAAGATTTATTTACTCAACTTCAGGTCGGGGTTTTCATTCCTTTTGCAAATGCTAAATCAATTTCACATCACTGTCTTTTTCAGGGCACGACCAGTTATTAGTATCCACAGAAATGTCCAAATTTCCCCACGTGAAATTGATCTGACAGTAAAGAACTGTGGCAACAACATTTGGTAAATACTCCTCCAGTATTTATTCATAATAGCAACTTTATAAAGTGTAATTTAGAAATAATCTATTTTCTGCTTATAGCTTCACAGTGGACGCTTGCTTCAGCTACAAAGCAAACCCTGTGTCTTACAACCCAAGAATAAGTACATGAGTCACCTTTCATTTTGATGATGCTCACAGAAGGATTCCTCTTTCTCACATCTTTGTTTCAACCGCTTCCTCTACAGCCATCAGCTATTCTGTGGAGGCGGACGGAGATCGCAGGAAACAAGGCTTGCTCTCCAGAGTCATATTCTTGAACAAATCCAACTCGGAAACAGAACATCAGTTTAACGGCACCTTGGACCTTCGAGGACAAAAGCAGGAAACGTGTGTAAAGATAAAAGCAAAGTTAAAGGTAAGAAGAAAAAAGAACACCATAAATTTAACATGTACACAATCATAAATCAGTGTTACATACTGTACAGTAAATTAGTATTAATATTGGCATTTGAGATTATTCCACACAAATAATTAATTGCTGGATGAATGGACTTCATATTTTTCGTGCCACCTCCTCTTGTGTAACGGCCATCTTTTTATTTTTTTGCACAGGACAACATTAAGGATAAGATGCGCAGCATTCCCATTGAGGTGACAGCACAAATAGTTGGCACGAAGCGTCAAAAGTCAAAAAGCGGCCTCCCGCAGCTGATGCCCATTTTAGATTCTTCTCAGTCGAGCAAAGAAACCCTCAAGGTATGCATTACCGTGCCTAATGACTCAAAGTTGACAATGTATGGGTCATTCCAGAATTGGAGGACGTTTAGGCTTCAAAATTGTTGAAAATGAATCCTTCACTTTTCTGATTTTCTGCTACATATTTTTCAATACGTAACAACTGTATTGTTTTCGTCAACAATGACGATAACGAAAATATTTTGTTGACTAACATTTTTGTGTTGACAATGACGAGCTAAAAACGTGGCTTGGGAGACAAAAACATAACGAGACGAATGCCAGTTTTCGTCTGACGAGACGACGAAACGAAAATGCGACATCGTTTCTGTTATATGTTCACAATGCGTGACATATTCATACAGTGGGGCAAATAAGTATTTAGTCAACCACTAATTGTGCAAGTTCTCCCACTCGAAAATATTAGAGAGGCCTGTAATTGTCAACACGGGTAAACCTCAACCATGAGATACAGAATGTGGGGTGGGGGGTGGAGGGGGACAAAACTGAAAATCACATTTTTTTTTTATTTTTAATGAATTTATTTGCAAATCATGGTGGAAAATAAGTATTTGGTCAATACCAATAGTTAATCTCAATACTTTGTTATGTACCCTTTGTTGGCAATAACGGAGGCCAAACGTTTTCTGTAACTCTTCACAAGCTTTTCACACACTGTTGCTGGTATTTTGGCCCATTCCTCCATGCAGATCTCCTCTAAAGCAGTGATATTTTGCGGTTGTCATTGGGCAACACGGACTTTCAACTCCCTCCTCACCCCGTGGCATCAAAATGATAAAAAGAATGGTGAGCAAAAATCCCAAAACTACACGGAAGGACCTAGTGAATGACCTACAGAGAGCTGGGACCACAGTAACAAAGGCTACTATCAATAACACAATGCGCCGCCAGGGACTCAAATCCTGCACTGCCAGACGTGTCCCCCTGCTGAAGAAAGTACACATCCAGGCCCGTCTACGGTTCGCTAGAGAGCATTTGGATGATCCAGAAGTGGACTGGGAGAATGTGTTATGGTCAGATGAAACCAGAATAGGACTTTTTAGTAGAAACACAGATTCTTGTGTTTGGAGGAAAAAGAATACTGAATTGCACCATAGACACTGTGAAGCATGGGGGTGGAAACATCATGCTTTGGGGCTGTTTTTCTGCAAAAGGACCAGGACAACTGATCTGTGTAAAAGAAAGAATGAATGAGGCCATGTATCGAGAGATTTTGAGTGAAAATTTCCTTCCATCAGCAAGGGCATTGAAGATGAGACGTTGCTGGGTCTTTCAGCATGACAATGATCGCAAACACACAACCAGGGCAACAAAGGAGTGGCTTCGTAAGAAGCATTTCAAGGTCCTGGAGTGACCTAGCCAGTCTCCAGATCTCAACCCCATAGAAAGTCTGTGGAGGGAGTTGAAAGTCCGGGTTGCCCAACGACAGCCCCACAATTTACTTGGAATATGCATGTTTTAGAATTTTGCATGTGGATTATTTCAAATTTGATGGATAAGATGTCAAATGTTCTCCAATTCTGGAATGACCCATATTTTTTGTTGTAGGTCAACTTTGTCAAGGAAGGATGCGGAAGTGATCATATTTGTCGCAGTAACCTGATGATGGACTACAAGTTGCTGTACAAGCAAAGCAATCAAGACATTTACTCACCTTTGCCCATGTAAGTAAGACAAAGAACCTCTTTAAACTTGTGATCATCCTTCCTTGATTACCTGAGGGAAACTGCAGTCGTACTGTGTTTAAGCCACCTGTAAAATGCAAAATGTTCATGTGTGCATCTGCAGCAAGAGCAACGTGCCCGTGTTTCATCTGACTTACGAGAGGAAAGACTTAGCTCTGCGTCTGACCGTCAGCAACATCAACGGAGACGACGCCTACGAGGCAAAGCTGACGGGCTCGTTCCCCGACACGTTGTCGTATTCGGGCGTCCGCTCGCATCGCACTGCGGTACAGTACAAGTCTGAAAGGCTTCTATTAGAAAACTTGTGACTTAAGTTAAAAGTCACTGATGGCTCAATGCGACTGACTTTACACAGATTGACAAGCAGATAATTTGCGTCGCCAATCAAAACGGCTCTCAGGCTGAATGCGAGCTCGGCAACCCATTTAAGCAAGGCTCCCAGGTATGAAACCCTGATGTCACATTTTTTATGATGTCACGTTTTACATTTTTTTAAGCTGTCAATGTCTCCTAAAAGTTAGGACCCGATTTAGATTGTGAATAAATACTGAAGGCAGTGATGTGGAAGTGCCGAATTTCAATATTTTATTCAAAATTCAACATAGATGAAAGATCACAAGTTTAAACTGAGAAAGTCTTATCAGTTTAGGGAGAAAATATGTTGATTTTAAATTTAATGGTGCCAACTAATCTAAAAAAAATGTTGGGACAAATAGCAAGAAGAGGCTGAAACAGTAAATTGCATATGTATAATGAAAAGCTGTTAGACCAATTACCAGTAATTAGTCCATTAGCAACACAATTGAGTATAAAAAGAGCTGGGATTGGCAAAGTCTTTCAGAAGGCAAGAATCAACAATTCCCCCAATGTTAGGCAGAATGATAGTGGAGCAATAGCAGAAAGTGAAAAATTGCAGAGTTTGAAATTATCATCATTTGCAATGCATGAATGTCAAAATGGAGAGAATCTGGGACAATCTCTGTGCGTAAAGGTCAAGGCCAAAAAAACATAATGTACTAGTTCTTCAAAAAAAAAAAATTGTATATTGTGATAAAGTTCATTATTTTCTGTAATATACTGATAAACATTGGACTTTCATATATTTTAGATTCGTTGCACACAACTGAAGCAGTTCCTGCCTTTTATTGTTTTAATATTGATGATTTTGGCATAAAAGTCAAGAAAAAACAAAAATCCCTGTCTCAAAAAATTTGCATATTTCATCCGACCAATACAAAAAAGTGTTTTTTTAATACAAAAAAAGTCAACCTTCAATTAATTATATCCGCTATGCACTCAATACTTGGTCCTTTTGCAGAAATGACTGTTTCAATGTGGCGTGGCATGGAGGCAATCAGCCTGTGGCACTGCTGAGGTGTTATGGAGGCCCAGGATGCTTCGATAGCGGCCTTAAGCTCATCAACAGTGTTGGGTCTGGTGTCTCTCAACTTCAGGTCAGGAGAGTTGGCAGGCCAATTGAGCACAGTAATGCCATGGTCAGTAAACCATTTACCAGTGGTTTTGGCACTGTGAGCAGGTGCCAGGTCGTGCTGAAAAATGAAATCTTCATCTCCATAAAGCTTTTCAGCAGATGGAAGCATGAAGTGCTCCAAAATCTCCTGATAGCTAACTGCATTGACCCTGCCTTTGATAAAACACAGTAGACCAACACCAGCAGCTGACATGGCACCCCAGACCATCACTGACTGTGGGTACTTGACACTGGACTTCAGGCATTTTGGCATTTCCTTCCCCCCAGTCTCCCTCCAAACTCTGGCACCTTGATTTCCGAATGACATGCAAAATTTGCTTTCATTCATTCATTCATTCATTCATTCATTCATTCATTTTCCATGCCGCTTTTCCTCACGAGGGTCGCGGAGGTGCTGGAGCCTATCCCAGCCAACTACGGGCAGTAGGCATCTGAAAAAAAATACTTTGGACCACTGAGCAACAGTCCAGTGCTGCTTCTCTGGAGCCCAGGTCAGGCGCTTCTGCCGCTGTTTCAGGTTCAAAAGTGGCTTGACCTGGGGAATGCGGCACCTGTAGCCCATTTCCAGCACACGCCTGTGCACGGTGGCTCTGGAAGTTCCTACTCCAGACTCAGTCCACTGTTTCTGCAGGTCCCCCAAGGTCTGGAATCGGCCCTTCTCCACAATCTTTCTCAGGGTGCGGTCACCTCTTCTGGTTGTGCAGCGTTTCCTGCCACACTTTTTCCTTCCCACAGACTTCTTACTGAGGTGCCTTGATACAGCACTCTGGGAAAAGCCTATTCGCTCAGAAATTTCTTTCTGTGTCATAGCCTCTTGCTTGAGGGTGTCAATGATGGCCTTCTGGACAGCAGTCAGGTCGGCAGCCTTGCCAATGATTGCGGTTTTGAGTAATGAACCAGGCTGGGAGTTTTAAAAGCCTCAGGAATCTTTCGCAGGGGTTTTGAGTTAATTCGTTGATTCAAATGATTAGGCTTATAAGCAATAAAAGGCTTGAACTACTTCAGTTGTGTGTAATGAATCTAAAATATATGAAAGTCTTATGTTTATCAGTACATTACAGAAAATAATGAACTTTATCACGATATGCTAATTTTTTTAGAAGGACTATATGCCCGTTATCCTCGGGGCCCTTAAACGGCACTGTACCACCAACAGGAATGGTACTGTAAAGGAAATCATAAATTGGGCTCAACAATACGTCCAGAAACCATTTTCCGTTGAACACAATCCATCTTGCCATCCGCTGTTGCCAGCGGAAACTCTACAGCAGTACTTCTCAAATAATGGGGCGCAGGCCTCCAGGGGGGCAAAGAGTGATGCCGGGGGTGGCGCATCTGACCTCGGGGAACATAGTTATTTGCCGTATTAGAATAAAGTGTAATTGCACATCCACTCAGTGGGTGGCAGTGGCGCTCTCATTTTCAGTGTGTGCACAGTATTTTTGAACCAAACAAGAGCAAACAACAAAGAACACTGGAGATATGGAGAGCTGAGACGAGGAAATATGACGAAGCGCATGTAGCGTTTGGCTTGGACTTTTAATACAGTAGGAGATGAGGGAAGACTAGTCTGTTTGCTGCGTCTAAAAATCTTTGCAGCAGACAGCAGGGAACCAAATCAATTAAGACGTCACTGAAAGACATTAGACCCCAATCACATTGATAAGCTGCTCGATTTTTTTTTTCAGCGAAAACGTGCTGAATTTTGCCAACATTCGTCCCGCTTTGTTAGTGTTACATCTGTTACATCAACCAGAGAGCACTGTTAGCATCATATAATGGTGGCATATCAAGTTGCTCAGTGCAAAATAACCCCATACCATAGGAAAGGAGCTGATACTGCCTGCAGCAAAAATTAAAACTGTCCCTCTATCTAATGACATTGTCGTATTTGTTACATTAATTTTTGGGTTTTCGGTCAAATTTTTTTGCATGTTGTCTTCGTGAGTGATGTTGCTAATCAATTTGAATTTATTATTATTTAATAATTTTATTAACATTTATTTTTCAGTATCAAATGGTAAAAAAAATGCACCTTGAGTATATTTTTACAGTTTGGATAGGACTGTTTTTTTTTAATTCAGGGAAATGGATGCGCTTCAAGTCTTTTCTTTCTGATTTGCGATACAAATCTCACGATAACGATAATCTCATGATATGGCAATACAACAATTATTGATGCATTGGTGAGGAAATCATTCTAGGATATTCTACATAATAAATAACTAATAAACAGAAAAGCAAGTTATCTTCATCCTTCTGCTATAAGTTTATCACGAGTAAATGTTCAATCCATTTGAACTGGAAGGGTGGCAGTGAATGAACCCCTCCCACTTCAAACATGCCCCTCCCACTTGCATGGCTGTCGGTGGTAGCCAATGCCAGGCAACGAGGTAATTCTGGGCCATTTCAGGTCATTACCTGTTGATTTTTAGTCACATCCTGTAGATTTTTTTGGGGCATTGTATTTTACAAGATCATTAAATTTTAACTGTTTTGATTGAGTAAATAAATTATGAGTGTGATCTAAAAAAACCACTTTGTGTATAATCCGAATTGCTCGTTTCTGTAATATAACTAATGGATTTAATGCGCTTTGGGAAGTGTTCCCCCATACTTCAACACAATATGAAAAGTATGGGAGTACTAAAGTGCAGTATAAAATACGAAGTGCATTTACATCAAGGTATTGTTTTGCTTTATTTATGATTGACAGACTTTTGGAGATTTTCCTTTTCGTGTATCTGATATGGGGTTTCCATGACAACTTGTTATCAATTGTAACACCGAGAAATTTTGCTTCATTTACATTTTCAATTGGTAGACTTTCAATAGTTATGTTCAACTCAGAATTAGCTATTAGATTACCAAATACGGTAATATTGCCTTTGTTTTCTTAATTTTTTAGGGATAATTTATTTATATCCATCCACTTCTTTATGGCTTTTAATTCCTTATTCACGGTTGTTACGAGCTCGCTATAATTATCAGTACTATAGAATATGTTGGTGTCGTCAGCAAATAAAATAAGTTTTAATACATTGGATACGTGGAAGATATCGTTTATATACACAATGAACAGTTTTGGTCCCAACACAGACCCTTGAGGGACACCTTTGCTAATGTGAAGTGTGCCAAATATGTTCTCGCCCATCTTAACATATTGTACCCTTTCTGATAAATAGCTTTTCACCCAGTCCCCAGCCACACCTCTAATTCCATATTTTTCCCAACTTATTTAGTAGAATTGAATGATTTATTGTATCAAATGCCTTTTTAAGGTCAATAAAAACACCAATAGCATGTTTTTTTCTTGTCTATTCCAGTCGTGGTTTCTTCAAGTGCATCAATTATTGCCATTTATGTTGTTCTATTGGCTCTGAAACCATATTGGCCTTCATTTATTATCTGGTGTTTTGAAGAGTTGAAGAGATTCTCCAAAATTTTTGAAAACTGGGGCAACAGAGGAATTGGTCTGTAATTGGAAAAACAATGCTTGTTATCATCTTTGAATAATGGGATTACTTTTGCAATGTTCATCTTTGCAGGAAAACAACCAGATTGGAATGATAAATTGAATATATATATATTAGGGGTTTTGCAATGTTTAAAATAACTCTTTTAACCAAATTCACATTGATATCACGGCAGTCCGTAGACATCTTACTTTTACATTTAAGTGCAGTGTATGTCACTTCCTGTTCTTTTGTTGCTGAAACACTGACACCTGTTTAAAACAATATCTCGATTCTTGGGAGGTGCATTACGCTAACCTTTTGGATCGCAAAGTATGACAATATGTCACCATTTTGATATTTTGTAACACTCCTAATTTGTGTAGTGTCCCAACTTTTCTAGACTCCAGTTTGTACTTGTTTGAAATATTATTTTGCCACCTAGGTTACATTTTACATCATCCTGAGCACTGTTGCAATGACTCTGGAGACGACGGAGGTTGATATAGACCTGCAGCTCCAAACGTAAGAACTGCACATGTGAGCCACGGTTCTTATTTCCTGTTCAACAGTACATTTTTCCTGTTTCTTTTCATTTAGAACTAGTGTACAAGATCTTGCCCGTGTGAGGATCAAAGCCAAAGTAATGATTGAGTTGCCATTGTCAGTTTCAGGGTAAGTTTGTCTGATTGCAGTTGACTGATGGGTGTGAGGAGGTCATTATTGTTTTGTTTTGATTAGGGAAGCCAACCCTCATCGTGTTTCTTTCGGTGGAGTCGTGAGAGGAGAGAGCGCTATGACGAGTGAAGAAGAGATCGGCAATTTGGTTAATTACACCTTCAGAGTAGGTGTTTTCACTTTTTTTCCTGGTCAAAACACTAATCTTATGAAATTTAATGAACTAATCATACCTAAGTGGATTGTTTTCTTTCTTTTATCAGATTAACAATTTATGGGAGTCTTCGGTCAAATCCTCATTGCACATCCAGTGGCCCAAGTCCAACAACAATGGCAAATGGCTTTTATACCTGGTGAAGATGAATGCTAAAGAAGGACCACGTGACGTCATTTGTACACCAGAGTCTGAGATTAATCCTCTCAAACATATCCAGGTACAGTTTAAACCAATGGTTACTCAGTCGCTGAGAGCAAGATGACACTGAGTAACACTCTTTCGCATGGATATAGCACATGACACCGTAGTAATTTTATCACTAATCCATTTAATCTGTTTGGCTAGGTTCATACCGCAGGTCTTAATGCATGAATCCGATTTTTTTCGTGTTTTTGTGACTCGAGTGAGGCATTAACTTGAATGTCTGAACGGGAGAAGTCTCATAAAAGAGGACCATTTCAAATCCGATTTAGGTCACTTTCATACGTGGGTAAAATTCGATCTGGGCAACATTTTTCCAGAATGTGGCTGCGGTCTGAGTTGTCAAGTCCCAAATTGGAATTCAGGCAGCAATTACTTCAGCAAAGAGCGAGCGAGACAGGGTGCTATGGTAGCAGTGTAGCTAGTCATTAGCGTTAGCCCCTAGTTTGAACGCGGCTTTTAGGGAAGAGGCGGGCTAGACAACAGTCATAAAACATAAAATTGGGGGGTGGGGAAAGGGCGTAGGTTTGGTCTCAACATTGGTAGGGACAATATAACAGAATAACCTGCATGTACACTTTTTGCTGGGGATGGGACATTGATAAGACCCAACAGATTGGGTGAACGAGGGTCAGGGTTACATTTCTCACAAATATGAACCTGATTAGTTAATACGATGAATCAGAGGTGCTCATTACATCGATCACGATCGACCAGTCGATCACAACGCTAGTGTGGGTAGCTCGCGGCATCCAAACAAAAAACATTTTTTCATTTCCATAGTTAATTATGCTATTAGGGCTGGATAAGCCTGACAATGCTATGTTTTCTTTCTGTGCTCCAAATGAGCAGTATTTCAAAATTGCTTTTACGGCAAACTGTCCGTATGTGTGTGCGTCATGCATGCACAGTGCGTGCATGCTATCAATCCATATAAACTTTGAATATAAGACTAAACGTGGATTATTTATGTCTGTAATTTGTGTCCTCTTTTTGCAAATCAAAATATAATCACCCGACAACAGGGATCAGCAACCCACGGCTCTAGAGCCGCATGCAGCTCTTTAGCACTGCCATAGTGGCTTCCTGGAGCTTTTTAAAAAATCTGTTGAATTAGATTTTTGTGCCGAAGATAGATTTTATAATTAGCGATCTGTTTTCAGGAGAGCTCTACACTCAGGACAAAGCGTGAGATTGCCCAGAAAAAAACAAGAGGAAAGGCTTCCGTACTGTCAAACAAAAATAAGATTTTGGTGAGCACTGTGCTGCATGAATTTGATTCACATGGTTGATTTTTACTGGAGGTTTAACACTGTCTTTGTCTTGAGGCGTGTGGGAAAGACTTACAGTGTGTGCTGCTCAAGTGCCCCCTACATGGACTCGATGGGACTACCGTGGAACTCAGGGCTCGTCTGTGGAATGCGACCTTTTTGGAGGTGACCTATTCATTTTCAGATAGTTAGTATGACTACTCATACAGTGGGGCAAATAAGTATTTAGTCAACCACCAATTGTGCACAGTGGGGCAAATAAGTATTTAGTCAACCACCAATTGTGCAAGTTCTCCTACTTGAAAAGATTAGAGAGGCCTGTAATTGTCAACATGGGTAAACCTCAACCATGAGAGACAGAATGTGGGAAAAAAAACAGAAAATCACATTGTTTGATTTTCAAAGAATTTATTTCCAAATTAGAGTGGAAAATAAGTATTGGGTCACCTATAAACAAGCAAGATTTCTGGCTGTCAAAGAGGTCTAACTTCTTCTAACAAGGTCTAACGAGGCTCCACTCGTTACCTGTATTAATGGCACTTGTTTAAACTCATTATCGGTATAAAAGATACCTGTCCACAAACTCAGTCAGTCACACTCCAAACTCCACTGTGCCCAAGACCAAAGAGCTGTCGAAGGACACCAGAGACAAAATTGTACACCTGCACCAGGCTAGGAAGACTGAATCTGCAATAGGTAAAACGCTTGGTGTAAAGAAATCAACTGTGGAAGCAAGTATTAGAAAATGGAAGATACTCAAGACCACTGATAATCTCCCTCGATCTGGGGCTCCATGCAAGATCCCACCCCGTGGCGTCAAAATGATAAAAAGAACAGTGAGCAAAAACCCCAGAACCACACGGGGGGACCTAGTGAATGACCTACAGAGAGCTGTGACCACAGTAACAAAGGCTACTATCAGTAACACAATGCACCACCAGGGACTCAAATCCTGCACTGCCAGACGTGTCCCCCTGCTGAAGCCATTACACGTCCAGGCCCGTCTGCAGTTCGCTGGAGAGCATTTGGATGATCCAGAAGAGGACTGGGAGAATGTGTTATGACCAGATGAAAACAAAATAGAACTTTTTGGTAGAAACACAGGTTCTCGTCTTTGAAGGAGAAAGAATACTGAATTGCATCCAAAGGAGACTATACCCACTGTGAAACATGGGGGTGGAAACATAATGCTTTGGGGCTGAGGAAAGAATGAATGGGGCCATGTATCGATAGACTTTGAGTGAAAATCTCCTTCCGTCAGCAAGGGCATTGAAGATGAGAAGTGGCTGGGTCTTTCAGCATGACAATGATCCCAAACACACAGCAAGGGCAACAAAGGAGTGGCTTCGTAAGATCTCAACCCGATAGAAAATCTGTGGAGGGAGTTGAAAGTCCGTGTTGCCCAACAACAGCCCCAAAACATCACTGCTCTAGAGGAGATCTGCATGGAGGAATGGGCCAAAATACCAGCAACAGTGTGTGAAAAGCTTGTGAAGAGTTACAGAAAACGTTTGGCCTCTGTTATTGCCAACAAAGGGTACATAACAAAGTATTGAGATGAACTTTTGGTATTGACCAAATACTTATTTTCCACCATGATTTGCAAATAAATTATTTTTAAAAATCAAACAATGTGATTTTCTGGGGTTTTTTCCACATTCTGTCACTCATCGTTGAGGTTTAGCCATGTTGACAATTACAGGCCTCTCTAATATTTTCAAGTGGGAGAACTTGTACAATTAGTGGTTGACAAAATACTTATTTGCACCACTGTATTTTGTGGTTAACCCTCATTGGCAGAGATTGAATTTTAGGTGATAAAATTAAGCAGGAATACTTGAATCATAATCATTTCTAAACTTGTATGGTGTTCTGTCGAAACAGGATTACGCTTCTCTTTCATTCTTGGACATAATTGTGAAAGCTTCTCTGGTGCTTCACACCCGGGCTACAAACATGATTCTGAGAACCCCTGATACTGAAGTAAGCAACAACATGTTAAGTGAAATAAGCCACAGCAGTCTACAATCGGGCATTTTTAAGTCAAGTGTGTGTACTGTGGCAGGTAACGCTTACCGTGTTCCCGGAGAGTGCTGTGGCCCAACATGGTGGCGTCCCCTGGTGGATCATCATGGTGGCGGTTCTGGCAGGGATCTTTATCTTGGCCTTGTTAGTCTGCCTGCTGTGGAAGGTGAGCGAGAAGATTGAGAGTAGTAAAAAACATGAAATACTGTATATGATGGAGGTTTATTTTTATTTGTTAACCTGTTCATTTTATACATACCAGGTGTTTTGTTTGTGACTGCCAATTGCTCCCCCTTGCTCCCCCCTCCCTTTAGTGTGGTTTCTTCAAGAGAGCATCCAAAGAGCAGTGTGATGCGGCCTATCACAAGGCTGAGATCCATGTTCAGCCCTCTGACAAAGACAAACTTTCTGCCGAGGCCTGATTTTTATGCTCGGAACAGGTTGAGAAACATGCAAAAATAGAAAGTCTTCAGCATGTGCGGCGACTAATGAACTCACTTCAGAAGTTTTATGCAAAGAAGCAGAGCTGGCCCAAGACCATGATTACAAGCATTTATTCTTTATCCTCTGCGTAGAATAATTTATACTGTATTACTAAAGCTAAGTGAGGCGCTGAGACGGTCCTTGTGCAGTAGATTCTGTTCCCTTGACATTTTATTTATTTGATCAAATACTGTTTTTTTGCATTTCAGTAAGTACTTTTTTTTTAGTTCTTCAAGTTTATAGAGTGGTTCTCAAACTTTTGATGCTAAGTACAAACCAAAAATTAGCTGGTTCTCCAGGTACTACTATAATGACCAATATTAGAAAACACGAGCATAGTAAGCCTGAATATTGCTAAAAAACGAGACAGCAAGTTGCAGTGATGTCCTTTTCCAATTAAATCAACATTTCATGGGGAAAACTTCAAATTTCACCTAAAAATTCATAGTACAAAAAAAAAAAAAAAAAGAAACTACCGTATTGGCCCGAATATAAGACGGCCCTGATTATAAGATGACCCCCTCTTTTTCAAGACTCAAGTTTAAAAAAAAGACTTTTTGAACACCAAATTAATTTTTATACAGAAAATAATTTCAGTACATCCGAAACAAATGATTATAACAATATATTTGAGAGAAAAAGCATGTTACTTTGCCTCATTCAAATCTTAATATCTGAACATTTAAATATGTAAACTAAAGTGCAATCACATTCGTAAATGAATGGCTTCTGGTTTTTGAAATGTAAATAAACCAATCTATTGTGATAAAACAACAAAATTGCAATAACTGCATTAACCATCAAAGTGAAGTCTAACTGTAACTGTAGTCTTGAAACAAATCTGAATAAGAAAAACATTGCAATAAAGTAATGCAAACTGGTTAAACTTGAGAGTGGCTGAGATCTGTCATGACAGAACATCGCTTCAATGATATCTGGCGCCATCTAGCGTGAATGGGGAGGGTAGCTGAGATTTGTCATAACAAAACATTGCTTCAATGATATCTGGCGCCATCTAGCGTCGTGAATGGGTATAATGTCCAGGCCGCGAATATAAGACGACCCCCTGTTTTTCAGTCTTATTTCAATGCAAAAAACACCGTCTTATATTCGAGCCAATGCGGTATTTTGGCCAAGTCGTGACGTTATCGGAAAAATGACGGTTGACATCAGGGTTGTCCAAACTACTGTCTGCGGGCAGTCCGCTTAGCTGTATTTGCCTGCACAAGAAGCTTAAATTCGGCCTGAATTTTGTTACACTTCTCAGCTTTAACACTAAATGGAGCTAGTTGCTTAAACAGTGCCTCTCCATTAGCTCAGGGGTGAAAACCAGACATTTTGAAATCAAAGTAGGAAACTGGAATTTCAGTAATTTTTTTTTAAACACCATAAATTGAGCAATCTTAATTCTGATTTTTTTTTTTTTTTTTTTTGCTGCCACTGGACATTTTCTCTTTGTTCTGCAAGTGTTTCACGAGTGTAAATATAAATATACATGTTGCAATATCTTTATACCTCTGAATTATTTTGTTCCTTGTAGCCCTCAACCTATTCTCAGACATGGAAAGGCTAGCATTGAGTGATCATGTTTAATTACAGTCGCTCCATTTTGACTGAGGAGCTGGCAGCGATTGCACGACATGCCATCAATGGCAAAAATGAATACTTATGAATCAATCAAGTCCTGATCGCCTGTTTGCCTGTTGTCGGACGAATTAAGTACAACTATTACTGTAATTTTCAGACTATAAGCCGCTACATTTTTCTCTTCATTTTGAATCCTGCGGCTTATAGTCCAGTGCAGCTTATTTGTTGATTTATTTGGGATAATAGGCAACACATGCCTCCTAACATGCTTTGCTGCGCTACAGTTGTAAATAAGAATCAAAAGTCATGTTCAGTGTTAATTATTTAGTCAGTTACTGTTCCAGTTGTTTCATTAATTACTTGCTATGGTATTTGGTAACACTTTATTTGACAGTGGCGTCATAAGACTGTCATATCTATGACATGACACTGCCATGAGCATTAATGAATGCTTATAACAATGTCATTTAGTGTTATCCGGCAAACTGTCTCACTTTTGAATAGGGGGTGAGACAAAATATCGAAATGGTGATATATCGTGATACTTTGTATCCCAAAAGGTTATCGATATGCTCCTGTCAAGAATCGAGATATCGTTTTGTAAAGGTGTCAATGTTTAAAAAAAAAAAAAAAAAAACATCAAGTTGCTACCAAAATCTTCCACCATAATAGTGTCTCAGTTAATTCTAGGTGACTGTGCTCGACGCCCAATCCATTTAGACTGGGAACGTTCGTTCATTCAAAACCAGAGCATTCACAGTCATTCGGTCCGATTTTCAGGGCATTAACAGGTCACTTGCTGTTCATTTTAGGGCATTTAAAGGTCATTTCCTGTTGAGTTTGAGTCACTGCCTATTCATTTGGGTGATTCCCAGGTCACTTCATGTTCTGTAACTCAAAATAAACAGGAAGTGACCCATAAAATACCCCAAAATCAACAGGAAGTTACTAAAAATCAACAGGTAAATGACCTTAAATGGCCCAAAATTACCTCATTGCCTGGCATTGGCTGCCACTGATGTCCATAGACGTTCAATCCGTTTGAAGTGGGAGGGATGCCACCCTCCCAGTTCAAATGGATTGGACGTCTACTAGTAATAAACTCATTCCAATTCACAGCAGAAGCTTGTTTTTCTGTTTATTAGTTCTTTGTAGAATATCCTTGAATGATTTCCTGACCAATGTATCGATAATCGTCGTATCACCATATCGTTATCGTGAGCTTTGTATCGCAAATCATATTGTATGATGAGGTACCAAGAGGTTCCCACTCCTACTTTTGAATGAAAGTAAAAGATTTGCCGGATGACACAAAATGGCATACAGTATGTCATAAGCATTCATTAATGCTCATGGCAGTTTCGTGTCATAATTATGATGGTCTTGTGGCAGTTTTATGGCGCCACTTTCAAAGTGTTACCAAATACCACACCTAGAAATTAATAAAACATCTGGAACAGTAACTGAACAATTAGCACAGAACATGAATTTAGATTGTTATTTACATCTGTAGCGCTGCAATGCATCCTAGGAGGCATGTTGGATGACAGTGTTGACAGCAGGTGGAAGAAGAGGTTGACTGTCTCCCCCAAGAGAGCAGTGATGGTCAAATGAAGCTTCTTAACGCAATGAAGGTTTTCAGCCAATTGGTTCAAAGCTTCATGGGGTTCATTTGGTCTTATGACAGTCGTATGTTGCCGCTGTCAAAGAAAGCATTACCTGTTATCAGTGTTGTTAATAACGGCGTTAGAATATAACGGCGTTATTTTTTTCAGTAGTGAGTAATCTAATTAATTACTTTTCTCATCTTGGCAACGCCGTTACCGAGGATGGAAAGGCGTGCGTTATCATGCGTTACTATATTGGTTGAATGACACAAGGAAAGTCTGAAGGAGACGGACTCACTGAGACGTCAGAGCAGGAGTAGGGAGGAGGCAAAAAAGTGACGCCGAGCAAACGCGATGCTAGGTGGCTCCAATAATACCTGACTGTAGCCGATAGCCTACAAACTACGCCCACATGATATGGTAGATATGGTAGACAATAGTAGATATCACATATATATATATATATATATATATATATATATATATAACTAGATGCGAAATGACCGACACGGCAACGTTAGCAACATGTACAGTATAGGAACTAGATGTGTTAGTAAACAGTCACCATCTTAAAGCAGTAGACTTCTTAGGAAGGCTCTGTCCTAGAGAACCTTCCTAGCGAAACTAAGTAACTTTTTATCTAAAATACTCCTAAATCGGCAAAATCTTGACTTGAATCTATCTTTAAATGACGAAACAGTTTTAAAACTTCCACATGTCAAAAGTAGACAGAAGGGAACCAATGCAACAGTGGGAGCAATTTTAACAACTTTTAACGGTTGATTCAGGGTAAAGGGTAAATTAGGGTAAAGAATTGGGCTAGGGCCAATTGTCCCAAAAACCTTTTAAACTTCACAAAGTGTGACCTATGTTTTTTTTGAGGGAAAAATAAAACATGAAAATTATCACCAGTTACTTTGCCAATTAACTAATTACTCTTACATTGAGGTAACATACATTGAGTTACTAACGCAATTACTTTTTGGGAGAAGTAATTTGTAACTATAATTAATTACTTTTTTAAAGTAAGATTAACAACACTGCCTGTTAATATCTTTTGGTGTAAATATCCCATAATACAGTGAGGACAACTGCGGCTTAAAGTCCAGTGCAGCTTATCTATGAACAAATGCAGTTTTTGTATCACATTTGGTGGGTGGCGGCTAGTAGTCAGGTGCGCCTTATATTGCAAAAATTTCAGAAATATATATTTTATAGTACATAACTCAAAATTGCTGTAATTGTGCGCGGGCGTTCAAATCGACTTCTTTGAAATGAATAGGGAAAGGGGTATGCCGTAAAAGTTACTAAGTGTGGCTCCAAGTTGAAGTATGACGAGAAAAAAAAAACATTCTGATGTTGGAAACTTGGGTCAGCTCTGCACAGATTTAACATGTTACATATCGCACACAGCAAAAATTGAGTCTTGTGCGATATGTGTCACAAAGTAATTAGTCTTTTGTAACCGTGCGCTCTACAGGTGCTTTTGCTGACATCGGCTTGGCTTTTGAAAACGCGGAAAGCATGCTTAACATTCCGTAATTTGTCTTTTCGCCCAGCCAATGAAATTCATGGTGTATCTCTGTTGTAATTCATGTTTATGCATGTTTTCAATCTAGTGTGGATTCTTCAAACGCTCCAAGCAGGAGGAAACTGTCCCGCAGTATCACGCCGTGCGCATCCGAAAGGATTCTCCTCACTATGAAGACAGCAAAGTCAAGCTGGATGCTTTTGAGAAGAAGTCGTGGATGACAACTTGGGTTGACAATGAAAGTTACTCATAAGTTTCTGAACAGGGACAACCTATTGGTTGTAATTTTTTAATGAAATGATGAACTATTTACACCTGCACAATGTAATGGACAAAACTGCTGCATTCTGCCTTAAAATACTAAATTATCCTGAGCTACCTGAATTTTTGATCCAGCATCTTTATATCAGTAAATTTAAATTCAGTGTCGAAGCCAGTAAATGGCCTATTTTTCAAGGGATTACCAGGAATTGTTAGTTTTCTACACTGTATTCTTTAAAACACATTTTTGTGTTTTTTGTACATATTTCTGTACATTGTATATTTATTTTTTGATAAGTCACAATAGAGCCAAAGATGTCTTTTATATAAACCTGGCTTGCATCCATTTCAAAGTGAACTACTGATCTGATAGAGTGGTACAAACAAACAAAAACTATGCAAAGATGATATAGTTGACCATGTGCATGTTTTGTATTTAAAGACTTTTATAGTACTTTTAAAACAGCAATGGAAGTCAGGTGACTCAATGTGAAAAGATGTTTTTGTTTTGTATTTTCCAGGTAGTATCGCCACTGAAAAAGTAATTTTCTTTTGTGTGAGGAACTTAAAGGGACAAATTAGCCTGAATATGATGATTCAGGAATATAATTTTTTATGCAGGATTTGTCAAGTAGAATAAACAATGTTTTAGTAAATTCAGCTTTGCTGACTTGTTCTAAAGTTCTGCCATTTTTTTTTTTCTACATGGACTACACTATACCTAATATTCCTGACATAACACTTAACTCATTTACTGCAATTGACAAAGATCCACGTAATCCGGAAATCTATGACAGTCAATAGCAGCCATTTTTACACGCCTCTATGGCATGACTTCCAAGAACAGCAAAATAAATTCAAGAGTCGGTCTATTTGGAAAATGGAGACTTTTTTTCCATTCACTTTATTTCCCCAAAATATCTTTAAACCTTCAATATTTTGAAACTGATATGACAAAGGATGATTTCTTAAACTTTATTTAAAAAAAAAACTGAAAAAAGAATGATCTGTTATGAATGCCAGCTGACAAAAAAATATTACCAACTATTGGGAACTCTTTGGAGAAGAATTATGACTGCCCAAAAATACAAAAACATTTTTTCAATAAACACAGAAAAGTGTTTTCGACGCACGTGTTTGGTTCAGTCAAAGGTCAAACGGAAGGTCTTTTCCTGCTCCTTGCGCTGGTTGTCACACAGTTTGGACACCTCCTCCACTCGTCTCTGCAGCAGCACTGAATTCTGGTCGATCCATTGGAGCGAATCCATGTGAGCGTTGAGGATTTTGCAGATCTGCTGAAGCTAAGGAAAGAAAAATAGAAGCGTTACGTGTAGTCCTGTCTCCAGGCAGCACTGGAATTGTTTGGTCGGTTCCTTCTTACCGGGTCACTGGTGTCGGCCGGGCCGCTGGATGTGTTTAGGTGCTCGATGATCTCCTTCAGATCTTGGGACATTCTTTTGAGCTGGGCGTCCACATTCTCCGCCAACTTGTATGTCCGCTCACGCTCCTCGTCGGCATTCTGCATGTAGATGGTGCCACTCTGCTCCTTTACAGACTCCTCCAGTGGGCACAGCAGGTCCTCCAGCTCCTTTTGCTGTGATAGGATGAAGTCCAGCTCCTGGTTAAGCCTCTTCTGGTCCAGCTTCACCTTCTCCATCTCCTTGTGCAGGGATGTGATCTTCTCGCCATTTTCCACCAGCATGCGGTCCCATGCGTTGACCTGGGTGGCCTGCTGGAGGAAATGTCTCTCTTGATCTTCCAACTCCAGGCTCCATTTGTTTATGAGGGCCTCTAGTTGGGCGTAGGTCATCACGGCAGGAGCGGCGGTGACGATCGGAGCCACCGCAGTCGAGGTCGTGGTAATGACGCTCGTGCCGGATGATGGTTTGAGCCCCAGCGAGAAACCCGCCGTAGTGGTGGTAGCCGGCGCGGCGGAAGCCGGGGCAGTGCTGGAAGTCACCGTTCCGAGAGGTTTAAGCGTGAAGGACAGACCCCCGCTGGCGGTGGTTGTTGCAGTCGGTGCTGCGGCTTGAATTGGCGCGGCACCAAAACTGAAACCTGTAGTGGGGGCGGCAGCTGTTGTCGTTGTTGGGGCTGAGAACAAAGATGGAGCTGCTTGGGTCACTGCAGGAGGAGCTGGGGTTGTTGAGGGTTTAATTCCTAAGGTGAAACCTCCACCCTGTGGAGCTGTGGCTGCAGTGGTGGTAGTGGCCTGGGTACCAAGTGTGAGAATTGGGGCAGCATTTGACCCAAAGGAGAAGCCGCCCCCTGTGGCACTTGCTGTGGTTGCCGTTGGGGCGACTTGGACTTTGTTACTACCAAAACTGAAGCCCCCAAATGACAGGCCTCCTGATGCGGTGGTAGTGGGTGCTGGAGCGGCTGCAGGAGCTGCTGCTGCCGGTTGGGTTTGAGCTGGAGGTTGGGTTTGGGCCCCGAATGAGAAGCCTGTAGAAGCGGTCGACCCAGAACCCAGGCTGAAGCCAGACGACGCCGTTGAAGTCGGAGCCGCACTGGTGCCCAGCGTCAGACCTGCAGCCGGAGCGGCTTGAGGAGTGGAACCTAGGCTAAACGTGGTGGTCGTGGGGGTACCGAAAGCGAGGCTCCCGCCGGCAGAGCCACTCTTCGCTGGGGTGCCGAAGCTAAAACCGCCGGTCGGGTTACTACTGGCGCCGGTTTGAGGGGCCGAGCCGAAAGTGAAGCCGCCGCTGCCTACGGTGGCTGCGGGGGTGGAAGTTGTCAGGCCGAAGGTGGGCGCCGCTGTAGCCGTGGTCTTCGCGGCCCCGAAAGAAAAGCCCGTGGAGGGCTGCCCGAAGTTGAAGCCGCCACTCATTGTCGCTCAAGGGACGATGACTGAAAAAAATGGCTCACGGACCTTGTTGCTTTTTGGCGGGTCGCACACTCCGAGCGGCTTCAACTTGTCAAAATTGAGTCCGATGATGCCGAAAGCGCTTACTACAATGCGGAACTTGCAACGAGTCGCGGGTTGATTGTCATAACACTTGGAAGCTGCGAACACAAACTAAAGAGACATCACTGTCAAAAACGCGGCATCCCATCGTCACATAGGAATAGCATAACCATGCTTTTGCTAGCGGAAGTGACGAAAATTATGACCGCGCTGTCTTCTTTTTTGGTAGTTTACCCCTTGTATCATGGGGCATTACCGCCATCTACTGGGTTGACGGTTTGGCAAAAGAACACCGGCAGTTACAGACTACATTTATGCTATTCTGAAAAATATTTAAACACACCCAGAGGGAACGCACAAAAAACTCTCTATATATCCTTTTCATTAGCCCTGTTTCCTTGAGAAACTCAATTGTCTTTGAATTTTGTTTGTAAGACGATTTTTCATATCGCTCCCATATCATGGTACTACAGTGGTACCTATTTTTCATTACTAGTAAGAAATTTCTGTGCATTTGTAGAATGACCGTATTAGTGCAATGTTGGTTTTTAATTTGTTCTATGATTTTGCACATGGTTGCCTAAATAAATTCCAAGAGAAAATTGACAAAAATTGACAAGTGACTCCTCCTGAGCATAGGCGGAGTTTGACTTTTGGGGCAGGGGGGGCAAAACATGTTGATGACCCCGAAACGCAGAACGAGAATATTTATAATAATAAGTTGACAATGAGGGTTTTTTGTTTCCCATCATTCTTAAGGGGAATTCTAAATCAGGCTGCTTAGGCAATACTTTTCGCCAAGATCGTCATCCATTGAATATGGTACGCCCGCCGGTGTCACTCCAATGTAGTTACCCCAGTCAAAAATTGTATCCCCTGGGCGGAGCCATATAGAGGTAGATGTGTGTCTTTATTATTCCATCAAAAAAAAGTTGCTTCAATCAAAAAAAAAAGATGAAAAGCTCAAAAAGTGTTTGAATGCAAAAATAAATTTGAAACTCAAAAAAATGCATGTGAAAGGTACTTTTCTTTGATTTTTATTCATTTATTAATTTTTTTATTGAAGTCAAGTTTTTTTTTTTTTTTTTTTTTTGATTAAAGTAACTTTTTTTGATTGAAGTAATGTTGATTTGTGTTTGGGCCACATTTTGGCTTGGACATTTTTGTCTTTATTAGTCCATCAAAAAAAAGTTGCTTAAAAAAAAATTTTTTTTTCAAAAAGAAAAATCACTTCAATCAAAAAAAGAAAAATTTCAATCATGGAAAAAAGTTTTTGAATGCGAAAAAATATTTGAGATTTTTAAAAAATTGCATTTTAGCACTTAATTTTTCATCGAAAAAGTTTTGTTTGATTGAAGCAATCCCTTTTGTGTTTGGGTCATATTATGGGTAGGACATTTGTGTCTAAATCATTCAATCCCAAAAAAAGTTGCATAAATCAAAAAAGTATTTTCAAAAAAAAAAAAATCGTTTGAAAACTAAAATTGCCCTACCCTTTTTTTTTTTTTTAACCAAAATTACATGCAGAGCAAATGACCGTCTAAGGTGCTAGTCACATGATCTGTTCGAAAAATCATTTTGACCCGTTATGAAAAATATATATTTTTTAGTGATGCACGATAATACATTTTTCAACCGATACCGATAACCGATAATTTCCTCCTCATTCCTACCGATAACCGATAATGTCAAGCCGATAATTCTATTAAAAGATTTATGTAAAATTTTAAACAAAAGAAAATATTACTGTGCAAAAATATAATTTATTGCTTTTTTTTTTTCCAACATAAAATATGAACAAGTCGTCAATTCCAACATCTAAATAATGACATTGTCTGACATTGTGTAATGGTAAACGTTTGGCAACAATTACTTACAGAGTAAATACCTAAGTTGCACAAAAATGCCTTTAAAAGTAAGCCATTCCTAACATAACATTAATACACTGCAACACACACTTCCTTAAAACTAGTCAGTTTTAAGTGTAAATCTATTGGAAATAAGTGAAATTATCTGCCAGCACTTCATGTGTATTTCTCTCAGATTTCTTGGAAGAAAAATAGCTAGCTGAAAATAATCTCAACAGCCTTATTTTAAGCAATACATTATTATACTTAATCCTAAAAAAAACTTGGAAGAAGAAAAGATTTTGAATATTTGTGGCTACAGAATATTATTGTTATTTCATTACAACAGGAATGTGCATATTTAAATTAATAAGTGTTAATAAGTGCCAATAAGTTTAGATTATCTACTGTGACTGTAATTGAGCAGACAAATAAGTTAAATTAATTTGAATAGTGATTGCTAATGTTATATGCTTTGTTGCACACTGTGAAAATGATTAACTCAAAAGAGCGAGATGTCATGTACCCATTCTGCAGCGCTTTGTTTACATTTGCGGCACTCACGAGTCGCGACATTCGCTTTACAGCAGCTAAACTGATAAACGGCAGTACTATTTGATTGCAGTTGGAGCTCGCATCTCCGTGCGTGTTGTTTTGTGCCTGAGTTTTGTTAAGCCGAAAATAAAGGCGGCATTACAAAGTCATCTGACCGCTCGTCATTTTACATACTGAATGTATTATTGACGGGCTGACTTCGTTTTCTCCATGTTTAAATTATCATCTAAACACTGTGCCGTCATGATAAGCTTGCTTACTGGACATCACTTTTCCAAATGTAGTGGTGAAAATGTGATTGGCATGTTTTTCATGAAGAATGGTGGTCGTATAAACTGCATTATTTTTTTATCCAGGGCTTTGGCTCTCGGGTCATTTCGGTAAAAAAAAAAAAATCGTGTCTCGTCTCGGCGGCGGCTACGTTCGTACCGGATAATCCGCCCGCACCGGCCCGTCTGCCGCGGCGTATTCGGGGCCTGGCTCTGCTCACACGCCGTGAGGGAACGCTCGAGAAACCGGGGTGTTCGCCGGAGGTCCTGAAGCCGGGGAACCGGGCTCTGCCCGCCCCGCCGATGGCGAGGCGGCGGCGGCCTGCCGGACCGGCCAGAGCGGCGGGCTCCGTCGGAAGACGGCTACTTGCCGACTATCGGTCTCCAGTCGTGCCGGGGTTTAGCCTTAGATGCGAGTTTACCACCCGCCTTGGGCTGCTTTCCCAAACAACCAGACTCTGAATCGTCACAAGCCCCTAGTTTAACTTAGTGTTTACAATAGCTTTAGCATTCCCGCTAGAAGCAGCAGCCTGGCATTCGTTTCAAAAATCTTTGTGATGCAGTTTTAAATGGATGCTGGGTTAGTGATTTTGAATGAGGACGCTTTCTTTCGGCCTCTTGGAACTTCTGCGGTACATGTTTCGCAAATGGCGAGAGCGTCGTTTTTTTAGTAACAGCCGCCATAATATTCAACTATTTCTTGTCGTGTAACTTTACTCCGCCTCCTCAACCCCTCCTCCCTCAGGGGCTTCAGAGAGGGGAGGGGTTGAGGAGGCGGCGTGCTGAATTCTTCGGTTGTGCACATTTGGAGGCTAAATCAAGTATATAATTATCGGATTACATTATCGGTTGCATTTTTTATTATCTGGATTATCTGTGTGACGTCATAATTGCCATTATCGGCCGATAATTATCGGCCACCGATATTATCGTGTATCTTTAATTTTTTTGTGCATTTGATTCATTTTTGTTGCAGTTTTATTGCTTTACAATTTATATATATATAGGAAAATGAATTACATGCAATGACACTTTTTGGCCACCATGGGGGGGCCTGGCCCCCCCTTAAAATCCGCTTATGCTCCAAAATAATGTCAACTTGACATATACTCAGTGTAGCATATAGAAAGATACACAAAAACTATTGGCCTGTTACTATGTGCTTTCCTATGCAGGAGTAGGCATGAGAATGGAAAGCTTGTAGTCAACAACTACCGCAACTCCAGGGCCAGACAAGTCATTGAAAAAACATTTCGCATCATGGCTGCATTGTGGAGGATTCTTGGAAGACTAGTAGAATTCCGGCCTGAATAAAAGCTGTGGATGTTGTGAAAGCCTGTGTAGTCCTACACAACCTCACCCACACCAATTATGCAAACTCTCCAGTCTCCAGACAGCAGATACACCCCACCAGCCTTTGTTGACACAGACTTGGTGAATGGAGAAAACTGGTTGCCACAAACTCAAACCTCACCAAACTGCTTTGGCCGTTGGGAATGACTTGTAGACTTTCTTTCAGTCACCTCGGGGCCACCTCCATGATAGAATGACATAGTGTACTGAGGCAAACTCAAATCAGTGATGTACATTGTGTTTTTTTGAAAATGAACATATCTGTGAACTGTTTTTGAAATAAGCAACAAATCATGTTAGCAAAAAAAACAGGCTTGTTTATTTTATTGTAATGTACACAATATAAAAAGCATTTATAGTATATATATATATGATCTTTTTTCATGAATCTCACGGGGGGGGGGGGGGGGGGGCATCCCCCAAAATTGAAGTATATAAGAAGACATAGGAATAAAGTGACTAAAAAAAAACTACAAGCCATAGACTTCATAATGGTATTGACGGGTCAGATCGGTCATGCACTGTGCCACACCTTCAAGTAGGGGGCTGCCCAAATCAAGAAGAGCTATTCACAGACACACGCACGCAGCGATCCAACGCCAGATTTCTGTTGAAAAAGTACGAAAGCTGTACCGCATACAAACAGGCAGGATTGTGTCAGGAGTGATTTGTTCCGAGGATTCAAGGTTATATTTTCCGTACCATGCATGAATTTTGAAACGTAAAAAAAAAAAAATGGGAGAAATTAGCCGCTACCGCATTGGCATCGTAGTTCGCAATATTTACCAAAAATAAATGCTAACTGCTTGTTTTTTTTTGCTTTTAACCAAGAAGAGACATTTTTTATGTCCATATCTATAAAGAATTTGAGGATTTTAGCATTTATTGACAAGAATTTTCACCGGAAAAGCTCTGTTTGCATAAGGCGGCCGCTAGCTACATTCACTAACAGACTAGCATTGTACTTCAACATATTTAAGTAAAATAAACGCTAACTGCAGGTTTTTTTTTTTTTGGCTTTCAACCAAGAATGGAGACTGTTTGACATCCATACCTATAAAGAATTCGGGGACTGAAGCATTTTTTCACAAGAATTTTCACCGAAAAAGCTCTGTTTACATAACGCGGCCGCTAGCTACATTCACTAACAGACTAGCAATGTACTTTGACAAATTTACATAAAATACATGCTAATTGCACTTTTTTTGTTTTGATGCTCTTAATCAAGAATCTAGACTGTTTTACGTCCATATCAATAAAGAATTTGGGGATTCAAGCATTTATTCACAAGAATTTTCACCAGAAAAGCTCTGTTTACATAAGGTGGCCGATAGCTACGTACATTCACTAACAGACTAGTATTTTACTTCGATATATTTACGTAAAATAAATGCCGACAGCGAGTTTTTCTTTTTTTCTTGTTTTTGACTAAGAATCGAGACAAAGAATCGAGACAGTTTTACGTTCATATCCATAAAGAATTCAGGGATTTAAGCATTTATTCACAAGAATTTTCAACGAAAAAAGCTCTTTATGATTTCACTCTGTCAGCTTTGACGGCCTCGCCAACAATGCAGGCCCCCTATTTATCAGCCCCGCGTCCCGTCAATATATTATGAAGTCTATGCAGATGCTATAAGTGCACAATAAACAGGCTTTTGCGCTAATGGCTCCACAGGCTTGAGGCTAAAGGTCTTTGTATGCTTTGTTATTTTCATTAAAATATTATTTTCATTTAACCGACACATAAAGCTGTACATCAAATTTCTTAATAGTGCAGTATGAAATTGAAACATATACATGCAGTAAAAATAATATCAACCAATACCTATTCTCTGCCTTCAAGAATCACACCGATGACTTTATACATAATGTCCGGTCTACGGTCCTCTGGCACTCTGCGCAGCAGATCAGCAACAGTTTGTGCAAATCTAGAGCACTCATCAGTCTCATGCTGGATCTTCTTCTGTAACTCCAACCTGCGTTGCTCCAGGCTCGCTATCTTATTCAAAATCCACTCATCGTCAGGAGCAGAAGATGCAGGTGGTGCTGGGGGAATAAAAGATTCCGGGGAGGAATCAACCTCGGTTGTGTCGCTCTCCGAGGAGCTGATGGACGCCACCTGTTTTCAAAGAATGGATGCTTTATTAGATATGTGCTGAATGTGGTGTGAGAGGGAAAAAAACGGCAGTTTATGTTTGTTGCTACACGTACCTTTGTCACCTTTATATTTGTCTCCGTCTCCCGGTGCTTTACATGTGGGGAAAAAACAGCACTCAATGTAAAATATTGTGTTTCTACACCAACACGCGTACACACATACCTTTGTCACCTTTAAATTTGTCTCCGTCTCCCGGTGCTTTACATGTGGGGCTAGCCAAGACAAAGCGTGATAGAAGGCTGGCACCTTTCGTCCGCCTGGGTCGCCGTTCTTTGAGGCCATTCTTTTTCGGACACGAACATATTTGTCGCGAACGTTCTTCCACTTTTTCATACACTCTGTGACCTCTAGCCCAGTGTTTTCAGCGATTTCTCTCCACGAATTGCTTGCCATTTGGCAGTCCTTGTAGTTTTTCGAGGAAGGATTGTAAAGATGGTCATATTTCCTTACTTCCTCGACGATTCTTTCCTCGACCTGGTCCATTTCTTTTTCGTTACAACAACAGTTTGAAAAATTGAGGGATTGTTATAGTAGTTAGGTTGACCGGAAATAACAATCACGGAAATGACGTTTTGTGTGGACCAATCACAGTCCTTGTCGTTCACAGACTGAGTTATGCCTCTGCGGCAGACCTACGCCGTCAAGGCAGACCCGATTATTTACGACCCTCCGCCGTAGCCTGACGTTTTTTGATTTATTTATTTATTTAAATTTTAAATTATTATTTATTTATTGAATATGTATATGGCGGAAAACACAGACAAGACTGAAAAAGCAGTTTCTGCTCTTGCACTCTTTAAAAGAAACTGCTGTATTTTAAGCCAAACCAACTGTTGTGTTTGATAGAACAATATGTATATATGCTGCCATGGCAGATTCATAGCGCATTAAGCCCCTGAACTATTTTTCATTTGTCCGTTTTACCCTGGAAACCCCCGTTTACAGACGTCGTTTAACCGCTTTTGTTTCAACCCAGCCATAAAACAAAGGTAATTAATTATATTTATTATTCAAAATGTATGTCATTTTGAGCTTAGAATCATTAATTGATGTCGAATATTTCGTTTTTAAAAAATGACTAAAAATTATGTACTTGCATATTTTAAACTTTCAAACAAATTACGTCACAATAAAAAAAAAAGTGTCTGTAAAAAAGTCACAGATATCTTCCACATAAGTCATAACTATCACTTAATTGTATTTTTTTTTTTTTTTTCGTTACGGTCGCATTTTCTCCAATATGTTAGATGATAAATAATCGATCCAAACAAAGAAAAATGGGGAAAAAATGTTTAAAAGTGTAAATATATGAAAAAGAAAATCTCGACCACTCCTTGATGTCTACAATTTTTGCATCGCGACCCTTGTTATACGACCATGTTTCACCCATAAAATAAAAAATAAAAAAATCCAGCTGTGGCAAAAGCGCTATATAAGTGTAACACCATAACCATAACCATTCACAGCTGTTTCTTGACACTCGGTGATACATGCTACAAGGAGTATTTGGATAGAAACAAGGTAAGTACGCGATAATATCTCGTTTTTGGATCGAAATAAGGTAAGTACGCGATAATATCTCGTTAAAGTCATGGCATCTTTAATTAGGCTCTTTCATGCTCTCAACGCCAGATTGGGTTTCGCTGTTTAAAAAAAAACAAACATTTTTTAAAAAAATGCCCTCCTGTTCAAAAATGTTCTTCCCCCAGAAAATTGACATTTTTAGCTTTTCAATGATGTATCACACATGCATATCGGACAATTTTGAAAGTTGGCCAAATTGGGCTCTCAGAGCAGAACTTCAAGTCACCTGAGTGTTTTCCGCCATATATATATATTTTTTTTATCAACAACAACATGATAGACAGAAGAACAAACAATACTACCAAAAAATATAGAAGAATAAACAATACAAACCAAAAAACGAAATAAAACAAACACAAATATGCCAAGGGGTATAAACCAAGGGCGTAGATTTGGTCTCAACATTGCAAACAATGATCCAAATAAGGGACGACTAGCTTGACTTCGTTGTTCCTTGTGGGGGCTGGCCTGACTGCAGTAATTTTGACGGATAGCAAGTTTAATGTAGTGCTAACTCTGATGCAGGTCGGACTTTCAGTAGCAAATTTAGTGGCGTTTCCCCCACCTCCACAACATTGACATCTTTTTACATGACTTACAGTGGCTCCTACTGGCGGAAAAAAAACTTCTAATATCCCTCCTCTCCGAAGGGGGTGGCATGTTGTCGACATGAATCTGTCGGGGTTGTGTGAGTATGTCTGTGTGTGTGTGTGTGTGTCTTTGTGACGGGAAGGGGGCCGGATTCAAGTCATCAGCCAACCAAACGTTCGTTTGAGGGGGAAAAAAATGGACCGGCGCATTTAGCAAGTGAAAAGGAAAAAATGTAAGTGAACATAATGAAAATTGATGTTGAATTTTCAACAACAGACAGTTTACACCATTGGTACATCATCACTGATCGAGAGTGCCTCGGTCCTCAATACAGATATTTTGCCATAAAAGGACATTTTTAAATGTGTGACAGTGTCTTATATAACAAAACTAGGCCTATTTGTAATGTTTGTTACAATCTTAAAAAAAAAAACAAGTGTAAAAATTTGGCAATTGCTACACTATGTACATAACTGCATAGGGAGATCTCTTCACAACCCCCCAGAATTCAGCAGAAACACATATAAGGTACCTAATGATTATAGTGGCTTCAGAATTAATAAATAATACATTTATGTACTTCATATGTTATATTCAGAGGTACATAGGGTAGCCCAAAATTTTACTCAAGTAAGAGTAGCATTGCTTCTAAATAATATTACTCAAGTAAAAGCAGTCATCAAAATTTATTCAAGTACAATTAAAGATTCGTTGAAAAGAATACTCAAGTAATGAGTAACATTGTGAATAACTGCTTACAATGTCTTTTTTTCTCAGCACAACTTCATATATATGAACTGTTGTTATCATTATAATAATGTACTATAACTTATTACATGACTATATTAGGCCAAAAAGATTACACAAAACTCATCGAATTCAGACTACAACACTTGAAACATCACCCGTCCAAAGAGCATGAGCGCCATCTAGAGAAGAAAAACATTATTACCTCTGATTATTATAATTGAGTCGTGGTTATTGCTGCGATGTCTCATTGAAACTGTCGGCATCTCTGGCAAAAATAAAGTCACTATGTAGAAAGAGCAAAAATGTAACGACTAGTGTAGTTCAAAGTAGCGGAGTAAGAGCAGTGTCTTTTCACAAACCTACTCAAGTAAAAGTAAAAAGTATTGCGTAGTAAAACTACTCTAAGAAGGTTTTTGGATCAGTCTATTTTGTGGAATCGACGGCTTGATCGCGGCTGCAACATTGCCATGGGATCGGTCTAATTCCTGGATATTCGAGTGAGTAAAAAACGCGGATTTGGATCACTATATCTTTTTTGTTGACTATCCTTCGTGGGAGTTTTCCCCAAATCATATCAAATAATCAAAGCACTATGGCATGCTACAGTGACGACAGTGACTCTGACATGGACCTTACCACAATGTTGGCGTTCGTCAGGGAACGCGTGTTTGCGTACTGTTGAGCTCCCGAGTGAAGAGTGGTCAAGGTGGAAATATTATTTTTTGTGAATAAAATTTGCATAGGTGGAAGCTTCTCCCCTTTTTGGTACTTTTATACACGTATCGTACCTACCACGCGTTATAATGTACAAGACATGGATTACACAAGGTGTGCTCTTTGGCCTGTACTGTATGTAAAGCACACGACAGCTCTGGATGCTAACAATCTACATAATTATATTGGGATAAGTTTAATATGCTTACCTCGAATATCTGCTAATAAAACCGGAGTTCCCAACAGCATACACTCTCGCTCCCAACCGGAGTTCCCAACAGCATACACTCTCTAGCTCTGTTGTCATTGAGACTTTTGCCCAAATTTTGTCTTATCAGGTGTTTGCTGCACGCATTTTTCCCTGAAGCTCGTCTTGTGAACGACCGACAGTGCTATCCTGCTCCTCACTTTTCAGATCTGGTTCAAATAGGAAGGGTAGAACCGACGACATGTTGGGAAAGCTAACGAGTGACACGCTGGAATTTCGGCAACGGGCCCGGTTGAAGAATGGCGACCTATCATTTAAAATAATTTTACAAACTTTATTAAAACAAAAACATTAAGAGGGGTTTTAATATCAAATTATTATAACTCATTCTAACATTTATCTTTTAAGAATTACTTGTCTTAAAAATAGAGGATCCCTTTAAGAAGACATTTTTCTCAAAAAGTTACTCAAGTAAATGTAACGGAGTAAATGTAACGCGTTACAAACCACTTCTGGTTGTATTATGTAAGATGCCACAGAATGAGAATTTTCCAAGATCTGTGTTGTCCACTGAATTCTTTGTTTTGAGATAAAAGCACAAATTTACGGTGGAAGTGCTACCTCCTGCAAACATCCTTTGACGTCGTCGTTTTTTTTCAACACGCTATTAAATAATCTTGGTGACTTCTAAGGCATATTGTGACTTTGGTGTTTTAACCCAAAATGCGTCTTTAGGTGGATTGACTGGCGCAAATCGGCTAAAATGCACAGATGACGTATATAAATGCTTTGGAAGACAAGCATTTCGGTGAGTTTATATATTTTATCTCATTTTTTAAAACGTTTTGGGTGATTTCATTTAGTAAATAATATTAAACCAATGACAAGTGTTCTATTTTATTAAAGTATATATGTACATAGAAATTTAAAGTGGATAAAATACAAGTGTTTTAGATTGTACCAAAAATAAATTTAAAAAATGGAAACTCCACGCAGGACCTATTCTTTGAACCTTTGATCTCAGAACTGTGAGCGGATATGCTTTTATTTATAAGTTATTTGGGGGAATATGGATGTTTAATTCATCTTTACAAATTTAAAGTTGCCCAACCCTTGTCAATGTTTAATAATGCGGCTTGACATTGTTTTCCTTGCATGCAGTGTAAAGACAATATCAGATGGTGGCGGTCATGCGCCGCAAAGGCACACACTGCTTGTTTTTAATGTATTCATTCATTTATTTTTGCGAAAATTGATAGAAAATAACGAGTTTGTCCAAGCAAGGAGTGGAAAGTACTATAATCTTTGTGGTCCGTGATGGACGGATCATCAGAAAATGTAGTTCACACGAAATGTAAAAATATCAGACTATAACTATTTGTATTTCTCACGATACTATTGCATGTTTTCATCAGTGTCTTTACAAGGAATACACAGCGGCTTACAGTTGGCTTCAGTACAGTATTTGTCCAACACGTTTGAAAAACAACGTGGTGCTGAACAAGAAGTGTATCATCTCGATTCGAAGGCGCTAGGTGTCTTTGGGGCTCTAGCTGCGAGCCTCCTCATACGCACTATTGACTTCCACACACACTTTGCATTTGCAAGACTACCTCAAGTTAATATTTAATTAATGGCAAACATCTAGATGCATTGACAGGCATAATGGGGAATGCACACCTTTCATCAAAGTACACATTTACTTTTTTAAAGCGTGTCACCCGATAGTATTTTTTATGTGATAGCATTTTGTTAGCAATGGAGCTAATGCAGTTAGTTTAGCTGCTACCCAGTTACCGACTTGAGTACTGCTAGGCCCGGACGAACGACAATCATGAGACTTTTAAGATTTCTGCGGAGCAGCGTGTCCATCGGGAAGGACATAGACTATTATTCCAAATTCTCGCCCTCCCCTCTGTCCATGAAGCAGTTTCTGGATTTTGGTAAGACTTAAAATTATCAAGGACATTGTTATCTAGACTGTTGTTCGTAATATTTTACAACTTACTAAAAATACTTAGATATATAGAAAACGGTCTCTGTGTGATGCAGACTTTTATACTACAATATGCAATCGTAATAATACTCTGAGCGTGTTTTGTAATTGATAACCTGACAGTGGCAACTGGAGTTTAATATGTGATACACATCTCCCCCTCAACATAGGTTCAGAAAATGCTTGTGAGAAAACGTCCTTCACCTTCCTCAGACAGGAGTTACCTGTGAGGCTAGCAAACATCATGAAGGAGATCAATTTGTTGCCAGATAACCTGTTAAGAACGCCATCGGTGCGCCTGGTCCAAAGCTGGTAGGCACATTTACGAAGCCAGGGAAAAATGAAAAAAATATAATACTATAATTCTGTTTTCAGGTATGTGCAAAGTCTCCAGGAGATCCTGGAGTTTAAAAACAAAAACGCAGATGATGAAAAAGTGACATACGAGTATGTTTTTATTCTTCTCACTTCATGTTTCCGTACATCTCCCAAGTGCAACGTGTGTTCTTAAATCTCCATTAAGTTTCACTGATGCGGTGATCAAGATCCGAAATCGTCACAACGATGTCATCCCGACCATGGCTCAGGGTCTTGTGGAATACAAAGAGGCATACGGCACCGACCCGGTGGTCAGTCAGAACGTGCAGTATTTCCTCGACCGGTTTTACATGAGCAGGATCTCTATCCGCATGTTGCTCAATCAGCACAGTAAGTGTCTGTTATTATTGTCATGTGATCAGAGTCATATCTCTTAAAGCAATTGATATTTAAACACAAACAAAACATTGTTTCCGTTGTTCCTGTTGACATTCACAGGCTCTTCACGTACACATACTCCACAGCTCCCCTTCCACTTCACTCTTCCACTATCCTCCATCTTTCTGTCCCCCTTGTCAGTCTCTCCACCATTGGTTCCAGAGCTTTTAGTTACTGTGCCCCTTGATCTTCGCAGTATATCTACCCTTTCATTCTTCAAATCCAGACTCAAAACACACCTGTTCACTCTTTCTTACCCACCATGCTCCTGAGCTCTTATCTTTTCGTCTTATCGTGATTTTAATCTTTTTATGATTGTTTTGTTGGTATTGTGATTCCATCTGTCTTGTGAAGCGTCTTTGTGTGGCTTGAAAAGCTCTCTAGAAATAAAATTTCTTATTATTATTGGTGATGATCGCTGCCAGCCCAGTTAGATTTAATTGGATGTCTACTGGTGTCGGCGGCAGCCAATGAGTTAATAATTGGAAAGGGAAAAAAAAAAAAAAAAAACTGGTACTTTTGCACGTACTCGTGATTTGAACTTCAGGATTTTTGCTATTTTTGTTCCTAGCGCTCCTCTTTGGTGGGAAGGTGAAGGTGAATCCAGCACACCCTAAACAAATCGGCAGTATTGATCCCCTCTGTCGAGTCAGCGAGGTTGTTAAAGGTGAGGGCAGTTTGACAGAAATAATGTGATGTAATGTTGGGAACAGCTTTTATATATAGTAAGTACTGACACTTATTATCAACTTTAGATGCCTATGAAAATGCAAGAAACCTTTGCGACAGATATTACATGAACTCTCCCGAGCTCACACTGGAGGAATTCAATGGTATCTATTGGAATAAAATACAAAATAAATAGTTCTTGTCTTTTATATTAATGGAAATCAGTGGCTTGCCCTTACAGTCAAAGAAGAGGGGAAACCCATCACCATGGTCTACGTCCCATCTCATTTGTACCACATGGTGTTTGAATTGTTCAAGGTAGACTCTTTTTCAAAGTACTCATTGATATAGCCTGCCAAGTATGTATCTTCATATAACATGGGGTGTTCTATCTCTGTATAGAACGCCATGCGAGCCACCATGGAGCTGTATGGAGACGCCATGGAGCATCCGCCAATTCGTGTTCAGGTCGGTCTGGGAACTGAAGATCTGACAGTAAAGGTGAGTTTTACATGAATAGTTGTCGTGGTGATGTATGGAAAAGTCTGCCGTCCTGTATTGTGATTTAATTTTGTTTGAAACAGGTGAGCGATCGCGGAGGTGGTGTCCCCCTGCGAAAGATCGATAGGCTCTTCACGTACACTTACTCAACAGCTCCCCGGCCGAGCATTGATGGCTCCCGGGCTGTCCCTCTGGTGGGTCATCTTGATGTTTGATTTTTAACATTGCTTGGGATCATTGAGCTTCAGGGTTGTGTTTTTTATGGGATGTAGGCCGGTTATGGATACGGTTTGCCCATTTCGCGACTATACGCCCGCTACTTCCAAGGGGACCTGAAATTGTACTCTCTGGAGGGGTACGGGACCGATGCAGTCATCTACATTCGGGTAAAGTTTTACATTCGGCGTCATGCCGTGAGAATGGAATCGGAAATTTAACCTTCCTTGAACTTTCCTTGCAGGCACTGTCCACTGAGTCCATCGAAAGGCTCCCAGTGTACAACAAGTCAGCGTGGAAACACTATAAGATGAAGCACGAGACTGACGACTGGTGCGTCCCGAGCCGAGAGCCTAAGGACTTGACTACATTTCGTCGGTTCTAGATGGGAGACGACGGCTCTCCTGTAGCAAAGTGTTAGTCATCATCTTGTGGTCCAACAGTGGCGGTTTGTACACAAAGCTGTTTCAGCATTATTTCAGCACAACTTAAACAATTGCGTTTTTGTACTATGTTTTTTTTTCCTCACTGGAGATAAAACTTAAGTCGGACAGCCTTGTAGTCATACAAATGCTCAAACAGCTTTTCACATGTTTGTGTACGTCTTATGTGCAATTTCAGATTTTATCTGTACAGAAATATAAAGGGAACTAAACCTATTTTTATTCAAACCGCAATATACATGGGGAGTCTGTTTACATGCTTTCTGGGTTTAGTCCTGTGATGTTAGCGAAGGCAGTTCTGACATTAATTTTGGTTGTCAGCACAGCATAATTTTGCCCAATGTGGCGGCTCCCTAAAATTAATAGACAATGAAAAATTATTCTGTTTTAATTCTTATTCCATGATTGCAATGTTCAGATTAATGGTGGGACACACAGACCTTTCTTTTGCAAAATTGTATGGTTTAGTTCTCCTTTAAAAGTGTCACTTTCAAGTTATATTTATTAGAGAAAACCAGTTTTGAAATGTTATATTAGGATTGTATTTTGCATGGGACTACATTTGTTTTTCGATGGTTACATAGTTTGGACAAAAAAATCTCTTCAGTGTGTTATAGTATAATCAAGGATCTATGCAGCGTCAAATATTTTCTATTTTTATTATCTGTTGTCTTTCTGTTAAGTTATGGTTTTAGGATTTCACTTGGCTTTAGCCAGTTTCATAAGGAACTTTTTTTTTTCATCTGTTTAATAGAGCAATGTGTCAAATTACAGAATGTTTCCTAAATATGAACTTATGTCTGAGCAGTTATAAACAAATGGAAAGTTTTCTTTTAAAGGTTTGAAGTAAAAGCAACAATTTTTTCATTGAGAGCAGTGATATTTATTTCAATTGTCAAAAAAAAAAAAAGATGGAGTGACACTAACTTGAGAGTTGTGAACTACAACTGTAGTGAGTGGCACATTCTGAATTACAAATGACAATTCCCACAATGGTAGGAGAGAAGTGCTTTGGAAAGACCAACAAATTTGTACAGGATATTTTAAATGTTCTAAACGGATAGTACCATATCGTTATATCCTAAAAATACCAAAATGTCACCCTAAAATTTCACTAGATTTGAAAGACAATAACAATGGCTCCCTCACAAGATGCCACAGTTTAATTCATTGTTTGTAAACATGTTTGTCAGTTCATCCTCCTATTCCCCAGTTTCTGAAAATGGAAAGAAATAACATGTAAATTATTAAAGAAGTTTTATTTTATCTGAAATGATCGATTATTGATGACAATAGTGAAAAGTGCACTCACATTGGAATGCAGTCAAATGTAAGCAGCAGCATTTCTGATTAATGGGACATCACTTGGCCACAATTGTTAGTGTTCCACCAAAGAAAAATCAGTGAACAATCATAGTTACATTTTTTAATTTGATGTCTGTATTAGGACTTTGTCTTATTCTGAAGATAAGAGCAACAATTTTCTCTCCTTTTCATACAAGAGTGTACTGAAGAGGAAGCACTTCGGCTTAGCTGTTAACAGTCATTCCTACAGTGTCATCCCAGGCACGTGTTTACCGTCCAGCGGACCAGTTTTTTTTTTTTTTTCCCCCTCCATGGACCATTATGATTCTGACACAACATTTACACATTAGTTGACAGAAGAAGCAGAGCTTGCACAGTCCTTAATTTGGGATAACTATTCTACTTAGTAGAAAACATTAGAGTCTATAAAACAATATTTAAATGAAAAAGTAATGCAGATAGTTGGCACATGTATAAACGCATTTATACATTTAAAACCTTGTCGTTCACGGAAGCTTAAAAGACAAATAGTGCTTTTGACTCCTCTGTACAATACAAAGTGAACATAAAACAGCAATGTTATAACTAGCAAAAATATCGCGTTTCCATAACAGTACACATTGGATTTCAGTATATTAAAAAAATGTGCATATCATGTCTGAAAACATACTTTATAATTATCACTTGTAGCACGATAGTGGTAAAAAAAAAAAAATAATAATTCAGAGGCCTTCTGGGTAAACCCACAACACTGAGATTTCCAATCTCACAAAAATGACGAGTTGGCGCTTAATGCGACAGGAAGGTCAGGCGCTAAAGTATGAACTAAAATCACAAGCGGCACCTTAGTCCGCTCAGTGTGGGCACTTAACGGTGTGAGACAACAGCAACTTTGTCAATGTCTTTGTGAGCTGCGTAGACTGGTTCAGCACACAGAATCGGTACTGACCGGAAGCCGTCCACTACGGCGGATCTCTTTTTCTCGTTTTTCTCGTTGCTTCTCCAGCTTCTCCTGGGCCTTGCGCATTTCCTTGAGCTTTTTCTTGATGGTGGATCGGTCGCTCTGACTGGACACACTGAGCGCCTGAAGAACATATGTTCAAGGCACAGTGGTCAACTCCAAATGAGAATGTTTCTAAGCACTCATGATAGGCTATCCACACACAAACAAACAATACACACACACACACAAAAAAAAAAAAATCAACCTTTTTCAGTGAAGTTTTTAGGCAAAATTATGCTACTGGTTGGAAATTACCAATGTACTCTTCTGACTGGGGTGGGCAAAGTATGGCCCACATACTTCATTCTGTAATTTTGGCCACTCAAACTTTACGTTGTCAGGAGTCCATAATTATTGTGTTAAGTGTATTACCTGTCAGAAATCGGCCTTCTAGTTAAAGGTGGAAAAGCGCTATATAAGTATAACACCATTTACCATTACAGTGGGGAGAACAAGTATTTGATACACTGCCGATTTTGCTGGTTTTCCCACTTGCAAAGCATGTAGAGGTCTGTAATTTGTATCATAAGTTCTCTTCAACTGTGAGGGACGGAATCTAATACAAAAAAACAAAATCACGTTGTATGATTTTTAAGTAATAAATTTGCATTTAATTGCATGAAATAAGTATTTGATACATCACAAAAATCGAACTTAGTATTTGGTACAGAAACCTTTGTTTGCTATTACAGATACCAAACTTTCCTGTAGTCCTTGACAAGGTTTGCACACACTGCAGCAGGGATTTTGGCCCACTCCTCCATGCAGATCTTCTCCAGAGCCTTCAGGTTTCGGGGCTGCTGCCGGGCAACACTGACTTTCAGCTCCCTCCATAGATTTTCTATCGGGTTCAGATCTGGTGACTGGCTTGGCCACTCCAGGACCTTAAGATGCTTCTTACGGAGCCACTCTATAGTTGCTTTGGCTGTGTGCTTTGGGTCGTTGTCATGCTGGAAGACCCAGCCACGACCCATCTTCAGGGCTCTCTCTGAAGGAAGGAGGTTGTCAGCCAAGATCTGGCGATACATAGCCCCATCCATCCTCCCCTCAATACGGCGCAGTCGTCCTGTACCCTTGGCAGAGAAGCAGCATGTTTCACGATTGGGATGGTGTTCTTGGGGTTGTACTCATCCTTCTTTTTCCTCCAAACACGACGAGCCGAGTTTAGACCAAAAAATTCCATTTTGGTCTCATCCGACCACATGACCTTCTCCCATTGCTCCTCTGGATCATCCAGATGGTCAGTGGCAAACTTCAGACATGTCTGGACATGTACTGGCTTCAGCAGAGGGACCTTGCGTGCGCTGTAGGATTTTAATCCATGACGGTGTAATGTGGTTCCAATGGTTTTCTTCGAGACTGTGGTTCCAGCTCTCTTCAGGTCATTGACCAGGTCCTGCTGTGTAGTTCTGGGCTGATCCCTCACCTTCCTCATGATCAGTGATGCCCCACGAGGTGAGATCTTGCATGGAGCCCCAGAACGAGGCGGATTGACCGTCAACTTGAACTTCTTCCATTTTCTAATAATCGCTCCAACAGTTGTTACCTTCTCACCAAGCTGCTTGCTCATTTTCCTGTAGCCCATCCCAGCCTTGTGCAGGTCTATTATTTTATCCCTGATGTCCTTACACAACTCTTTAGTCTTGGCCATTGTGGAGAAGTTGGAGTTTGTTCGTTTGAGCATGTGAACAGGTGTCTTTTATACAGGTAACAAGTTCAAACAGGTGCATTTACTTCCGGTAATGAGTGGAGAACAGGAGGGGTTCTTAAAAAAAGAACTGAGAGCCGAAATATTTACTAGTTGGTAATGTATGAAATACTTATTTCATGCAGTTAAATACAAATTTATTATTTAAAAATTATGCAATGTGATTTTCTGGATTTTTGTATTAGATTCCGTCCCTCCCAGTTGAAGAGAACTTATGATACAAATTACAGACATCTACATGGCTTGCAAGTGGGAAAACCAGCAAAATCGGCAGTGTATCAAATACTTGAACAAATAACATACAAATAACTTATTTACAAGCCATCATTATTTAATCAAATAACAAAATTATAAGTCAAACATATCCTGAAATTATGAAAAAAAGTGTGTCTTAGCTCAATAAAGGTTATATTTAAAAAGTTGCTTACTGTACAGACGTGTGTAAATTATGAACAAGTCAGGGAGCAAAACTGGCCACAAGGTGGAGGTCTCAGACAATCTCAAATACTCGTCCACTCTATTACAGTAATAATTTAGCTATTTGTACCTTTAACTTGTCACTGTCCATATGCATAAGTTGCTGCCCGTCGATTCCCTTGGCTGTAAATTCAGCCGTGTACTGCTCCATGTTCATGCCCATTAACCAGTGACACACCTGTTGATTGGTCCATTCAGAGACAGGACGGTTCTGCCATTGATATTCTTTTCCTGTGGTCACTGGCTCATCGTCCAAAGTCTATGGAGACACAGGATGCATGGTAATATTGATAACCTTTATACTCTTGGTATAATTGGATCATTCTCATTAGTGTTATGAGTAATCCTAGAAGAGTGCTTTCAGTGAAAATGTCATGCATGATGTGCAACATCAATGCTATCAGAAATGATCAAGGTTGGTAAGACTAAAAGAGGAGTGCAACAAAACAAGCACACATACTAATAAAACTACATGCTGTGTACAGTACTCCATGCGAGATGGCCGACTTGCACTAACTACAGCAAGATGCCGCTAAAATTCTCAGATGCAGTTAACTTGACCTATGCTTTAACACTTGTCAGCAAAGCAGTCACATTGCTCTGTGGCCTGCCAATGTCATACAGAACAAAGTCAAGCACTAGTTTATGGCACATGACAAAAGCTAAGCTGACACTTGCATTCACCAAACAAAACGGCTTTAAGACACACACACACACACACACACCAAGCAGTTCTCTTCTATTTCCTCTCTATTCAGGGTTTAATCACAGCTGCGAGGGGGAGGGCCTTAAAAAGCATGCTTGAGAGTGTCCCCTTTCAGCCCCATCAAGGCGTCCCACACAGCTTTTGTGACTGAGCAACAAGGAGAGCACTCACCTCGCTGGAAGAGAAGATTAAAGTGTGTGAGCGCCCAGACAGAATGGGTTCAGCGACTAACCCAGAGATGTCTGAACTGGGACTGGCAGGGTTACAATCATCTATGACTGACAAACTCTGGTGGAACAAGCGGAAACAAAGGAGCGCATTTACACACATCAACACTTTTTACAACTGGGAAATGCTACAGGTGGAAAGGACAGTGCTTATCACGATAAATGATTGGTGGAGTGTTAAGAAAAGCCAAGTCACTGAGTACTCAATCATTTTCCAGCTAAACAAATCTACTTTTGCATTCTAGGACGCTACTCTGCCCAAAACCCTTCGTCAACATCTAAACTATGTCTAACAGATAAACTACAGGCGGGTCAATATCACTATAAAGTGCCTTTGGTGTCCATCAAAATCACTCGGTGAACAAAATAAAAATAAAAAATACAATTCTGACTTTATTACAAAACAGTGACATTACAAATTGTGATGTGGAAGTGCCAATTTTCAATACAGTGGTACGTTTACTTACGAATGTCTCTACATAAAGAATTTTCAGGTTACGACACGCCGCAACGCAGGGCTCCAGACTGCGACCAAATGGTCTAATTAGAGCCAGTATGAGTATTTTTTTCATCTACTTGCACATGCCCAACCAGTAGATGTGTGTGAAATTTCTGATTCTTAGATTATTCGTGATTCGGCCATGGAGGATTCGAGAACGAGTTACAAACATCAAAATTCCGAATATTGAAATATGTCAAGTAAAGAAGAACTAAAACACAGTCGGCGCGTTCTCCGGGACGCAATGAGGAACGGACCGAGAGTAAACATCATGCTTGTCATTACCCTGGTAATGACAATGCTCAACTCACGGCTCTGGCTCAATTCATGCTGCTAGATAAAAAAACAATATAATATATATCTATAATAATATCTGACTGCTGCCGACAGCTGCTAAAAACTACCTCCACATAATGCTATGGAAGATGTCACATGTATAACGAACTAGATGTGAAATGACAGACTCTGCGGCGTTAGCAGCACATGTATAGAAAACTAGATGCAAAATGACAGACTTGCCGGCGTTAGTAAAGAGCCGTCATCTTAAAGCAGTAGACTTCCCTGGAAGGCTGTTGTAGCGAACCTTCCAAGCGAACCTAATTAACTTTTTATCTAAAATACTCTTAAATCGCCAAAATCTTGAGCTGAAACTATCTTTAAACAGTTTTAAAACTTTCACATGTTGAAAGTAGACAGAAGTGAAATTATGCAATAACAGGAGTAATTTTAACCACTTTAACGGTTGATTCACAACATCAAATTAATTGAATGTAGTTTAAAGCTGCTGATACAGAATGGGGACTTGAGTATTTTATTTACTGTTTTGAACTGTTAACTTGATACTGAAATAGTCGTTTATTTAAGCCTGGGAGGCTTTTGTACAATTTTTATAACTAATGTACGAAACATTAAAAGTAGCTAATAGCTTGGGGGTGGGGGGGTGTCATCAATAATCGATTTATAATCGAATCGTAGCCTCTAAATCGTAATTGTAATTGAATCGTTAGGTGCCCAAAGATTCTCACCTCTACCGACCAGCACGACAGGGTATAAGGGCAAAAAATTAATTAATTAATTAAATATGAAAGAAAACAAAAAAAATTCGGAATATTACGTAGGGGTAAGCTGCTACGCACTTTACGTACATGTACCTTAGCTGGGAGCTACGACCAAGCATTAGAATATAAATCATTCTATGGATAATAATTTCATGTAAATGAGCAAAAATATTAGGGAATCCTGATTCCTTATTTGTAAAACCGATTCTAAAACACAAGATGCCTTCAATATTACTGATTTCAACAGAGGCGGCAACGTGCTACGTTAAGTACGTAGCTGCGTATTCAGCTGCATTACCTCTAAGCAACACGACTTTTAATCTCGTAATAATAGTATGAGAAACATTTTAACTAATATTACTAAAACAATAAAATGTCAAATTAACAGCGACAGAAATAGAATAAAATTCCCATGTTAACCTAATTTCTAAGCAGTATACTGCTTGATGTCAAAACTGATAGACAAAATAGAGAATCTTAAGTTTGTAGTTCCATGCATTTATTATGAAAGTATTTATCGGTTAAACACTGACGATTAGAGGAAAACTTTGCATGTCGTTTTACAGTGTGCGACCCTGAATCTTCTGCTTGCTCCCCTAACATTTTAAGTTAGGAGTCTGGAGCCCTGCCTCCACGGGAAAATATTGCCTCTTGTTAGGGAATAATTTCAAGATACGAAAGGCAAAAATACTGAATGGGTTGCTACTCGCAGCTCCCAGCTACTCAATGTAACATACATATAGCTGCTCTGCCATTCGCTATTGCCTAGCATCTTCCTGGCACCCAAATGGCTAAGAGAGACTCCTATTGTATGTCTATGTGTGTATCTCAGCGTCCTCTTCGAGATGTTCTGACAGCTTTATGTGAGTGTTTTAAGTTTTATTCTTTATTCTTTGTTTTTTACATTATGCACAGCATTTTATGTTTATTGTGTAATATTCTAATTGTAACATGTATTTCTTACATGTTTTGATGGATTTTTATGCTTTATAAAAGATTTATGTCTGAATTTTTTTTTTTTGGGGGGGGGGGGGGGCTTGGAACAGGTTAGGGCATTTACATGGAAAGAGCAGAATTTACAGAATTTTCAATTTACGATACTACTTCCAGAACGAATTCATTTCGTAAGTAGAGTGAGTAGTACCACTGTATTTTATTCAAGATAGAACAGATCAAAAGTTTAAACCACCACTTCCAGCAAATATCAATGACATTAAAGATTAAACAGCTGCAATCAACACGGTGGATTGTGACATGCTGAGGTGTGAGGAATTCTCATATCGGCCTTTTTTTGGAATCCAGTTTGTATTCACAATTGTGCTTTGTAACTATATTACAGAATGCATGTGATTGGATTTTATCAAACATAAAATGGCCACACTGTCATAGTGAATTATCAATTTGTATAAAAACCTTCCAGAAATTAAAAATTAATTTGTTGACCTTTACACAAACATTTTGCAGACAGAATAACGCTGCTAAGTGAAGGTCCATCATGTACTCATTAAAATGCTAACATTAGATGAGAATGTCCACCCTATCAGCAAACTCACACATTTTGCTCAATGCTTGTGGTGTATACCGAATACCCACTTCTAATTGGATAACGTCTCCTCAACAACAAGAAGTAAATGTCAAATTTTGGCATTGAAATGGGGGTTCCTTATGGTGATATTGACTCAGGTATGGGGTAATGTTGTACTATTAGACCCAACTGCAAGCAAGGACAAGAATCCTGTGGCCAACAGCAAATATTGACATGATAGGTTTGCTATACCAGTAATAAAAAATACATTTGTGGAGGTAAAGAAAAGTCAGCACTAGATTTGTTAGTAGTAGTGCTCAAATGAGTCGATTAAAAACAGGCATACTGTACCAAATCTAATGAGCGACTGAATAAAGAGGACCAGGAGAGATTTGTCTGTTTAAAGGAAAACATGGTTGGTTCAGTGAGACGTGTGCACATAGACTAATACTCACAGCTACCGAAGATATAGCAGCCACAGCTTGCTTTTGATTTCATTAAAACATGGCGGAAACACTTGTCAAAGCATGGTGTGTGAGTGTATGTGTATTTGCAGGCGAGCAACCAAAAAGAGAGCTAGAGACGGCCAGTAATTTGACTCGAAGCGTTTGATGTGTTACCCTTAGCAGATGAAAAGTGACCAAATTCTTTGCTGCTTAGCTCTCTATGATGGCCAACATGTGGATCCACTTTTTGTGGCTTTTGCATAATGTAGTGTATTTGGATAGGAGGTCGGTAAGAGCAGATGTTTGAAAGCGCATACTAGTATTGCCCTTTCGATGACGATGGCGTGATGATAATACATGGCTGGAGAGGGATCAAGTTTTGGCCTCACTTGATGTTTTGTTAAGTTGAAATTCATTACATGAGAAAATACTCCTGCATTAAGTCTGTGATGAGTACAAATACTCTGCTTCACGGAAGGTTAAAAAAACCTCAATACCTTGTTCTTGCGATCCTGGATTTGCTCAGTGCTGCTCTCAGCATACGGCAGGCTGCTGCTAGAAGAAGACGGCTCCCTGTCTCGGTCCTTATCTTTGTCTCCGAACCACGAGAAGGGCATACAGGTTGGGATGGAGGTCATGGAATCTGCAGGAGACAGGTTACCACCAGAGTCTTCCAGTAACTCTGCTGATCCCCTAAACATTAGGAAAGGTTTAAAAAAAATAAAATAAAATAAAATAAAATAAAAAAAAAAAATAAAAAAAAGTTGACAAATGTTTACTGATGTCTTATTTTGGGAACATGAATAACAGCAATGTTTGACCAACATGGACCAAAAATGTGGAAATTGGGGCTAATTTTTGGTCACTATAAAATTGACATCAAATTTACAATTACAACAAAACGCAAAATAAAAAAGAAAGGGCTTGAAGGTCACGTGATTACTTCAGGCATTAGTTTGTGTTGGGGCAAAACACCATCGTCAAAATTTAATTACTATTAAAACACTTTATTAATGCATGTTTAATAGTTCAGTACTGAATTAGTATACACACAGATTTTTTTCACAAATTAAATTTTTACTCAGGCTATTTTTCTTGACATGTTCTACTTGTACTGTAAAAGAGTACTATTCGTCACATACTTCAACTTTACACTAGTCTTTTATATTACATTAACCCATTCGGGCATAATAGTCACGATTATTTCTGATCATTCCGATAGTTATAAAAACACTTGAGGAAAGAATCACGATTTAGGTTATCATAATTAATCTGCGAAAGTGTTAAGTCATTTGCCTGGTTGAAGCACAATAAATGTTCACTTTTGTACCTGCTGTCCAAAGACATTCTCATTGCCTCCTTGTCATGTTTCCTTCCTTTGCCACCAGACTTGCGAAGGCCCCTGTTAAAATATTGAAAAACAATGAGCTGAACGTTAGAGTAGAAAGTGCTGCGGAATATTAACTATGACGTAACATGAATGTTAAGGAATTCTTGAAACATACCCAAAGTCAGGAAATCGTCTTTTAGGTTTTGTAGCTGATGTCGGTTCAATTATCTCCTCTGCCCCCCAACAAACGACAAAAAACTTTTTGAGTAAACCAGTAACAATATGACAAAAACATTTTGCTGTCATCATATTTAGGTCTGTCGTACCTTTGGGCACTTTTTCTTTGACTTTGGACTCTCTCTTTTTGACACTGCGCATAAATCCAGAGGGGGACACTGGTATTGAGGCATCATTTAGAGGGGACAAAGATGGACTTCCACTGCTTTCAAGACTGCCCCCCTGTGATAGTGACAAAGGTGGGCTGTTTGAGAGCTCAGCCTTACTCATCAACTCATCTGGATCATCTTTTTGTTCATTCACGGGATAGCAGACAGGCACTGGGAGGGAAAGGCTTTCTTGTATGGAGCTCCTTCTTAGAGGCTCCTGATCCTCCTGTTCATCCTCCTCCTCAGTTTCCTGTAGGACAGATGAGATTAAGGATGATGGCGATCCAAGAAAATGAAATACAAGCTTCTGTTTTGACTGGCTGATTCTCAAAGTTGTTGCGTTACTCTGGAAAACAACGGCACACTCAGTGAAAAGCAAGAATGATAATCATTTCATTTTTTCCCCTAACAATAATTCACATCAAGAGTACTAGCGTAACAGCATTCAGACATTAATGATGGTTTTCCCATGGCTGACCTCTGTGTACCCCGAGGACACTGTGAGACTCTCCTTCAATTTGTTTCGAGAAGGACGCTGACGTTTGGCCTTCTGCGCCAGCAGGCCTTTTGCTTTGTGTGCACTGGTATCCAACAGCTCCGTCTCAGGGACCAGCTCATTCCAGTCTTTCTCTACATAATCAATAAAAAACCAAATGAGGCTTCTCTTCTTCATAATTATAAATGTGACTAAATAACAATTACCCTTTCTAACTTCAAGTGAATCCACCGACTTTTGATCTGTGGATGTGACTTCAAAGCAAAGGTGATCTTCTGGTGAGTTCTGAAGCTCATTTCCTGAAGTCCCCCCAGACATCAAGTCAACTATCTGGAGAAAAACACCAGCATGCGTCAATGTCACTTTTGCAGCATCGTTTGGTGTTCAAACATTTTTTTCTAACTTCTTACCCTATTCTGCAAGATCTCCAGCTGTTCTTTGTATAATCTTTCTTTTTCATCTATACTCTTCTTCAGCTCTTCCTCTTTTTTCACAAAGTCTATCTCTCTGGAGAAAATGAGTTTAAGAGTACAACAATTCTACATCATGTGACAATATACACAAGTAATACATATGCTATAGTAGTGTTTTTCAACGGGTGTGCCGCGGCACACTAGTGTGCCATGAGAGATCGTCAGGTGTGCCGCGAGAAATTAACCAATATGAAATTTTCTAAAATTTTTTTTTTTTTTTTTTAAAGACAGCGGGCGGAGTTGCAGGAAGGAGTAGGTAGGTTTCCGTCATGTGCAGATGAACGAGGTATTGCTCGTGTCGCGCTCAATAAAAGCTCAGATTTCTAGCCATCAGCCACCATGCTGTCCGCGACAATGTGGACCCCAGCACGTCTACTGTACATAATTTGTTTAGACTTGTCAAGTGTCTATATACACGAAAGTGTAGTTTCCATTTTATCCATATGTGACGACCATTAATCCTCCCCCTGTGTTTTATTCCAACACATTGCCGAGAAAAGCAAGGTGGCTGATGGCTAGAAATCCGAGCAGTTCTTGAACGCGACACGAGCAACTATCCAACAGCGCCATGGTGCCAAGAAAGCTTAAACGTCATCTCCAAACAAAACACCCATCGCTTCAAAATAAGTTGATGGACTATTTTGTTTGCCTTCGTTAAAACAGAGAAACAGGCAACTTTTTTGAGAAAAACTCCAAAGGTAAATGAGAAAGCCCTCAAAGCCTCGTTGCTGAACTTGGTGCTAAATCCAAAACGTCCGGCACTGTGGCAGAGTCATTAATACTTCCTGCCTGCAAAGCCATTGTCAGCAAGATGCTCGGCCCTGATGTGGTTAAAGACTTTGCTAAAGTCCCTCTATCTGATGATTTAGAGCTTTTCAAGCCTAACTGCTATAAAAAAATAAAAAGAGACAGAGCTGTTGAAGAAGAGCTTCTTGTGTTTTTCTTTAATTCCTGTCAGGATATGGGCTTTGTGTTCATCTAATGAGGCTCATGTTTCACACTGAGTAAGTATAAATATTGAAAAAATATTTTATAATTAAATATATTGTACAGAAAGTACAGTAATTTTGGAACATTTTTGGTTTGTGGTGTGCCGTGAGATTTTTTTCCAATGTAAAAACGTGATGTGACTTAGATAAGGTTGAAAAACAATGCTATAGTAGATACAAATTTAAAAAAATAATAATAATCCAAAAGTTTACTAGGCTGTAAAAAAAAATCCTTTTGGGTTCAAATGAGTTATGACCCCTGTAAAACAAAATGTTGGATTCGTGCTTATCTTAGACAACAACATCAACAAATAGCAATTCCAAACAAAAGTTGACTGTCATATCACTTAATATAAACTCACTCACTTCTGTTGGTAGTCTTTGAGAAGTTTCTTTGCCTTGTTGTACTTCTTGTCCAACGTCTCATACTGGGCTTGGGTTTCTGCTAACTGTTCATTAATGGTCTTGCACAGTGCCTGGGTTTCCAACCAATAACTCTCCAATTTGAGGATTTTTTCATTGCTATCCTCAAGCTTTTGCTCCAGTGCAGACTCTCTGGCCTCCCATAGTGATTTGTCCTCCTCAGATTCCCTAAGCTGTGTAGACAAGTATCAAGTGTTGTTGTAAAGCTACACATTCGATCAATACAGTATTTCATATTTGTGAAACCTTCAGTATACAGTATTAGCTTACAGTACTATAAAAAAAAAAAAGAGAATGTAAATCAGCTACCAAGTACATTTCTGTCCAGAGTAACTACAGTTTTTATTCTTTTAAAACCTTCACTTGATTTCTTTGTTGTCATACCTTTTCCTTCAGTTGATTAATTTCAGCTGATGCAATGCTGTGTTTGAGCTGCAGCTATGGGAACAGGGAATTACATTCAATCACTGTCTAAAAAACAGAAACGTTAATTTACGTCTAGAAAAACATTGTAATGGAACAGAAAGTCTACCTCTTTAAATTTGAAGGCCATCTGAGAGCTGTCCATATTACTTGGCATAAACAAAGCCTCTGAATCAGGCAACTCGAATACCTCTACTTTATGCCCTGGAGAAAAGTTGGAGCCAAGAATTCTCTCATTCACTGTGTCGTGGTCATCCTCAAAGTGCTCCTCCTGACATACGAGATCACACATGGCATCACATACTGCAAACAATAACACAACCAACAGGCCCGGGAACATGCTGTGCATGTGTCAACAACACTCCCAGCGGCACAGTTCACCACAGTCCGGAAGTAAATTCTGGAATGATATCCAAACATCAGCAGGCTGGTCGACAGAAAGCTTAACAGGAGCTTGAGTGCACGTTTGCAGCAAGTCTATAGCATCAAACACATTACTGTAACTTCATTCTGAGTGGCTACAAGACGAGCACGAGTAGTAAGTACTTCTTAAGATTATGTGGCATTCATTCTGCTTCAGAGTTCCACTGTAAGGGTCAAAACCTGATCCCCAGAAAGCAAACATTCAACAACTTGACCAGACGGGCGGCAGCTAAGTGGATACCATTGAAAAACAGCAGAGGCACCTGGTTTACTCACATCCAGCTGCTTTTTCCTCATTTGGTATAGATTAAGTGGATTGGGCTGTTTAGAAGGAATAGGTGGGCTTTCTATGGACTCTCACCAGTTGACTCACCTCTTCTGTGGAGTGTTCATAGGGATCATCTAGGTGGTTGTGTTGCTGCTGCTGCTGCTGCTGCTGCTGGTGATGATGGTTTCTCTCCTGCTCTAAGGTCTCACTAATGAGGCGGGCTACCTCGCTCTGTGTCCCTGGTTTTTCTCGACCAATTAGGAACCTGTTTGTAGCCATGTGTTAATATAGCAAAACAGATCCAGGTTTAGGCCTGAGTCCTTCACACATCATTGTTAATGTTATTCATACGATGTGACACTTTGCTTTGCTTTGTAATTCAACCAGAAAGACAAGTTAAAATTGTATTTGCAAGAGATAGACATGCGTTTTGATAGGGGGGGAATCTTGGAAATCAGTAGGTTTAAAGAATCAGTTTTGTTGGTCTTTGGGCTAACCTCACTGTGCCTTTGGTGTTCTTGAGAACAGTTGCTGCAAACAGTTGGGTGACACCCACAAGACTAACGCCATCCACCTCCACTATCTGGTCGTTCACCTGAATTCTAAAAAGAGAGAACACAAGAATAGCGATCCGTTGGCAAAGCATTTTTGTTTTACGAGAGGAACCACAATAATAAGCAGACATTATGCAAAGACTCAGGAAATACAGGAAGTCAGATTATTTTTCTTAGCTTCCTTGGGAGGCTCTAAATAGAAGTGGTTATTTGTGTCTTGTGGGTCTCTAGACCACCGTTTAGAGTAATAGGAGTGAGCCATGAGGTCATTTAAGCATGAGGCTGGAGACACAATAATTGACATTATGACCCACCGTCCATCCCTCTCAGCTGCTCCCTGTTCCGTTATAGTTTTTACAAAAATACCAAGCTTCTCCAGACCTTGATCAGCTCCCACCCCCATTCCGATGATGCTGATGCCTAGACCATTGTCCCCTAAATGCAAACAAATGGCACAATTATGAAAGGGCATTTCCACATATTGCTTAGAAAAGCAGCTTAAAACTACTAACTAAAAACTACTTCTGAAATGGCTTGTTTATGACTTGAGTGGAATACTTTTTAATGTTATTAAAAGATAACCTTTCTCAATTTCCACAGGGAACACGTCCATCTTCTCCACTCTCTTCTCCAACTCGTATTCAGCAGAGGCGGAAACGGGGTCCACGTCATCGTTGCGGCGATCATATTCCTCATTTGAGAAAGTACTGAACACCTACAGTATGTGGTCCAACATGTATAGTTATTTTGATTAGGATCTACACATTTTTTGCAATATTGTGTGCAAATTTTATCAGCAAAATGAAAAGCCACCTGCATCTCTAGAACAGAGGTCCCTCTCTCGCTCTCTGCATTCCAGTCAAAGCCACAAAAAGAATGAGTTTTATAATAAGCTATGAATTTTTCAGCCAAGCCTCATAAAATTATGACTGGGTCCCTTGGGCTGTTTTCTGTTTTAAATTATAATTCTACACACCTCACAGTATGGCAGATTGTAAGCTGTGGTTAAAGTAAGACACAGCTGGGGAAAGCTAAGCAACGGATATAGTAGGGATCAATTCTCCAAGACAAGTGTTAGTAGTAGTACCGTTTTATCCAAAAAAGAAAAAGTGAGTATTACTGAGGAGAAAAAAATTCCATAGTCTCAAGCCAAATAGGCAAGTACTCAACAGCAGCCTTAATATTATAGCAATCAGATGTGTTGATTTAGAAATTCCTTAACAAAAGCACATTTAACTGAAAGTTCAGTCTAATAATTAGAGGATGACATAGTTTTGTGGAAATAGTTTTTCCCCTTTTATGCAACCCTGGTAATCATATTAGACTTTTCGGTTATTATTCAACTATGTAAAATGAATGCTGTGAGCTCATAAAAAAAAAAAAAAAAAACAGCTGCCCGGGTATTGTTTCAGCCAATCGAATGAGAGTACTTCAAATAGTCCGCTATCACGCATGACATCAGATAATACACCTAAAATTTTACCATGGTTTTGCGATGGCAATTTTGTTTACACAGTTGTCACTTTTAGTCGTATATACACGTATTTTGCTTGTAGGAGGAGAAAAAAAACATGAAAAAGAGAATGTTGTGTATTTAGTCCTACTCATATTTCTGTAGGTTAGTCTACCTTGCCGTACTTTGATCTGATGCTCCCAGTCTGTTATAACAGCTGTCATAACACTCAGGATTGTAGTGTATAATCAATTAACACATATTTTACTCAGAAATCCAACTTAAGGAAAAAGTGAAAGCAAAATCAATATGCCACAGAATTCAGCTTTTGGCTATACCGAAAGAATGGATTGTAAATACAATATTAGGAGCAAAGAAAGGCAATGAAGAGGAGGGAAAAAAAGACACTGCTACACAGTGTTCCATTTTGCCCAACCAAATACTTTGTCTGCATCCAAAATTGAAAAAGAGAAAGAATGCGACACCAGAAGTGGTATTGTACCTTTAATGAGGGTGCACCTATCTTATTTCTGCTTCTTCATACACGTGTTCGAGTATCAACGATTACATGCTGTGCGCTAACAGTGCCTGCTAATATTATGCACAAACAAACATCACAATATTTTTCTTGAATATATAACAGTGTGTAATACACTGTATGAATGTAAACGATTTGTCTCCACTTTGATTTCTCGGACAATGAAGACACTAATTCCAATGAACATCTCGGCAGCCCCCCGCAGCCGCTCAGATATACAATACAGAATTTGGGAAACAACCTATCGTTCAAAGCAATGAATTTCATTTACCATTTTGATTTGCCTATCGGCCCAAATTTTAAAAGGTCTGCAGTCTTTTTTGGTGTTCTGACTTCCTGGCTGACAGTCCGCAAGTTACCACCGGCACAAAAGAACTGTGTCATTTTCTGTATTTAAACATTATTTTCTTACTTAGAAACTTGTGATTTGCATATTTAGATTCTTTGAGCAACATTCTTTCATTGTCATTTATACTAAAAGATTACTATTGCATTAATGGACAAAGGTACGGTAATCTTTTTCTCAGCCCTCAACACATACTTTCTCATTGCAAATCATTGATCTAGTCACTAAAGCACTGTCATCTGCAAAAGTTGACTATTGACATTCCAGTTGTTAGGTAGTGATTAGCTCATAATACATTTACATTGTTCTATCATTATTAAGTGGAAACTAAACCTATTAGTGTCATAAATCAATGGGGAAAAAAACATTGCTATAGAAAAGGGTGGTTTATAATCATAAAAAAACAACAAACTGATATAATCAAGTAAATGTCTGGCCTGTGCTTTGAAATTTGACATCTTCATTGGGATCTCATGGCCTGTTAACACTTGGATACTCTCCCTCTGCTAGTTTTCATCCAAGCAATGTAGTTCTGTGATAAGTGCTGGGACTAGTATTGTCAAAATAATTACAAGCCTTTACATCTTCTGGAGGTTTGAGTGTGGATTTGCTATGAGCTATTCTGTATTATTTGGCACACTTGGAGGTAGCATTCTATTGAAACTTTCCAGGACAAATGAAAGAACCCAGAAAACCAAAAAATACTGTACATACAGGACTGGTCTGTTGTGGAAAACACGAGAGTCCTTCTGATGTGTAACACTACCCTTCAAAATCCTCAAAGTACTCATTTCAGTATTTACCACTTTTAACACTATAAGGACTACTGTATGTAGTTTACACACAGGAAATGGATAAATAGGTTAAAAAAAAAAAGGGAAAAAAATACCCCCCACGGCTTCTGCTCAACAGCTCCCACTATCTCCCCCTGAAAATCCCACCAGCTTCCATGGTTTGACTGTTGCCATGGACTCCCAGGCTTTTTATTTCAACTATGTTCTGCTATTGCTGTAACCTAATCAACTACTACATTCCTAACGAGAGTAAAAGACTAACAACAGGTTGGTGGGGAGGAGAACACTGGGAGGAGAGAAAAAAATCCATCAAAGTTTGCATCGTCTCTAATTTGACACCAGACTTAAGTTCAGACAGGGGTCATGCTATCGCTTCCAAAGCAGCACACCCAGCTGCAGTGATATGTCCTCATTTCAAATGCCGACATACACACAAAACCATACCATAGAATTGTAAATGTTACCATTCCCATTTCCCCCCCTTATTCTCCTCCCCACAACTAAATACCAATGTGGGAAATGAGTCAGCACTCAGCAGCAGCAAAGAAAGCCAACCAGAAAATAGGCGGGATGATCACGGGGTGGAGCAGCTGGTAGTATAAGCAAGCAGACCTACAAAACACAACTAATCAGAGTACTTTATTTTGTAAGAGCTCACGCTGAGAGGCATGGTAGTATAGTGCAGATCGCAGTGTAAATGGAGTGAAGAAATTATGCAACCTTGATGTAGTTAATACAGGTCGTCCCAGGGCGACGTAACCCGAATTTTAACGTAAATCAGAATTAACCCCTTTAAATAGCCCTAATCACCCCCTAAATCTCAAAATAACTATCCAAAATTTTATTCTATGTCATATTAATAAAATATGGTAAAACAGTAACATACTCTGAGGTACATTGTGTTAGATATCGTTATATTATTCAATGACTATTTGGGCTTTACTAGCGAGTGAGTCCCCTTGATGAGAGAAAAGGGCCCAGTAGAATGAGTAGGGAAGTGAGAGAGGGGGATATCATGGCCACCAGCGTCGCCTTTCTCAACACGAGCCCGCCCTCAGAGCTCAAAAAGCCAGGTTGGGATATGTAAGGGAGAGAAGTAGCAGCTGCAGTATGAGAACAAGGAAGCGGTAGGACACCGGCGACGCTGCTAGGGGAGGAGGGGATTCTGACATGGCGAACGGCGACGGGAACCGTTTACGTGACTGAAAAAAACAACTAGAGATAAAATTGTGGACGACACTCCGGCGTCATAAAGTCGAAATCACGTAAGTTGGGTACGTTGTAACTAGGGATGTGCGCAACTAGTCGTTTAAACTTTTAACCAACTACTCATAATTAAAAATTTTGTATTTTACTAGTGAATTAAATGGAGCATAATGCTTTTTGAGCCCCTTTCAGTCATATGCTGAACTCCAGGTAAATCCCAGGATTTTAACGGGTAGTCCTTATGTCTGAAAGCAATTTCCCGGGTCAACTGACACGGAGATGATAATGACATTAACCGGGTCACGTCGTGGTATCATGTCTGGTGGTATCATGACTTCACTTGGACGTGGCATGCATGAGAACAGCCGGTTAATTGCCTGGTCACAGCGCAAAAGCTGAGGGCGTAAATATCATGGCGGGCCGATCTTAATTTCCTCTTTCTTCGCAGTAAGACGAAAAGCTGTAAACAAACATCGCAGTTATCAACATGGCAAACTGAAAACATAGCAAAACTGAACTCGAAACGTAACACAATTACGGTAATTTGCTACTGAATCTCAGAACTGAGGAAGAGACAGCCCTTCGTCCATCTTTGGAAATGTGTGGTTTATTTTGTCGCCGATGCCGACCAAAAATGACGTAATTTCCGGGTTAATAAAACCAGTCCCTCGCCCTCCACGTACATAGAGCGCCAAGTCGCAAAAGCTAACACGGGTAATTCCCGGTACATTTCCCAATGTGTGAACGCAATGGCACGAGGAAATCCCGCGTCACATTACACGGGAATTTAGCGTGATGTAAGTCTGAAAGGGGCTTTGGTGTTCGTGCCTCTGCCTCTTTTGTAACCCCCCCCCCCCACACACACACACACACAGGAGGGAGCAGGGACACAAAGGGAAGTTTTTGGCTCTACTCTATATCAGGAATGTATTCTCTTTCAATTGTTTACCTTTATTCAGTCAGTTTTTGCTACATCAATAGAATTTAAATGAACAACTTGTCTTGAATGTTTGGGCAAAAATAGCTCGTAAATACACAAAACCTGTAAAAACTATTCAATATGTGTATTAAATTGCGGGTTTTCTTGCTTATAGACCAGTCGACTAGTTGTAAATAAAATCTGAGACTAGTCGGCAAGGAAATTAGTCGAAATTCCCATCTCTAGTCGTAACCCGGGGACTACATGTATAGACTGTCAAACCATTTACTAAGTATGACCTAAAGTAAGAAAAGGTGGAGCCAAGGAAAACTAGAGCACCATAATAGAAGTGCATTTCCTAAAGAAGAGAAAACCCAAGCAGGCTCAACAGGTTTGCTGCTTTTGTCATGAAGAGCTCGCTGAAAAGTTTAAACAAAGGTACTGATAAGTTTAACTCGACATATCAGACAGTCATATTTGTATATGAATCATCAAAATTAGACCCAATTTGCTTAACAAACAGCATTAGTATTCCACTGTCAAAAGTTTATTCAGCACTATTCAAGGTGTCTGGAAAGAGAAAAAGCCCTGACAGTGTTTTCAACAAGCATCATTACCATTTGGAGTACATAGAATAAGCATATTCATACACAAGTTGCTATAAACCACAATTCACATCCACGTACATAACAGAGTCAGGCTACCGGTTAGCCAGTTAACAGCCGACCGCAAACCTGAGCTCTGCCCTCTCATTCACAGACTTCCAAAAGGCAAGACCCCACTTTTTTAAAGCCACTCATTCAAAGTCACAGATAGTATGGGTTTGCAGTCATATGGATTTATAATTCATACTGCATCATATGCCCAACGGCAATTCAATGTCACTGTTTCCATTTACTGAACAACCAATTACACAAGTGTACTACGCACGAGACAGTGAATGGTTTCAAGCCACACCGTGGTTTAAAAAAAAAAAAAAAAAAAATCTTTCTGTTTGTCTTGGAGGGGAGGCCTGGCCCCGCCTACATATAGCAAACAATGTTTGTCTTTTCTGGTGATCGACCTAACTGATATTTATTTCCATTTGAAATTAGATTTGTCCATTATCCATAAACAAAAACAGGTCCGCTTACACTTCTGATGCCAAGGACGGTCTAAACTCTACAGCAGACATGTCCAAAGTCCGGCCCGGGGGCCAAATGCGGCCCGTGGTCAAATTTCATCCGGCCCCCAGCCTCTGTCATAAAATCAATAATGTCTGGCCCGCACACAGTTTATAAATTAATCAGCAGTACTGCTACCAGCATATGAAGTAGTTTACACACTAAATTCTGCTCCTCATTTCTCCACTAAAAGGCAGCGGTACTCTAAGCAACATTACCCCGTGTGACCCTTTACTTCCAATTTTCTAAAATGGCGACAATCAACAAAAAAAGTAACTGTGACGGCCAACGCTTCAAGGATAAGTGGAAATTGGACTATTTCTTTACAAAAATATGCAACAACTGTGTCTGCCTCATTTCCAAAGAGACAGTCGCTGTTAATAAAAAGTTCAATATGAGGCGATATTACCGAACAAGACACGCTGACATGTACGACAAGATTGTGAAGATACGCAGCGAGAAATTGAAGCAACTTCAAGCTAGTTAAATTTCATAGCAGTAGTATTTTGCAAGAGCTCGAGAGTCGAAAGACAGCGCCACAAAGGCTAGTTGCGAGACTGTTGAAATTATTAATTAAAAAAATAATAATAAAGCAAATTTGACACACAGAATGGGTTGCTAAAATTTGCTTAGATATATTCTTCTTTGTAAAAGACGTCAGCCCCCCACATTTTTACCAGACCAAATCTGGCCCCCTTTGCAAAAAGTTTGGACACACCTGCTCTACAGCACTTTTATAAGTAACGAGCTCCTCATTCCCAACATCACACATAAAATCCAAGTCGGCCAATCCAAATGCCTTTGTGCGCCTTTAACTCTTCAGTCTTTGGTCCCAACACCTGCTGTTGACAGTGTTAATCATTAAATAACTTTGAGGTTTGTCGAAATCTGCGTGCAAAAGCCAAGCATTGCAGCTATATGGAAACTTGTATGGGAAACACAAACCCATAAATTTAAACACAAGATAAATTAAGTTGTTTATTTCCTGATCAAATGTTATCCTTATCATCATCTTCACTAAAACACTGTAGACTTTATACTTTATCGTGACTATTTATTAAAAGACTGATGAATTTTATTCCTAAATCAGAGCAGATATTTGATTTGGGATGGATTTCCTTATCAACTCATCATTATAGTGTGGACGCAGAACTTTATAGTCTTGAGAGGGTACTGCTCATTCACATTCTGTATTTTTTTTTACTATAAGGCGCACTAGTGCATTTGTTATTTATCCTTTATCATTGTAACCATTGTTTTATCTATTAATACATATTCCATATGTTTTATTTATTGGTTTGATAAATGAGATTAATGCTTCAACAAAATAGATTCGAGGTCAACAAGCACAACCAGAATTCCTACATAAGGCAATTAAAGTCATTGAAATTTAAAAAAAAAAAAAAAAAAAAAAAAAATTTAAGATTTTAAGAGTTTCTTGTGGTCAGAAAAATAACATTAAATTACAAATTAAAAGCCCATTCACAAAACAATACTTTCTTTCACTGTTAAGAGGACTTGGGTTACGCTGGGACCTAATCCTGTTTTGAGACTCAACCACAACGCGATTCCTCTCTACCAGCCGGTACGATTGTGTAGCTTCACAGGCTTACAAAAGCTTTGGCCTATTTACTCACTCACTCTCATTCCCCAACTTTTGAACCTGTTCTGAGATAACAGCCAAGTAAACAAAGTAATATTCAACAAGACAACAAAAAGAGAATTCATGTTATCCATTGAGAATTAGAGGATATTTAACCCATGGAATATTCTTTACCTATGTCTTTTCTGTCGAGATGGTACCTGGTGGTAAGCAGCAATAACTATAACAAGCACTAATGTGCTACTACAGGGCAGGCTGAAGGCTGTGACCAGCTTCACCAATTCTGGAGGTACCGCCAGAAAACATATAAAGTCCACAGTACATATCCCAAAGATTTACCTGCCAAATTTCATTGCAATCAGTGCACGACTAACGGAAGAACTGATAAAAGTAATTATAGTGTACACACCAACTACAACAACTATAACAACAAGATGAGCCGTGACTTAACAGGCCTTCAACCTATAACAACAACATCAACATTTGAACTAAAAACTATGTAAAAAAGACAAAACTTCAAAACAAAGCAGCTGCGCCAAGATCTGTGACAGCTTAGATCAGGGGTGTCCAAACCAGCCCTCAAGGGCCGCTGTGGGTCCTGGTTTTTATTCCTACCGATCAAGCACAAACATTTAACCAATGAGGTTTCTGCTAAACAAGCAGCATCTGACTAGAATCAACTGATTACACTTGTAAGATACCCCATTAGTGCAAGGGTGTCATCCTGTTTTGTTGGGAAAAAAAATCCAGCACTCAAGGCTACTTGATATGGAATAGTTTGGGGACCCCTGGCTTAGACTGTAAATTTAACAGTATTACCGGTACTATGTATAGTCTTATATATGTTTACAATATACCAAATTATGACAGACCTCCACGCAAGTCCAATCAAACCCTGAATATAAAGAATGTTATACCTAAGCACAGTATGTAAAAATCAGTTAAATAGCGCAAGTGGCATGTTATCAGAAACAAAGGGATGGATTTGTCATGAAGTCATTAAAAACCAACTATTCTGTAGAGACGCTCGTAATCAGTTGCATCTCTGCACTAAGTCTCTTTTTGTTACGGTGCCTAGCAAAGTTCAATGTAGCAAATTGTTGGTAACTTTTGTTTGTGTGCCTTCTCGTAGGTCAACTTCTCATCCCCTCTCCCAGGACCCCCTGCCAGGATAACTGGGAAAGTGGAGGATCCACACCCAGAGATAACATTACGTTACAGTGCCTGGATAAACAAAAAAAACAAAAAAATCAAAATCATGTTTGATTTGACTTTATTATTTTTCTTACTTTGTTTAACCTATTGTATGGTAGGGGGAAAAAACGGCTGCATTACCAAAACAAATTACACCAGATGGAAATTATACGAAACACTGGACCTTCTGTTTTTAACAGACTCTTTTCTCCTGGCTCGTCACCATCACAACCATTATGTGGCAATGACTTTGCTTTCACCTACTTTGGTTATTTGCGCTATTTGAGTTATTCAATTAAACATCACAGCCCATGTTTTAATACGTAGTTTGCGCCAGTTATCAAGAAGGTGTTTTGCATTATGTGATAGCACATAATTCAAGCAATTTTAAGCTGTATCCAATAGGGATGTCACGATTGTATATTTTTGCGTCCGAGTCACCTGATTTTGAGAATCTTCTGATAACAATTCCTGATATGATACCGAAAAAAAGTTTTTTTTTTTAATTTGAATAAAAGTTCCAAACATATTTCAGTACTGTACTGTTTACACTACTTCCTCTTCCGCTTTTTCCGGGAGTGTTGGTAGTATAAAATGTATATATTTTTGTTTCTTTTGGCAATGCCATTATATTCCAGGATTATTTTGTTACTTTTTAGCCCTTTAAAGTTATTATTATTATTATTTAAATAAAAACGTGATCCTTTTCATCCAATTGTCTGAAAAATGGCGTGATCGGCCCAATTTCCGATCATGTGATCGGATCGGGAACATCCCTAGTATCAAATAATATCTTACCAGAATAGGCTCTGTCGAAAACTTGATTTTCCTTTTTGGTGGTGGTCCCTCTTCGTCAGATAGTCCCGGGGCCTCATAATAGTCATCATGCTCCTTGTACATTTCCTCTTCTTCTTCCATTAAGACCTGGTCTACATCCTTGTCATCCACAAAGGCTGCATTCTCAATACCGTAAACTGGGGTTCCATTTACAATGGTCTTTTCACTCTGCTCCTCTAGTTCTCCCTCCTCATGTTCATCAGCTTTGTCCTTAGGCTCCTCTTTAATTCCACGTGTCTCAGGGAAGCTTTTTACTTCACTGTGAACAGGAGGACTAGTATTCTGTTTTTCTGGTTTAACTTTTTTTGTTCGATCTGATGGGCATTCATCTTTCTGCTGAACAAACACACTGTCTTCAACATCCATGTCTTCGTTCTCATCACTCTCTGAAGATTCATTCTGAACCACTACAAGCTCAGCTCGTACCATGCCGACTCTTCTGGAGTCAATTGAGGAGGTCTGGTTGGGTGTTTTTTCTTTGTTAGGACATTTCACTGAACTGTTTTTACTTTTGGCCTTCTCAGTGGATTCAGGTAAGTAGGTGCTCTCAAAGCCAGATATTTGCTGCCTCTCACCACTTGATGGTGAATTACAAGGCTTACATTTATCCCCGACAAAAGATGTCTGACACAATCCATCCTCGGATGATGAATGTCGCTTGTAGCCATGGCTAACTAAGGTTGTCTGCTCCGGTGAAAGGGGTTTGGGGATTGGATCAGTTGTAGGAGAAAGCGATTTGTAAGATGTGTTGGTAACTGGAAATGTAGGTTTAAGACCACTGCTCGACCCAGAGGATGTTGCTTTTTTATTGACATATGACACATTAGACACATTTTTGTTATCGCTATCAGCTCCAAGTGAAACGTTAGCAGCTTCCTTAACAGAAGTTGCTTTGTGTGAGCTGCTTCTTGAAGGAGAGGTCTGGACTGAGTGTTCAGTCATGTCGAATTTAGCAGTCATCGTTCCCCCTTTGGCAGCAACCATGTTGTTATCCTCTGAATCATTACCCGTCATGTAATTCCCCAGCCTTCTTGACATGGGCCCTGCATTTAGAGACACCCTAGGCACATTCTTTTTTTCATTATCAGCATCGGGTCTACATCTCAGACTCGCTGTATTATTCTGCTCAGATTTGAACGTTTCTGAAGAATCAGATGCTCTCCGTGTAGTTTTTGCTTCATCAGAAGCACTTCCGAGAGACAGACGATTGACCAATCTGTTTGGTGAGTGCTTTTCAACCATAGGCTGCTCAGTGATGCCTCTCTCAAATATTTTCCTAGTCACGGAAAACTTTTCTGCCATGGACACTTTATCAATCTCCACATCCTCCCCTTTGGGAGGTTTATCTAAATTGAGAGATTCAGGGCTTGTTGGGCTGTTGAAGTTAACCCTGTGCGAGCCGACTGGGGCTTGGGACTTTGGAGGAGTCACCTGAGGAACATCAGACTTTAATGTTGCCTTCACTTCTTGTTGCTCCTCCTGTTGCTGTCCATCCATCTGTAGAAATATGTTCTTGATCTTGTTAACTCTAGTACCAAAAGGCCTCCCCCGGGAGTCTTCACGGGCGTCGCTGGAGCCATTTGCATATGACTTGGCAGCACCTTCCGATTTTGAGCCATCAAAGGAGCATTTGATAGCATGGAAGTCAGACTTGTATGCGTTTCTGTGGGGGGAGGCGCTCCTCAGGGTCCTCTCACCACCTCCTTTGCTTTCAGCTTGTATCATTTTGGCTTTTTTTTTTTTTTTTTAGTTCAGTTCACGTTAAATTTCAAAAATATTTGGCAGTGAATGGATCCCTCTTCACCTCCACACAGGCTGTGCGATGGGTCCGGCGGAGCTAAACACATACAACGAGGGCATCTGAGGGGTGGAAACATGAAGTCAGCTACTTTCATACTATCACATTTACAGAGCAAACCTCAATTCGGAATTTACCTCTGTACACAATTGTACATAAGATTAACAACATAATCTTGAATGCGTCTGTATTGTTTTCATGTTTTTTTTTTTTTTTTTTTTTTCTTTGTGACATTTTTCATGTTTGTTTCATTGTTTACATTTTGCCACTGGTATTTTTTTTTTTTAATTGCAAATTGGTGTCGGTGCCAACCATTTAAGTGTTTCCACTGGAATGACAAATAATCACCATTGAATTATTTGTACATTATTTTCGTCTTTTGTGTATGTTCTTTTACACATTTGCATGCTATGTGACAATGAGCGAGTTAGTTATTAATACTTTATCCATTTAGTGAGTTAACACACAAAAAAAAAAAAAAGACACCCACGCCAAGAGCGGAAATAACATCTCACCATACTCCGTGAGAGAATATGTATTTTACGACATACTAATCAGGTTAAATATTACCGAAAGCGTCTCGTAGCATTATGTAAGTTCAGGTAATTGTTAACTATCGGTGCATTTTTGCGCTAGTCCGCCTTTGGTAACTTGATTGTCTTTGTGTAAATCGATAGTTAGTTATCTACCGGAGAAGCCGTAACAATAAAAAGTAACTTTGCAGTCAACGACTATATTCGCAAAAAATTGAGATAGTTTCGATTGTGAAGAATTATGTTTAAAACATGTTACCTCGTTTCAAGTTGGAATTCAAAGCAGCGCCAACTCTCATTGAACAATTCCTAATCCTAGTGTGGTTTCAACCACGAAAATTCCCCAAAGTGTGGAAGCGACCTCGTAGAAAGACAAAACAAAGGAAACAAATCTCACCTTCGACTCGCTTCATGGCGGTGGACGCCGAAAGCTCGCCCACGACGTCGCCGTTTAACCGAGTCAAAGTTTTCCCTTCTCCCAGCTCAGCGCCATCATTCCCCTCTCTATCCAACGAACGTCGTACTTCCTCCTCGTTCTCCCAGCAGACCCAATTGTATCTGTCGGCGGGCGGGTGGCGGTCGCGCGCAGTCGAGTGGTGGGGGGACAGCCAGCACGCGCATTCCAGAAGAGAAGCCACTTCTACTACTCGACTGAGTTTGGTTGGGGGCACCTAAATTCTCCACAGAAACACAACGAGTTGCAAAATAAAGCGTGGGAAAGGGCTTACATTAGCCCACAACACAGGTTCTCAGACCTTTCGTCGTTACGAAAATTAGCCAAACTCCAGAGGTGGTAAAACTGCTTTACTGTGCTTACACTGTGGATTTACTTAGCGCCAGCTACTTAACTGTACTTATGAATGCTTATGTTTACATTTTCCCATCTTTAGTTTAACCCTTTCATGCACAACTTTTTTTCACGACCTTTTTTCTTTCTTTTTTTCCCCAAACCCTAACAGGCAAGGGCGTAGGTTTGGTCTCAACAGTGGTAGGGACGATATGGCATAACCTCCATGTATACCAGTGGTGTTACCAGGATGCCAGGTGTGGGTGGGCACTAGTCCTACCTGGGGGTAAAAAAAAACAACAACCCTACAATACTCAAGTCGGTTGAAATCCAACTTAGGGCTACTGCACCTTAAAACATGTTTTGTTTTTTCCTTGAGATAACTGTTGTTGTGATTTGGTCTACACAAATAAAAGTTGATTTGATTTTATTTGACTTAGAACACATCCATAACTGAACAGTATGGACATGCAGGTGACAATGTGTTTTTTTTAGGTAACCTATTGTGGTTCTTCGGTTTATTATTATTATAGTTATTCTTTGTTCCGCAGCCCCTTCGAGCTCAATTTGACCCCCTTAGAATTCATCAAAATGCACCAAAATCGGCAGGCACGTCAAGACAGGTGCAATCTTTGATACCGTGTAAAGACAAATTCCAACACTATGTCACACTTTGTCCCGCCGACGCTTTGAGCCCTACTTTGACCCCCTCAGAATGCTTCAAAACTCACCAAACTCAACAGCCAGGTGAACACTGGTGAAAACTTTGATAAAATGTAAAAAAAAAAAAAAAAAAAAAAAAAAAAAAAATCAAAATATGCATAAATGTGTGTAGCGCCTCCTAGGAACAAAACCAACATTTCATGTCATTTTATTTATATTTATTTTAGGGCTGTCAAACGATTAAAATTTTTAATCGAGTTAATTACAGCTTAAAAATTAATTAATCGTAATTAATCGCAATTCAAACCATCTATAAAATATGCCATATTTTTCTGTAAATTATATATATATTCTGTAAAATAATTTGTTGGAATGGAAAGATAAGACACAAAATGGATATATACATTCAACATACGGTACATAAGGACTGTAGTGGGCATTTCACTCTACTGTCCTTTAAATCTGTCTATGCTGTCCTCACTCCGAAGCGTCTACTTTTTCCAAAGCTAGACAGCTAGTGAACGACGCCTTAATAATCAGACTTCTTCTTTTTCATCTGATTTATTAATAAAATGGGCTCAAACCACTGTCCTCTTTAGACCGTAGTGAAACTACAAAAAAAAGTACACAAGCATTGCATTAGCAACAATGTTAGCTTAGCACGCTATACAGGTTCACTAAACATAAACAAAAAGCGTCTCATACAAAAAATATAACATTTCGCTTACTAACATAATATGTACATTCTTTACAACAACCATACTTACGGACAAATCTTGTCCAAGGATCATATAAGCACAACATTACAATGTAGGCGTCAGCCCGAGACGTCGTGCAGGTATATTGAATTGGCAAGAAAGCAATAAACCAAGTCGCAAAGCGACCACAAGAGTTCGCTGTTAGACAGCACAAAAAACCTTACTGTAAAACTTACCAAAAGGCAGAATACTGTCTGAGCGGGACATGTGCGTTAATTGCGTCAAATATTTTAACGTGATTAATTTAAAAAATTAATTACTGCGCGTTAACGCGATAATTTTGACAGCCCTAATATATATACATACACACACACACATATATATATATATATATATATATATATATATATATATATATATATATATATATATATATATTAGGGCTGTCAAACGATTAAAATTTTTAATCGAGTTAATTACAGCTTAAAAATTAATCGTAATTAATCGCAATTCAAACCATCTAAAAAATATGCCATATTTTTCTGTAAATTATATACTGTTAAGGTGCGAGAGCAATAGGGGATCCCAGAGTGGACACACAGTGGTAAAAAATGAGCAATCGTTTATTGTAGGTCACAAGGCTGTCTTGGGTGTAGATTGCTGGGAGCGGAGCAGGGGAGCTGACGTGGGAGCTCGGAAGGAGGCAGGCGTGGAAGCTCGGAAGGAGGCAGGCGTAGAATCCGACAAGGGGCGCGCAGAGAACAGGACCTGGGGCAAGAGCAAAGTAGTCGTGAGCCGGGAATCAATGATATCATATAAGGAATGCGAGAAGCAACTGACGGCGAAACCAGACGAGTTGATCGGGCGACGAGGTGGAGCGTCTGCTGGGCTTTTAAAGCTGGCTGATGTTCATTGCTCTCAGCTGTGGCCGCTCCACTCGTCTGACCTGCAATCAGCTAAAAACATGCACACCTGCTGGAGGTGGGCATGTCTCAGAAGGAGGGGGAAGAGGACCTAACAGGACCCCCCCCCCTACGGGCGACACCAGGCGCCCGACGGAGACGCCCAGGATGGGCACGGTGGAAGTCCCGGATGAGCGCCCGCGACAGCACCCACCGGGCAGGGATCCAGGACCGCTCCTCCGGGCCATAGCCCTCCCAGTCAACTAGGTACTGGAGCCCACGGCCACGGCGGCGGACATCCAGAAGCCGCTCCACCCGGAAGGCTGGACCCCCGTCGACCGACAGAGGCGGCGGAGGGGGCGGAACAGGGGGGGCCAAGGGACTAGTGGAGACCGGTTTCACGAGGGAGACATGGAACGTGGGGTGGACCCGGTAATGTGCAGGGAGCCGGAGACGCACTGCGTTGGGGTTTACCACCTTCGTGATCTCAAAGGGCCCAACGAACCGGGGGGTGAGCTTCACAGACCCTGTCTTCAAGGGCAAGGACTTGGAAGAGAGCCACACCTTTTGGCCGACAGTGTAAATCGGTGCGGGCGAGCGGCGACGATCGGACTGGGTACGGGACCTCTCAGAGGCGCGGAGGAGAGCGGCGCGCGCTTGTTCCCAGACTCTGGAGCAACGGTCGATGTGGCCTTGGACAGACGGGACGGCTATCTCACTTTCCTGGGAGGGGAACAACGGGGGTTGGTAACCCAAAGAACACATAAAAGGTGACATACCCGATGAGGCATTCGGCAGGACGTTGTGCGCGTATTCAATCCAGGGCAACTGGTCACTCCAAGTGTTGGGGTGAGCTTGAGTGGTGCACCGGAGGGCCGCCTCGAGTTGCTGGTTTGCACGCTCACACTGGCCATTTGTCTGTGGGTGGTAACCGGAGGAGAGGCTCACTCCCACGCCTAGCGCCGCACAGAAAGCCCTCCAGACCTGAGAAGTAAACTGGGGCCCCCTGTCGGAGACTATATCTGACGGGATGCCGTGCAAACGGAAGACATGGTTAGTAAGCAGGGTTGTAGTTTCCATGGCTGAGGGAAGTTTGCGAAGGGGAATGAAATGAGCGGCTTTGGAGAATCTGTCGACAATAGTGAGAATTACAGTATTACCTTTGGAGGGGGGCAAACCGGTGACGAAATCCAGGGCTATGTGGGACCAGGGTCGGCTTGGGACAGGTAGTGGGCGAAGGAGTCCAGAGCTGGGCTTGGTGGACGTTTTGCTGCGCGCACATACTGTACAGGCTAGGACATAGGATCTAGTATCTTCTGGCATGGATGGCCACCAGAACCGCTGGCGTAGGACAGCCAATGTCCTACGGATGCCGGGGTGGCAGAACAGCCGGGATGAGTGAGCCCACTCCAAGACCTGGGAACGGAGACTCTGGGGCACAAACAGGTTAGACTGGGGACCGGCTCGAGGATCTGGGTGCTCAGCATGGGAATCCTTTACTTTGCGCTCTATCTCCCATTCCACGGAGGCCAGGAAGCGGGTTTGAGGAAGAATCAGCGCGGGTTCTTCCTTAGGTTCAATGGTTTGAAATTGGCGTGACAAGGCGTCGGGTTTTGTGTTTTTGGAGCCTGGGATGTAAGAGAGCACAAAGTCAAAACGGCAGAAAAACAAAGCCCACCTGGCCTGTCGTGGATTTAGTCTCCTAGCCGCCTTGAGGTACTCCAGGTTCTTATGGTCAGTGAGTACGAGGAATGGCTCTGGTGTGCCTTCCAGGTGGTGACGCCATTCTTCCAGAGCCAGTTTTACTGCTAGGAGCTCCCTGTCCCCAATACTGTAATTGCGTTCAGCGGGTGAGAGCCTGCGGGAGAAAAAGGCACATGGGTGGATTTTGCTATCGGCGGGCTGGCGTTGGGAGAGCACTGCGCCCACCCCCGACTCTGAGGCATCAACCTCCACAATGAACTGGAGTGACGGGTCGGGGTGGACCAGCACGGGGTCTGAGGTGAAACGACTCTTGAGGTCACTAAAAGCGGCGTCTGCAGCGTCGGACCAGAGGAACGGTTTGGCGGTGGAAGTGAGGGCCGTGAGGGGAGCTGCAATCCGGCTGTAATTGCGAATGAATCTCCTATAGAAGTTTGCAAAACCGAGAAAGCGTTGTAGTTGCTTCCTGTCAGAGGGGCGAGGCCAGTCCAGAACAGCAGTCACTTTTGCCGGGTCCATTCGTAGCTTCCCATGCCCCACAATGTAGCCAAGGAAGGCAGTTTCGGGAACACTGAACTCGCATTTCTCGGCTTTTACGTACAGCCGGTTCTCTAGCAGTCTCTGGAGTACTTGACGGACATGGTCCTCATGTTCTGATGGGGTGCCAGAGAACACCAGAATGTCATCCAAATACACCACGACGAACTTGTTAATCATATCACTCAGGACGTCATTCACCAAGTTTTGGAAGACTGCAGGGGCGTTAGTGAGCCCGAATGGCATAACAAGATATTCATAATGGCCCATGGGCGTGTTAAAGGCAGTCTTCCATTCATCGCCTTCCTTAATACGGACGAGGTGGTAGGCGTTACGTAGGTCGAGCTTCGTAAAGATGGTAGCCCCGTGCAGGGGGGTGAAAGTGGAATCAATAAGAGGAAGAGGGTATTTGTTTTTAATTGTGATTTCATTCAGCCCCCGGTAGTCGATGGTGGGTCTGAGGCCGCCATCTTTTTTATTCACAAAAAAGAACCCTGCCCCGACAGGGGAGGAGGAAGGGCGAATAATACCTGTGGCCAGGGACTCCGTGATGTATGACTTCATGGCCTCCCTTTCTGGTAGAGAGATGTTGTAAAGTCGTCCCTTGGGGAGGGTCGCACCAGGCAGGAGAGAGATGGCACAGTCGTACGGACGGTGAGGAGGGAGTGACACCGCATGGTCCTTACTAAAAACCAGTCCAAGGTCATGGTAGCCTTCTGGCACTGCGGAGAGGTCAGGTTGCGTCGGTTCCTGGACCGAACAGGTAGGCACTAAGGCAGATTTAAGACAGTGTGAGTGACAATAGTTACTCCATGCAGTTAACTTAGGGTGGGTCCAGTCTATGGCGGGGTTATGAGTTCTTAGCCAAGGCAGACCAAGAACCAGAGGTGTGCGGGGACTACGGAAAACAAAAAAGGAGCTCACCTCTCGATGGTTGCCAGATAAGAGGACATCAACGGCTTCGGTCTGTCTGCTCACGCTGAACAGGGGCTGTCCGTCCAGCGCAGTAGTCTTTAAAGGGGCAGGAAGCGGGTGTGTACGCAACCCCAACTGGCTCACCAAGGTTTGATCAATGAAGTTTTCGTCGGAACCACAATCTACAAGGGCGGTGACCGTGCGGGATTGGCCCCTCCAGGACAGCGTGGCGGTGAGCTGGAGCCGGCGTGAGGAACTGTGGGACATGTGGCTCACCAGTCGTCCCTCCTCTAATGGTGAGCCTAGCAGTTTCCCGGACGCACCAGGCAGCTGCGAATAAAATGCCCCCCTTGCCCACAGTAAATACACAACTGAGCGCTGTACCTGCGAGTGCGTTCCTCCTGGGATAACCTGGCGCGGCCCAACTGCATTGGTTCAGATTTGTCAGCAGGGGGCAGTGTCGCCTGAGCCGCATCAGTGGCCTGAACAGGGAACGAAGACGGGCGTGGAAGGGCAGCTAGGCGCAGGCCGGGGGGGTTCGGCGGTTCCCGGCGTTGTCTTCTTCGCTCCCGCAAGCGATTGTCAATTTGGATCGCCAATTTAATAAGGTCGTCCAAAGACCCAGGCTCATCCCGCGTGGCCAATTCGTCTTTGAGGGACTCAGTTAAGCCGCGGGTGAAGATCTCCTGTAGCGCCGCATCGTTAAAACGGCTCTCAGCGGCCAACGTGCGGAATTCCACCGAGAATTCTGCGACGCTCCGTGACCCCTGGTGAATGGCCATCATCCGCTTGGCAGCCTCTTTACCACGAATAGGATGGTCGAAGATCTTTCGCATTTCATCGGTGAAGTGGGCGTATGAACTACACACCGCGGACCCCTGCTCCCATATAGAGGAAGCCCAATCGAGAGCCGCTCCGCGTAGGCATCCGATCAAATAAGCAATCTTTGTTCGGTCCCCTTGGTACATGGATGGCTGCTGTTCGAAGACGAGGCTGCACTGGACTAAAAAAGCACGACATGTACCAAGGTTGCCATCGTAAGGAGACGGAGCCGGGACGTGGGGTTCCCGCGCCGCAGCTGTTGACGCCAGGTTAGTTACGGGAACATGACTCGGCGAAGCGGCGGTGTGGCGGAGGGGAGGCGGGGCTGTGCGTGCATGAGGCAGCGGCGTGAGTTGTGCCTGGATGGCTTGAAGTGACTCAGAAATGTCCGTTACCTTACTGAATAGATATTCGATTGCTTGGTGGTGGTCAAGGAGTGACGTGGGCGAGCTGGCTGTGTTGTCCGTGGGATCCATGATGGCCCGATCAAACTGTTAAGGTGCGAGAGCAATAGGGGATCCCAGAGTGGACACACAGTGGTAAAAAATGAGCAATCGTTTATTGTAGGTCACAAGGCTGTCTTGGGTGTAGATTGCTGGGAGCGGAGCAGGGGAGCTGACGTGGGAGCTCGGAAGGAGGCAGGCGTGGAAGCTCGGAAGGAGGCAGGCGTAGAATCCGACAAGGGGCGCGCAGAGAACAGGACCTGGGGCAAGAGCAAAGTAGTCGTGAGCCGGGAATCAATGATATCATATAAGGAATGCGAGAAGCAACTGACGGCGAAACCAGACGAGTTGATCGGGCGACGAGGTGGAGCGTCTGCTGGGCTTTTAAAGCTGGCTGATGTTCATTGCTCTCAGCTGTGGCCGCTCCACTCGTCTGACCTGCAATCAGCTAAAAACATGCACACCTGCTGGAGGTGGGCATGTCTCAGAAGGAGGGGGAAGAGGACCTAACATATACAGTACTGTGCAAAAGTTTTAGGCAGGACACCTGCCTAAAACTTTTGCACAGTACTGTATATTTTTATTATATTATGTATATACAGGATATAATGTATGCATATATTTTCCCCAAGTGGAAGCTTCCATGATCCTAACAAATCTAATAATTAAAAAAAAAATATGCAGTACTGTGCAAAATTTTAGGCAGGTGTCCTGCCTAAACCTGCCTAAAACTTTTGCACAGTACTGTATATATTCTGTAAAATAAATTGTTCGAATGGAAAGATAAGACACAAGATGGATATATACATTCAACATACGGTACATAAGGACTGTAGTGGGCATTTCACTCTACTGTCATTTAAATCTGTCTATGCTGTCCTCACTCCGAAGCGTCTACTTTTTCCAAAGCTAGACAGCTAGTGAACGACGCCTTAATAATCAGACTTCTTCCTTTTTCATCTGATTTATTAATAAAATGGCCTCAAACCATTGTCCTCTTTAGACCGTCGTAAAACTACAAAAAAAAGTACACAAGCATTGCATTAGCAACAACGTTAGCTTAGCACGCTATATAGGTTCACTAAACATAAACAAAAAGCGTCTCATACAAAAAATATAACATTTCGCTTACTAACATAATATGTACATTCTTTACAACAACCATACTTACGGACAAATGTTGTCCAAGGATCATATAAGCACAACATTACAATGTAGGCGTCAGCCCGAGACGTAGTGCAGCCATATTGAACTGGCAAGAAAAACAATAAACCATGTTGCAAAGCGACCACAAGAGTTCGCTGTTGGACAGCACAAAAAACCTTGCTGTAAAACTTACTAAAAGGCAGAATACTGTCTGACATGTGCGTTAATTGCGTGAAATATTTTAACGTGATTAATTTAAAAAATTATTACTGCCCGTTAACGCGATAATTTTGACAGCCCTAATTTATTTATTTATTTTAAGGTGAAAGAGGAGGTAACAACGCAAAGGTTAAAACTTAGAACACATCAGTACTATATGAATGGGCGTTGCCCAGACTGCCGTTAGTACTACATCCAGTTTTCTTTGGGTGGGCAGAGCGTGTCCGTGGGTGGGCACTGCCCACCCCAAAGTAACACTCTGAAGTAGTTTTTTTTTTTTTTTTTAATAATAATAATAGCAAATATGTATATAATAACAGTAAATATTTAACTCATTGCATGCTATTCACTAGAGTTAGACACAGAGAGGCGAATGAACATTCATTCGTTTGACCCTCCCAATCAAAAAGGATTGGATGTTTAGTATCGTCAGCAGCAGCCAATGAGCTAATGGGTGCCCTTTAAGGGTAGAATAAATAAAAAAATTAATTAATTAAAAAAAATCATAATTTGTGCATGAAAGGGTTAAATGAATTAGACGTCTATCACCATCAATGGCATGCAATGAGTTAAATACTATAAAAAAAAATAATTTGCAGCTTGTTCTGGATCCCATCCTAGCTAACTACGGATAGTAGGTAGGGTACACCCTGAATTGGTTACCAGCCTTTCGCAGGGCACAAGGAGACAGATAACTATTCACACTCGTGCACACTGATACCTAGGGAAGTGTTCAATCAGCCTACCATGCATGTTTTTGGGATGTGGAAAGAGATCAGAGTACCTGAAGAAAAGCCACCCAGACACTGGGAGAACATGTAAGCCCAACACAAGAAGGCTGGAGCCCGGGATTGCACTGTTGTTTCCAGATTTTTGAGGCAGACGTAATAACCTCTCACCCCCCGTGCCGTATTCTGCAATTAGTTGATCTAATTAGCCAGCCGGAAAAAAAAAAATCTGGCTCTTAGGATCAATATGGAGACATCCCTAGAATATACCTTCCAAATTTGATTCCGATGTGTGCACCAATAATGGAGGAGTAGCAATTTAGTTAGTGTCCCAAGAACAAAACGAGCGAGAACTTGAGACCTCTCTCTGGCAGTCTAAAAACTACAGATACAACTAATGATCCATTATGATGTGCTATACACGATCAACAAAACGTCCATTAAAATATATAATTAAGATAAAACAATAGTGTTCAATCACCATTAGCCTTAAAAAAGTTTTCCTCTTTGATCAAATCAGACCATACATTGCTCATTTCACATTATCATTTTGCATAGTGCGGGTGCAGCACTGTATAATTCATTTAAATCTCCTTTGACTATAAGGAAGGTGCTTTCGTCAAAGCTTCACTTGTGGTTGCTGCAAGATGAGTTAAAAAGAAACCCAATTCAGTTTTAATTTATTAATTTCACTTTTTCATAGATTCCAGCTTGTTCGGCTCATTCAATGTATGTTTTTAAATGGACACATTCATCTTGAGTGAGACCGTCCAAGGTCTCCGGGTGGCAGACAACCTCCTTTTTTAAATGATCATCCACTCAAAATGAAAGGACACATGAAAGTACATGTTGTCCATTGCATTAAATATTTGCTCCCATCTGAACACTCTGCAAAAGCCAGCAAATATCTCAATTATCAGGGACTTATGTAACAACATGCATAATGGACTAATAAAAGTGGCATAACCAGATGGTGATCTATTTAGCATTCATTTTTTTGCAGGGCATGAGCACTTTTTCCACTCGCCCGAGGTCTTTGACAATCTTCATATTTAATCATACAACACATGAAGTATGGATAACTTATCATAGTATAATCACATTTTTACTTTAAGACGGTATTTTGAAATTGACCTAATGATCAGATTTGCTTAAAAACATTCTGAAAGCAGGACTGGCTTTTCGAACAGTAGATTCAATCAGACTTGTAAATAACTGTTTTGAATAGTCAATCAGACATCTTGGAAACGGCATTTCCGTTGGTTTTATCTGACCTCTCATTCCATTTGAGACAATCAAATCTGATAGGCGTAGAGATTTATTTGGCATTTTAAAACAGCTCAAATGTATTATTTCTCAATGCCTGCTGTCTTTTTGGACAATGACTGCTTTCCACACGATTCTATTTTTATGCAGATTCAAATATTTAGGCAGAAGCCGCCATGGGCACTTGAGTTCTCTGGTATGAGCGGAAAATATCTGAGGCGTGTCAATTATCGCTGCTCCAAACAACATTTCCTTTGGAATTTAGACTTGCTCCTTTAAATAGACACATGTAAATAAATGCTATAAATAGTTTAAAATTATGTTTTGAATAGAAACTCTAATTTGATCAGTTAACACAGCTGAAATACAGATCCTTTCACCAAAACCATTATATTGAGTGATTTATCTCACCCCTGTAAGTTGACAGCGTTTTTCATTTTTTCTAGACGGATGTCCTCTGGTCACATGGTGGTCACAATGGCTGAGAGGTTAAGGTGTTGGGCTCGAAACCCAATGGGGTTTCCCTTCACAGGTTAGAATCCTGTTCGTGACGATGTCATCTTTAGATATAATGACCTTTATAATTTGGTAAAGTGCTTGCTTGGCTTTCTCAGCAATACTGTGGATGGGAAATGTATGCACGGTATTCAAAAATCCTCCTGATGAAGTGTCAATGTAGTTATAAAGTCCTCAATAAGTTTCCTCTGAACCAGGTTTTGGATCCATTGTATTAGGACCGATTAATTTTAAATGCTGATCTGTAGGTTAATGTTGCTTGCAGTTTAGGCGTTAGCCACTCTCTTGATCTTTTTCCTTCTATCTCCTCTTTTGCACACTGCGTCTGTTGCATACACTTGTCATAACCATAATTTTGTGGTTGTCAACTGATCGTCAAACCAGTTGTCAGTCTAAACACCAAGTTGTCAATCCAAAGAAGTCATTTGTCAATCAATATTGTTATCAATTTAAACTTGCCTTTTTTCACTGATAACTACGGAGCCCTGCTGGTACCAGGGTAGAAAAAAACTCACAGATTACTTATGACTTTTTTTCTCCAACCCTCACACCTGGCAGGCTTTATAGATAACACAATTTGCCTCACCACAAAAAGTCTGTGTGTAATTTGAAGCAATTCTTAAAACCACTCAATTTTTCCATTTTAATTAAAGGTAGAGATAATAGAAAAGAACATGTCAAAGTTATGTGAAAGATGATCCTCATTGTGTTTGTGTTAATACTGTATAGCTAGTATGTCTATATAAACAGCATTGGTGTTCCTACTGATTTTGAATGGGGAAAAAAAGTTCACCACTCCCATGTTCAGGCAATGATATGCCAGAATTTCACTTAGGCTTGGTTCATACCGCAGGTCTTAATGCACAATTCCGATTTTTTGTCATGTCTGTTTTTTTTTGGGCGTGCCTGTTCAGACTGCCGTTGCCTATAGAGCCCATTCAAGTATTACGCATGCGCAGTAATTCGCAGTCCGAGAGGCGCTGTGCAAACTGACCCGGATGCGCAGGAGCATCAAAACAAATGCTGGCTCAACGTCATTCTGGGGTGATCATATTTTGATTTCCAAAAAGAGAACCCAAATAACAGACATAAATGATCCCCATTTAGTCTTATATTCAAAGTTTGTATGGATTGATAGCATGCACGCACTGTGCGTGCATGGCGCACACATATAGACCCTACTCACCTACGTCACAAAATGACGTGTCACTGTATCCGGCCGCCATATTGTCCGTCATTTTTTAGCCCTATTCTCAATGGTTTCAATTAGTCGTGCAATTTATAGAGCAATTCATGGAAGCCCCGGTGTTATCTGACGCTGTAAACTCATTGGATGCGTTGCATAAAAGGTGTAATGTGGAAAAGCTTCGGTCGATCCATTCGCCAGATCCATATTTGATGCCTAAATCGATGTTTTTCGACCCGCTGTCTTCGCCGTCTCTGCCTGACATCTGCTACCCTGATATTTACAACTATCTTGTCCACACAAAATCAGCCTATTCTCACGAAAGTTTGAAAAACTGTAAGAGCTTGGAGGCTTATAAATACTTTGTTGCTGGTTGGGTGAAACAGGTCCTCGTCCACGAAAATTCGGCAGGAATCTATCTTGTGCTCGGGAAGGTGAGTTACGAAATTTTCAATTCAAAATCTTTTGTTCTTGCTAACATCCACTGTCAAGTCTAATGTATTTCATGTCATTTGTCAATGGAGCTAGGGCTTTTAATGTTTATATGGTTTAGCGATAGCACTCTCACTACATACATATATAATATGTAATAAATATGAAGTGCGATAGCACTACTCCAGATTGTCCCTAGTTGAATTTCTTTTTTGGCTTTTGACCTCAATAGTGAAATTGTAAATTAATTGTATGACAACTGTCTTATTATCCCCTTATTATCCCCCCTTGCAACCGACCGCCACACACGCCTTCACCATTTTGATTATTAATGTTAATGAGCAGAATAACACGCCATAATAGGAGGAATTTACGTAGCGGTAATGCGTCAACACGACGAGTTGACGGACAATATGGCACGGGGGCGTGGTTGTGACGTCATGCGAGTAGGGTCTATACGGACAATTTGCCCTGACTCTCGGCCATGTCAGCAAACTTGAAATATTGCTCATTTAGAACACAGAAAGAACTCCCAGCCCCCCATTTTTTTTTCATGACTGTTGTCAAGCTCGCCTCTTCCCTAAAAGCTGCGTTCAAGCTAGGCGCTAACTAATGCACAGCTCCACCGCTAACGTAGCGCCTGTCTCCCTCGCGCTTTGCTGACGTAATTTCTGCATGAATTCCGATTTGGGGGACTTGACAGTTCAGACCGCAGCCACATTCTGGGAAAATGTAGCCAAGATCGGATTTTAACCACATACAAAAGTGATCTAGATCAGATTTGAAATGGTCCACTTATATGCGACCTGTCCCGTTCAGATCATCAAGTTAATGCCTGACTTGAGTTGGAAAAACACACACACACACACACAAAAAATCGGATTTGTGCATTAAGACCTGCGGTATTAACCTAGCCTCAGTCTCTGTTTCCACACTCTGTACTTACACATACATTTAGGGAGTCGGGCGGTCGGACGTTCATTTGAATGTTTTTTTTTCTTCTAATTTTTTATGTAGGTCAACACAATCAACAAGATAACACATTTACATGGTGTTAATTCTCTGTCCCACTTCGCATGAGCCATTTACTGCCTCGGGTTTCCTATTCATCATTCTTTAGACCTTATGATCCACCCTGTGTTAGAACTGAGGAACTACTGGTAAAAAATATAAAGAATGAGAAAATGTACTGTATATGGCCCCAATAGCCACCTTTCTTTGCAGGAATGCTTTGACTAAAGTAAATGAATCCCAACTACAGTGGAGCAAATAAGTATTTAGTCAACCACTAATTGTGCAAGTTCTCCCACTTGTAAATAGTAGAGAGGCCTACAATTGTCAACATGGGTAAACCTCAACCATGAGAGACAGAATGTGGAAAAAAAAACAGAAAATCACATTGTTGATTTTTAAAGAATTTATTTACAAATCATGGTGGAAATTAATTATTTGGTCAATATCAAAAGTTCATCTCAAAACTTTGTTATGTACCTTTTGTTGGCAGTAATGGAGGCCAAACGTTTTCTGTAACTCTTCACAAGCTTTTCACACACTGGTTGCTGGTATTTTGGCCCATTCCGTCATGCAGATCTCCTATAGAGCAGTGATGTTTTGGGGCTGTCGTTGGGCAACACGGACTTTCAACTCCCTCCACAGATTTTCTATGGGGTTGAGATCTGGAGACTGGCTAGGCCACTCTAGGACCTTGAAATGCTTCTTACGAAGCCACTCCTTTGTTGCCCTGGCTGTGTATTTGGGATCATTGTCATGTTGAAACACCCAGCCACGTCTCATCTTCAATGCCCTTGCTGATGGAAGGAGATTTTCACTCAAAATGTCTTGATACATGGCCCCATTCATTCTTTCCTTACACAGATCAGTCGTCCTGGTCCCTTAGCAGAAAAACAGCCCCAAAGCATGATGTTTCCACCCCCATGCTTCACAGTGGGTATGGTGTTCTTCGGATGCAATTCAGTATTCTTTCTCCTCCAAACACGAGAACCTGTGTTTCTACCAAAAAGTTCTATTTTGGTTACATCTGACCATAACTCATTCTCCCAGTCCTCTTCTGGATCATCCAAATACTCTCTAGCGAACCGCAGACGGGCCTTTACGTGTACTTTCTTCAGCAGGGGGACACGTCTGGCAGTGCAGGATTTGAGTCCCTGGCGGCGCATTGTGTTACTGATAGTAGCATTTGTTACTGTGGGCCCAGCTCTCTGTAGATCATTCACTAGGTCCCCCCGTGTGGTTCTGGGATTTTTGCTCACCGTTCTTGTTATCATTTTGACGGTGTGATCGAGGGAGATTATCTGTGGTCTTGTATGTCTTCCATTTTCTAATAATTGCTCCCACAGTTGCTTTCTTTACACCAAGCGTTTTACCTATTGCAGATTCAGTCTTCCCAGCCTGGTGCAGGTCTACAATTTTGTCTCTGGTGTCCTTCGACAGCTCTTTGGTCTTGGCCATAGTGGAGTTTGGAGTGTGACTGACTCAGTTTGTGGACAGGTGTCTTTTATATCAATAATGAGTTAAAACAGGTGCCATTAATACAGGTAACGAATGGAGCCTCGTTAGACCTCGTTAGAAGAAGTTAGACCTCTTTGACAACCAGAAATCTTGCTTGTTTGTAGGTGACCAAATACTTATTTTCCACTCTAATTTGGAAATAAATTCCTTAGAAATCAAACAATGTGATTTTATGTTTTTTTCCCTCACATTCTGTCTCTCATGGATGAGGTTTACCCATGTTGACAATTAAAGGCCTCTCTAATCTTTTCAAGTAGGAGAACTTGCACAATTGTTGGTTGACTAAATATTTATTTGCTCCACTGTATAAGTACTCATACTAACTATCTGAAAATAAATAGGTCATAGGGCTGGGCGATATGGCCTTAAACATGTATCACGATAAATTGAGCAGATTTATCTCGATAACGATAAATGACGATAAATTCGCCCAAGCGGACTGTTATATAATTTGAAAATCTGAATCAATGCATGAAATACAGATTAACTATTTCTTGTTGATTTATTTACCAGCATTCAATTTGATATACTGTATTTAACAATTGTACATGCAGTCTAAACATTAAGTTTATAAAAATGTAAGCAATAAGAATTCAAGTATGAACATTTATAACAGCGTGTATGACTTGAACAATGTACATTGTCAAAATCAACATGCCTGTGCAAACATGTAATTGTAACACAAATGACTTGCAGCTTGAACAGTACACTTCAAAAAGACAACTTATTGTTAATGGCTGCTGTGACATAATTATTAAATACAAGTGTTTACTTTATGGTTTAAGGGTTTTTTTCCCCCCAGTGCATTTTTTAATAAATGCACGCACAATAAAAATAGCTGGGGCCATTTCTCGGTCATTATAAGTTTTGCCGTTGGATTGTACTTTATGCTGAATGCTTTACCATCACAAAAGCTATCAGAGGAATCACACACAGACAGATACAAAATAACGCCACATAGTAATTGCTAGATGCAGTCCGTGCCCAATCCACTCATTAAGTTCAGCCGTTTCGACAAGGTTAGAGCCGCTATCCGACTCCATAACGTTCATTTGTAGCGTTAGCCGCTAGCTAGCGTTAGCCTGGCTACCAGTAGAAAGCACTGAAAGCACCATCTCCGGAAATCGTGAGAACAAAGGAGGACAGCGGGTGAAAGCCCGTCTGGATGCCACCAAGAGTCTACTAAATGTCGGTTGAAAGTTTGGTGAACCTCCCTTAAGTCACACTCCATCACGTTTTGCTTGTAGCGTTAGCTGCTAGCGTTAGCTTACCGGGCTTTTGTTTGATTGGCTTCCTGATGATCACGTGACTCCCTACGTAAGCACATTCACTGCTTTCTTAAAGGGGAATGAACATAGACGAACAACACAGAATCAAAGCGGGATGAAAAGACTATATTTTCTTGTTTTATTAATTTACCGAATTTACCGACATGGTCAAAATTACGTCGGTCATCGTTAAGAATTTCGGTGACGGTAAATTTTCGGTTTACCGCCCTGCTCTAATAGGTCACCTCCAAAAAGGTCGCATTCCACAGACGAGTCCTGAGTTCCACGGTCGTCCCATCGAGTCCATGCAGGGGGCACTTGAGCAACACACATTGCAAGTCTTTCTCACACGCTTCAAGACGAAAGACAGTGTTAAACCTCTAGCAAAAATCAACCATGTGAATCAAATTCATCCAGCAAAGTGCTCACCAAAATCTTATTTTTGTTTGACAGTAGGGAAGCCTTTCCTCTTGTTTTTTTCTGGGCAATCTCCCGCTTTGTCCTGAGTGCATAGCTCTCCTGAAAACGGATCGCTAATTATAAAATCTATCTTTGGCACAAAAATGTAATTCAACAGATTTTTGAAAAAGCTCCAGGAAGCCACTATGGCAGTGCTAAAGAGCCGCATGCGGCTCTAGAGCCGTGGGTTGCTGAGCCCTGTAATGTCGGGTGATTATATTTTGATTTTGCAAAAAGAGGACACAAATTACAGACATAAATTGTCCTTGTTTAGTCTTATATTCAAAGTTTGTATGGATTGATAGCATGCACGCACTATGCATACATGACGCACACACATACGGACAGTTTGCCCAGACTCTCGGTCGTAAAAGCATTTTTGAAATATTGCTCATTTGGAGCACAGAAAGAAAGCATAGCATTGTCAGGCTTATCCAGCCCCCCCCCCCCCCACACACACAAATTTTTTATATCCCCCATCCCAAGGGCGTAGGTATAGGGCCATAGTGCAGTTTGGAGTGTGACTGACTGAGATTGTGGACAGGTGTCTTTTATACCGATAATGAGTTTAAACTAGTGCCATTAATACAGGTAACGAGTGGAGCCTCGTTAAACCTCGTTAGAAGAAGTTAGACCTCCTTGACAGTCAGAAATCTTGCTTGTTTGTAGGTGACGAAATACTTATTTTCCACTCTAATTTGGAAATAAATTCTTTAAAAAATCAAACAATGTGATTTTCTGTTTTTTCCCCCCACATTCTGTCTCTCATGGATGAGGTTTACCCATGTTGACAATTACAGGCCTCTCTAATCTTTTCAAGTAGGAGAACTTGCACAATTGGTGGTTGACTAAATACTTATTTGCCCGACTGTATAAGATTATTAACTCATACAGTTCCTTTCCATTTGCGAAGAACAAGATATATTGACACATTTGCTCACAAAAGCTTGCATGCGCCCTTTTTGTTTACAATTTCATGATTTCTAGTTCATCACCTAGCAACGGTGGTTCTGAAAGTCCCATATATACAGTTTTTTTCCTGCTTGGGATAACACGGAATACCACAGCTAAGGCAATGGTCTCTATGGCAACCTCACACACTATGTTCAAAGACAAGGATTTGGAAAACAGACGTGACATATCTGATCAACTGCTGTCAAAGACTGATAAAACTTCTTTTCACTTATATGTTTGTGTGTTGAAATAGCTGAGGATTGCAAAAACTGCAGGTCATACTGTTGTCTGCAGACTTTCATGCTGGCATGCAGCATGACAGGAATGTGGCTTCCATGCTATTCAAGCTTTGGCCTAAAGTTCAGTCTAGATTCTATGAATGATAGATGAAAATAGTTTATGCTACTCAGTCGGGAAAAATGAATGACTAAACTCAACTAGCAGTAAAACTCAAGATTCACAGTGTGGCTACCAATACGCTTTAAAAACAAATGAGAAAACATGACTATTAGATATTTATTTGGCACTCAGAGAAATAAGGTAGGCTAAAGTACATAGTTTAATGCCCGGTTTGGATGCTTTAAGTGGGGGTTGAAGTCAAATGATCCTTTCAGACTGAATGCTGCACTCTATTGGCAGACAAGCACAGTGCATTTGATTTACAGGTTCCTGAAAAAAGAACAGCTGTAGGTTCCATAATAATAAAGTACCGCGTCATCCTGCAACAATTGGCAGATTATCATAAATATAGAATAGAATAGAATGGAATACAAAGCCTTTATTGTCATTGCATAGAGTACAATGAGATTTAAACTTCACCCTAACGTGAACCACATAAACAAAAGTACAATAAAACTAATATAAAACCAGAGGTACACAGATTGGTATTAATATGAATAAGTGACTAACAGCAAGTGGTGTGGTAGGTAATATACAAACCCTAATTTCATGGATGTTGGGATGTTTGAAAATGACTTGCAAATACATTTTCAACCTATATTCAATTGAATACCTTACAAAGACTCGGTATTTAATGTTTAAACTGATAAACGTAATAGTTTTTGTTGTTGTTGTGGGACTAGAAGTTTAAAATAGCTCTCAATTATCTTTGTATAATGTTGGCCCAAGCATTTAAAAGTGCTTATAGAGAGAAAGTATAACTGTACACATGCTTTAGAGAACTCAAGGAACATCTCAATTAATTAGACTACTATTGGAGTGTTGATATTCCCTAGCACCCCATCACTTTATTGAATGTGATTGATTGCACGCCATTTCTTTCTGTATGGTTATACAAAATATGAACTTGTTCTTCCAATTAATGGAGAACACTTTATTTCAATGAATGAGGATCAGTTCAAACAACTATTCGCGCTTGCACTCATACCTATTAAGAATTTGGAGTGTTCAATCTGCCTACTCTGCATGTTTTTGTGATGTGGGAGAAAACTAAAGTACCTGGAGAAAACCCACGCAGGCACAGGGAGAACATTCAAACTCGACACAGGAAAACTAGCAGCTAGGAGTGAATTCCCAGGTGATAACTAGTGACAATGCTTGTTGTCATTTAGATACATGTTGTGGTTGTAATGGTGGCCGAGAGGTGAAGGTGTTAGACTTGAAATCCCCGCACAGGTTCGAATCCTGTTTGTGACAATGTTACCTTTGGAAGAAATGTGCTCTCCTAAACTGTATTGAAGATTGACTGTTTAAATTCATTGGATGCTAAAATAATAAACCTGAAATGTTCCTTAGGTGAAACATGCAGCATTGCATCTTGGCATTTGGCTGAAGTCAAAGGTTGTCACAGTGGTTGGAGGTCAAAGCGTTTGAGTTGAATTCTAATGGTGTTCCCAGCACAGTTTCGAATAGCGTTGATGTTATCTTTGGAAGAGCTTAACATTGCTATATACAATCACTTAAGGTGCAACTTGCTGGTACTGTTTTGGACCTCATTTTGCCTTCAGAACTGCCTTAATTCTTTGTTGCGAGGATTTAACAAGTTACTAGAAACATTCCTCAGAGAGTTTGATAGCGAAAGGCAGTTGTTGCAGATTTGTCGGCTGCACATACACAATGTGAATCTTCTGTTCCACCACATCCCAAAGGTGCTGTCAATGGCTTGAGATATGGTAACTAAGGAGGCCATTTGAGTACAGTAAACTCCTATTCATGTGGAAGAAACCAGAAATGACCAGCAGGATAACCAGCTCAAAGATGGGTCCACTGTGGTCACAAAGGGATGGACATGATCTGCAGAAATAGTCATGTAGGATATGGCGTTACAACGATGCAACATTTGTACTAAGGGGCCCAAAGTGTGCCAAGAAAATGCCCCCCCGCATCATTACATCGTTACCACCAGCCTGAACCATTGATACAAGGTAGGATGGATCCATGTGTTTATGTTGTCGACTTAAAATTCTGACCCTACAATCTGAATACTGCAGCAGAAATTGAGACTCATCAAACTAAGCAATGTTTTTCCAATCTTCTATTTTCCAATGTTGGTGAGCTTGTACTGATTGAAGCCTCAGTTTCCTGTTCTTAGCTGACAGGAGGGTTGTCTCCTGCTGCTGTAGCTCATCTGCCTCAAGGTTCGACATGTTAGGCATTCAGAGATGCTCTTCTGCATACCTCGGTTGTTGTAACAACTGGTTATTTGAGTTGCTTTTGTCTCTCTATCAGTTTGAACCAGTCTGGCCATTCTCCTATGACCTCTGGCATCAACAAGGCATATTTGCTTACGGAACCGCCGCTCACTGGATGCTTTTTCTGTTTCAGACCATTCTCTGTAAACCCTAGGGATGGTTGTGTGTGAGAATCCCAGTGGATCAGCAGTTTCTCAGATCAGCTCATCTAGCTCATCAACAACTATGCCTGTTTAAAGTCACTTAAATACAGTAGCATTTCTTCCCTATTCTGATACTCACTCAGATTGTCTCGACAATGTCTTCATGCTAAACTGAGTTGCCACCATCTGATTTGTTGATAAGATATGAAGTGAAGTGTAAACAATGTTGAGATGATGAAGTAGAAAACAAATGGAAATAGTGAGAACTTTCCTCCCTTTTGCACCTCTTCTCCCCCTTTCCCCTTCCCCTCCCCTTCCCCCACACGGGTGGTCCATTTTGCCTTATTTTCAGACATTTTGTTATGTGTTTGGACTTGTTTAGATTTGTTCGGCCCTTAAGGCAGTCTCTTAAGACATTGCTGGTAGGTGCGGCCACCGTGACCATTCATGGTCAGGGGCCACTATCAGCAACCACTGTCAGTATGTTTCACCTGTGGAATATATTAACATGTATAATATTTTTTTAGCACTCCTAAACTTTCAGTCTTTTACAGCACATCATACGTCCCCATCCTTCATTGCACCACGGACCAGTGTAATGTGGGCTTTTTTTCCCCACTGACAGGCAATGTATGGCAGAAAATGACAGTAATTATAAAATAACACGACAGAGCTAAAAATGAATGTAGGGAAAAATGTCACTCACCATGCGCTGAATCAACCTTTTGTTAACAGCGGCCTCTCCTAAAACTTGACGGCAAATATCTGTGGTCGCAAGCATAATGAGGTTTCTTGGCTTTAGCAATACGGTTTGCCATGAGGTAGGATGCTTTCCATGCATTCGCTTTTGTTGCCTCATTTTCTAGCTTTTAACCACATATTATGCTGAAAGGACTTGATTGTAGGCTCCTCTTCTGGCTCAGCAGGTGGCCTTTTCCCCATAAAATAGCATCCAAAGATGTCGCCTCCTGCAGCACACAGCCAACAGCTGCTAAAGTTACTGTTTACGTTGACAGGCTCTGGGCTGCTATAGACCCTACTCACCAACTTCACAGAATGACGTGTCGCTGTATCCGGCCGCCATATTGTCCGTCTTTGTTTATCCGTATTCTCAATGGTTTCAATTTGTCGTGCAATTTATAGTGCAATTCATGGAAGCCCCGGTGCTTTCAGACGCTGTAAACTCATTGGATGCGTTGCATAAAAGGCGTTATGTGGAAAAGCTTCAGTCTATCCATTCGCCAGATCCATATTTGATGCCTAAATCGTTATTTTTCGACCCGCTGTCTTTGCCCTCTCTGCCTGACATCTGCTACCCTGATATCTACAACTATATTGTCCACACAAAATCAGCCTATTCTCACGAAATTTTGAAAAACTTTAAGAGCAGCACTCTAAGCAACATTACCCTGTGTGATTTCTAAAATGGCGACAATAAAAAAAAAAAAAAAAGTTGACTGCGATGGCTGACGCTTCAAGGATAGGTGGATATTGGACTATTTCGTCAATAAAACACGCAACAACTGTGTCTGCCTCATTTGCAAAGAGACAGTCGCTGTTTTCAAAGAGTTCGATGTGACGCAATATTACTAAACAAGACACGCTGACATGTACGACAACATTACAGGGAAGATACGCAGCGAGAAATTATAGCAACTTGAAGCTAGTTTATTTTTTCACAGCAGCAGTATTTCACAAGAGTCCGAGTGTCGAAAGAGAACGCCACGAAGACGAGACTGTTGAAATTATGAATTTAAAAAAATAATAAAGCAAATGTGACACACAGAAGGGCTTGCTAAAATTTGTTTAAATATATTGTTCCATGTAAATCAGCCAAGGTAGGCCCCCGCATTTTTACCTCACCAAATCTGGCCCCCTTTGCAAAAGGTTTGGACACAACTGTTTAACTGATGATCCGTAGACGAGGCCAGCTTCTTTCACTTGGTACCAGCTAATTATTATTCAAAATGTAATGGTGGTGGAAGAAATAAGCATCTTGAATTTGAAACTGTATGTTGTCGGCGATTAGCCTCGCAATGATCTTAATTGTGGTTGTCAGCCCAAAACCCTCTAAATATATATTAAATGCATCTTACCAGATATAAAATGACTACTACATAATCTGTGGTAATCGTTTGGAGCCCAGTTTTCTCGTCGAATTGCAGCAGTCCATCTCGCTCTCCTCTCCGGGTCTCTCGCAATATGGTAGAACTTCAAGTCTCTCCGTCTATCTTCTCTGTTATTGCAACCAACCGCCACACACGCCTTCACCATTTTGATTATTAATGTTAACGAGCAGAAAAACACGCCAAAATAGGAGGAATTTACGTAGCGGTAATGCGTCACCACGACGAGTAGAAGGACAATATGGCGCGGAGGCGTGGTTGTGACGTCATGTGAGTAGGGTCAATTGCAGCAAACCACTAGATGGCGACCTACACAAAGCTTTACTCGGATTAATCTAGAGTAGACAGGATTCATACATCAAGGCCACAGTCACAGGCCAGACTGCGGTCGTTAACAAATCATTAGGGCCCGAGCACTAGGCGTGCGAAGGCCCTATTGTTTTGCAAAGGATTTTTTTTTTTTTTTTTTTTTTTTTTTTCAGGGCAAATGAAAACGGCCAATTTGGAGGCCTGAACATGCACGAAAAGTCACCAAAATTTGCACATACGTGCGGAAAATTGTAAATTTCGATAATTTTGTAACGTTGAAAAAAAATGTAACAAAATGGCTCAGTGGCGCCCCCTTGAAATTTTAAAATTGGCCTATAACATTAGGGTCTGTCAGCGTAGAGCGATGAAATTTGGGGAGTCTATACCTTGTCCAAAACCGCTCCAAAAAAGCATTGGCACCCATATTCCAAACCCAACAGGAAATCGGTTATTTTGGATCGAATATGAAATTTTTATCGATTTACAGGGTGCACATTTGAGGCCTTTTCGCCGAGGGAGTTAGTTGGATCATCTTCAAAATTGGTAAGACTGTTCAGGAGACATATGAGATCTTAAGTTTTTAAAATGGTGCGTTTTCATTCACGGGTCTGACCTGGGCGTAGTGCCAAAGTCGGCCATTTTTTCGGCAAAATGACAAATTCAGTAAATGACTAATAGTTCCTTCACACAACGTTCAATCTTTTTCATATCTGGCATGTATGTGCGACATCTCACCCTTAACACGAGTGCATTGAAATATTACCCATTAGGCCTAGCGCCACCTAGTGAGAACAGGAAATGCCTTTTTTTACGAGACAGGTTCCTCCTCCAAGGAAAAAAAATCTGTTGACCTCAAACCTGCATCAGGGGAGCCTTAAGACCTTTGTTCAGGTGCCTGATGAAAAATATTGAGGTTTCGTTGAAGCGAAGGGGTCCAAACAGGAAAGTGAAAATGACAGTCAACAATTTGTCTCGCAAAAGACTTTGAACAGTCATAACTCGGCAGATATACAACATATCTGCGCCAAACTTCCCGTGCTTGTTGAGAGTCATACTCTGAAGGGTCTGGTAGGGGTCATTTGCATCAACTCTACAATGCCAACTAGTGGCGACAGAAAGGAGTTTTAAAAAAGGCCTTTCCTATTGGGTTTTTTCAACGTAGAGCAATGAAATGTGGGGAGTCCATACCTTATGCAAAACTGCTCCAAAAAGTCTCTTGCACCCATTTTCCAAATCCAACAGAAAATCGGTTATTTTGGATGGAATGTGAATTTTTTTATCCATTTGTAGTAAAGTATACATTTAGAGGCCTGAACATGCACGAAAACTCACCAAATTGTGCACATACATGCGGCTTTGCGTGGATTTCGATAATCTTGCGGCGTTACAAAAAAATGTAACAAAATGGCTCAGTGGCGCCCCCTTGAATTTTTCAAAAAGGCGTTTCCTATTAGGTTTTTTTAACGTAGAGTTATGAAATATGGGGAGTCGATACCTTGTGCAAAACTGCTCCAAAAAGTCTTTTGAACCCATATTCCAAACCCAACAGGAAATCGGGTATTTTGGATCAAATGTGAAATTTTTATCAATTAACAGGGTGCACATTTGAGACCTTGTCACAGAGGGAATTAGTTGGATCATCTTCAAAATTGGTTAGACTATTCAGGAGACATAGGAGATCTAAAATTTTCAAAATGGTGCGTTTTCATTCATGGGTCTGACCTGGGCGTGGTGCCAAAGTCAGCCATTTTTTCGGCAAAATGACAAATTCAGTAAATGACTAATAGCTCCTTGAAACAACGTTCAATCTTTTTCATATCTGGCATGTATGTGCGGGATCCCACCCTTAACAAGAGTGCATTGAAATATTACCCATTAGGCCTAGCGCCACCTAGTGGGAACAGGAAATGCCTTTTTTTACGAAACCGGCTCCTCCTCCAAGGAAAAAAAATCTATTCACCTCAAACCTGCAAGAGGGGAGCCTTAAGACATGTGTTCAGGTGCCTGATGAAAAATACTGAGGTTTGGGTGAAGCAGAAGGGTCCAACAGGAGAAGTAAAAATGACTGAACCCATTTCGTCTCACCAAAAGTTTTGAACAGTCATAACTTCTACAACACATCTGCGCCAAACATCTCGTGCTTGTTGAGTCATACTCTGAAGGGTCCTGTAGGGGTCATTTGCATCAACCCTACAGCGCCAACTAGTGGCAATAGAAAGTCACTAATTTTTTCTAATATATGTCCAGTTATTTTCAGGATGGTCATTGTAATTTCAAGACCTCTTGTAATACTTATTTCACGGCCCATGTCCACATGTCTCTGTCTGTTGCCGTGATGACCCTTTGTTCGCCATTAAAAGGAAATATTTTTTTTCAGAGACTCAGGCAGCTTATAGAGCCACAGAATTTGGCACACTTGGTCGAATTGGCCGAGTTAGAAGATTCATTTTGGTTTTGAATAAGGGCTTGGCTGCACAGCTCAGTAGCGCCTCCTTTTTTGTAGTACTTTTTCCAATAGGGGTTTTTATCTATTAGGTGTGTGAATTTAAAGAGGCGACTTTCGAGCATGTTAGGTTCTAAAGAGGTGATTAGACAGGACGATCTGCCACCACCCAGACCTGCACACTGTCCGAGTTGCGTAAGATTGCGAGGGCCCGTTCAGTCCTGCTTGCAGGCCTAGTTTATTATTTCTCTTCAGCCTAGTAGCAAATACACTCTCCTACAGTTTATTAGGCACACCTGCCCAAGTGCTCGTCAACGCAAATTTCTTATCAGCCAACGTAGGCATGTATGTAGACATGGTCGAGACAATCTGACAGAGTATCAGAATAGGGAAGAAAGCTAATTTAAGTGACTTAAATTGTGGCAGAGTTGCGAACATTCATTTTTTAAAAATGATATTTTATAAATGTTGATGTTATTTTTATTAGCTTTGCAAGAGATTTTATGTTTAAAATGGCCAGAATATGCTTTTTCAAGGTATTTTAGTTCTTCTTTTTTGCCTGCCTCTGCAAACAGACCGATTTATAATACGTCTAACTAGGTCAAATTTGAGTAATGTATAAAATTAAACTCTTTGCTTTGTTTAGCCATTGTCGAGTGGATGTGCGGCAAAGACAAAGTGGCTGGTACTTGCGTAGTAAAATTTAGTATGACATGACCACATGTTCATTGATTTCAAATCTACTCAGAGTGGTTGGACAAAATCGATTTGTATCAAATCACAAACCACATTAATGACAAACTTCAACCACACACACAATAATATTTTCAACCTATCTAATGTATGAAGCAGCGGCATGACAATTCGAATTCCAATTGAATGGTCAAACTGTGGCAAAATCACTGTAACTGTTATTCAGAAGCCTCTATGAACTTTCAATTTCTTAGGCTTATACCACTAGATGGAAGTAGTGAGCTTTTACACAAACAAACAAAACGTTTTGTGCCGGATTTCTGTGTGTGCATTATCATCAACCACAATTATATTATTTAAAGTTTATTTTTCTCTTCTAATATTTTCAGTATGGTGTCCAATTGACAATTTTATTATTTAAATTGTGAGAGATGCATATGTTGATTCTCTCTGATGCTGTTCTCTGTTGGTTACCTCTGTGAGACAGCCCATTTCCTCTGGGATAAGAGCACATTAGCTGTTAAATTACGGGCGAGTGTGTGTGTGTGGGTGTTTGTGGGTGTGTGTGTGTGTGTGTGTCAATGCGCTTGTCCCTGTCTCCCTAAATCCAGTTTCATGTGTGGCTGAGTCTCACCTGAAAGTAACAGGCAGCACAGCCCCCAACCAACTCTGCCTGTTTATTGTTGTGACATGCTGAAAACTGAGCATGCCAAAATGAATCTTGGCACATATTGAGCATCTGCTTTATTTTGAAGTTGTTACCATGCAAATTTTGGCAGCCAATAAGCTATACAGTTAGTTTGACATGCTGATTTGTGTTTGAAACAAAAGTGCTTTGTCCTAACGTTTGATTTGTATTTATTGTTATTTTAAATCTGTCTGCCCTTGGGTTCCACAGTGTCTGTGGCCAAAACCCGTGACAAACACTTCAAGCTTTATTTTGATTTTTCATGATTGAAGCGTTATCAAGTACATATCTGCATAATTTACTTGTTTACAGATCTTCATTTGGCTTTCAATGTGGGGAAGTTTTCCTGAATAATTTGTAGCACTTGTTTTTCATAACTCATGCCAGTTTACCGCAAAGCACAAAAGGTCTTTTTGTGTGTGATACTATCAAACTTCATATGATGTTTGTGCCAGTTCTGATGACAGACTCGCTCCCCAGGATAGCTTTTTGGCTGTAGTAGACATTTAGTTTACAAATGCTTTGTGGCAGTGTGGCATAATTTTGGTGAATAGGGATATGACAGAAGTGAAGTAAATATTACTATTTTTTCCACACTGCAGATGGATTTCATATCTAATGTAGCTTCACATTGTTTCCTCTCTGATAATTAAAAGCTACAACATGATGTACTGTACAAATTGGGGGGGAAAAATGAGAGCTCTATTCTCTTAGAGTGGAAGTTCAGGATTTTCTACATTAGGCTTAATCTTGCTGATCTAGTTTTTTTTTTTTTTTTTTTTTCAGGGCTCTAGAGGGGCTAAGCTAACGCAAGTCAATAGTCCCCTCCTAGCATGCCAATAAAAAGCGATATTAACAGATCTAACATAGTCAAATAAATTCAAAATAAAGCTCAATGTTCAAAAATCCAATGCAGCCAAAACAATGTAGTACTAAACATATTAAAAAAAAAAAAAAATCCGCGCTGAAAAGACCAATGTGATATCCCTCCGCCCTGCTTGCCCAGGCAGCCTGTTCTCTGCAAAGCAGCTGAATTACTAATGTTGCGATTCATACTGCAGTTATTGACATGCAATGGTACGTTTTAATAACTTTATCCTGAAAACATAGGCAACACTATGGATTGCATGCATCCTCCGTGATTCACCTGTGTGCATATGTTGTTTTATTGGCATGCTAGGAGGGGACTATTGACTTGTGTTAGCTTAGCCACTCCGGAGCGCTGAAAACAATAAAAAACTGACAAACTGCACGGATTTTTAAAAAAATCAACTCCACTGACTAATTAACCCCCCCAATTCGAAGATTAAGCCTGATGTCAAACATTCCGAACTTCCCCTTTAATATCTAAAGTTGTTAGTAATATATTGCATAATCTTAATCAATTTCAAATACTTTATAAATAGAATCCAAAGATCAGAATTGTTTTGTTTTTTTTTTAAACCTGTCCTGTTCAGCTGTTTGACACCGAGAATGGAAGTCTAAGTGCCCGGATTCTGAACAGTTTTAATGTTTCACATTGAGAGTCTGACATACTCCCATTGTGATCATTCAAAATACCTTTTTATTATGACAAAGCAGCAAACAGGAAGGGATTATGGGGGGACAGAAGAAAAGAAATACAAGAGAAGAAGGAAAAGAAACACATACACAAACAACAACTAGAAATACATTGAACATCTAAACTAGTTACTAATATGCTGGTGCTATCGTCAGCGAGATGTATTTCCGGTTTACACCATGTGGGGGCCTATTGGCCAGTGAAAGAGGAGAATGGGGGTGGGGGTGTCTATAAGCTAAGTGATTGAAAGGGGTAGAGTGTACACAAATCAGTTCTGTGATCTAAAACCCAGTAATCGTGTGAATCTCTTATGAGTGTAAGCCCGTTGGCGACCAACCCTACGCCGCCGCATCGCCAATCCCGGCACCGGGACCCCCAACCAGAGCATGCCCTACCACATCCAGCAGCACGCAGGCCCCACCGGGCGCGCGACAGCCACGCAGACGGGCGGAGAAGCCACGCGGGCGCCAACCCAGGGCCACGGCCCCACGGCCCAAAGATCAGAATTAATGGAATAAATGGGAATCGATCAATATAATAGGTGTAAATATATTTTAGCATAATCCTGATGAACTCAATCACTGCCATTGACGGCGATAGATATCCACTCCATTTTGATTTAGGAGGGCCTGGCAGCGATCGTTCGCACAATGGCAGCGAATGAACCAGATGTCAAATACAGTGATCCCTTGCTACTTTGCTGTTCAAACTTGCGCCCTCAGTCCATCACAGATTTTTTTCAATTAAAAAAAAAAAAAAAAAAATACAGGTGAGCTGTCTCGAGCAGATCGCGTACTCTCACTCTTCCTCGCGCTCCCTGCTCTTTGTTCGTCAGGCGTGTGCTGGAGTTGCTTATTAAAGTTAATGATGATTGACAGATGTTTGGGTTTAAGGTTGCCAGAGACACAAACTTCAAAGCGCTGCATGCATCAATCATCATTTAACTTGTTAAACAGTTGCTGTGGCAACTTATTGCGTGTAAGTGAGCAGGCTGAGTGGATTTGAGTTGACTCACTCAATGAAGCATTTAATAAAGCCAAGCATTTTTCTACTTCTTTTTTCTTGTTTAAAAATAATTCGGTGGAACAGTAACATGGTTAAAATTGAACTCACTTAACTAATAATTATTACATTTGAAGTGCTTAAAAACATTCATTAAAATAAATAAATATATATATATATATATATATATATATTTAATTTAATAATATAATTTAATTATACAGTACTTTTGGAAAAAATGAAAAACAAGTCTTATACAGTATGTATCTCTTTCCAATGCTAAATCTGAATACATACATTGAACACAAGTGGTGTCAACAATAATCGATGCGGCGATGCATCCCGATGCGGGGCATGGACGATTCGATTCGATGTGGGCAACAAGCCGAATCGATTCAGCGCATTTTAAAATATATAAGTACTTTCAAAAATCTTCCCTGCACATTTCTGGTGATGCAACAGATTTGGTTTCCCCATTTGTTTTATTATTCTCATGTTTCATTTTTTACACACCGCATAACTCTGGTCAAGTTTCCCACCAACCTCGTAGAAGCCAAAATGTCTCCAGATGTCTGCTTTCAATGTCTTAGGTGCATCAATAATCTTTCTCGCTCCCTCTTTCTCCGCTTCAGCCATTGTTATGTTATGTCCTATCTCTTAGAGGTTAGATCTTGTGCCCGAACCCGATTACCATTTAAGCATTCATGTTAAGCATTCACGTTCGGGTCGGGTCGGGCCGCCGCGCCTGACTAATAAATTATAAAAAAAAATAAAATAAATGAATGGGATAAAACCGAGAGCAGGCTCGCTGTATTGTGCATTTGCTTGTGCACGCACATGAACGCTGTGGCCCGCATGTTTTATATTAAACTTTCCCAGCGTTATTTCGTTGTGTAAATGCTTTTATAATGATCATAAAAATATGTAGACCATTTAAACATTAAGAAAACTTGCGTTTTTTTCTGCCAACTGAGAATTCATTACGAAAGACACATTTATTTATGCACACAAAGGCAACACAAATGTGATCCTTTTGAATCTTCTCCTCTGTGTGTCTGCAAAACCCAAGGTTTTTTTAAAAAAAAAATTTATATTAAACTTTCCCAGCATTATTTCGTTATGTAAATGCTTTCATAATTATCATAAAAATATGTAGACTATTTAAACATTAAGAAAACTTGCATTTTTTCTGCCAACTCGAAGAAATGAAAATAAATTGCTGCTGCTGCGGGGTTTTTTTTCGCGTCACCCCAACAACAACAACAACAACAAAAATAGCGGGCCGTGTCGGGTCGGGATGGATTTTTTTAGGCCCGATCTAACCTCTATTGCACATATATAGTGGGTTAGGCCTACATTTTACTTTTGTTCTACATTGCAATTTAGTTGATGTTTGGTTTGCAACCGAACTGATCCCTGGATTGATATTGCGATAAAGATGCTGCTGCACTACAATATTTTCTTTGTAGTTTTCTTTAATATTTACTTGAATATTTTATTGATGGGTCGTTGTGACTAAAATACAGTGACTTATAACTGATTTTGCACAGGAGTTCAGTTGTTGCACTGTGTGAAAGGCTGCTACTGTGTGTAAAAAAAAAAAGAGAAAGCCCTGGTCTCATTCAAAGCACTAATTAAATGCTGTGATCAGTTTTTTTTTTAATACATATATCTGAAAGTATTTTCATTTGACTTCAACCAGGAGTGACACAAGAGCCAATAAATAGTTGTTTAATGTCTCCAATAAATAGTTGTTTAATGTCTGACCGCTTGTGTTGCCTCATAATTCACGAAAAATATGCTTTGCTTTAGAATTTTAATGCATCCCAGGCTTTAATGCATCGCGATGCATTGCCGAATCGAACCGAATCGAATCGTGACCCTCTGAATCGAAGAGAATCGAATCGTGGCCCTGCGAATCGAATCGAATCGTGAGGGCAGTGCCAATGCACACCTCTATTGAACACACACACACACACACACAATAAATAAATAAATAAATAAATATATAAATACTTTTTTGGGGGGGAGGAGGTAGTAACATTTCTTTCTTGGTGTTGTGAGCCATTGTTTGGGTCACAAGGATGTTTTCAATATAACGCTACTCTGTTGGATCATCTGTAATGCCACAAACAACTGCATTGCACTGGTTTGTATTTTATCTGTTCTGCATGTAGGCATGCATCCAAACTTATGTTTGAATTTGTTACATATATGACTGTTTTTACCACTGTGGGTAAGGTTTTCACCCACGTTAGTTTAGACAGTAGTGTGGTTCTGTCCACTGCGATTGGGAATGATTGATCACATGACCTTTTATCCAGCAGTACTGAAAGGAGCTGAGCACTTTGTGCATCAGTTCGCTTCTCACTTTGTTTCTTCCTGCTTCTTGGTTAAAGAAATTAAAACAGGACTGTTTGGATTTTAGGAACCTCTTGGTCGGTCGAAGAAAGATTTGATATGTTGCTTTAAATGTCACGTTATACTTGGAATTCCACATGATTTAAGTGTGTCAGATTACAGCTGTACATGTTGCTTGTGTGTTTATGCTTCGGGCGTGACAGAAAATGTGGGTGGAGGATATTGTGTTATGTGTAACTGCCATTGGTCTGCCAGCAGCCAGCAGGAAAAGCTGATGAGCAGGAAATGACAGGGACACAGTGTGCCCTCTAATATCTAAGGATTAAGTGGGTGGAAGGCTTTTGTGGGCATAAGAATGGGGTCACATCCCAGGCCACACTCCTTCCGGGTTCATGGCAAGAGAATGACGATTATATCTGCATTTCATTTCCTACACACTGAGTTGTTACATCATCAAACGACCCAAAATCTAAACTATAAGATAAGGAAATTACTATCATTACCTTCAAATAATGCAAGTAGATCACAGAAAGATTGGTTGAACACCACACCACACCCACAACAAAACTGTTTTGTCTGAAAATCCGCCCTAAATGGAGGCTTTTATTTTGGGAGGTTTTGACAGTGTGCTCAGTTGAACCAATCTCTACGTTTTGCCACACTGTTGTTCAACACTGTAAAGCAGTCTTGTTTTGAATGTGTGCCAATGAATAAATTGAATTGAATATGATACCTGCTCATCAAATGACCCTAAATTCCTACTTACCTCGCATGTAGTCACTAATTGGGACTATTTCTAGATTTTGCAAGTTCATCTTTTTATGCATAATTGTAATATATGTCTCACCTCTTTGAATTGAATGTGTATGTTTATTTTTGTAGTTGTAGTTTAGAACGGTGTAGCACTGCATTGTATCATAAATGGGGATATTTCCAATATTTTCCTTTCTTCCTACACTGCTATGAGCGTGCAAACTCACTTACTGACAAGTCAACATTGCAGTTGTACTGGCTGTTCACAGGGTGAAGGCAATCCTCTATGACCAATATCTCTTCTGATCTTTATAACAAAACACACAGACGCACGTACACATCGCTAACTACTACAGCCTATACTCAGCAAATACTAAACATATACTTGTAGATTAGTTGGTCTTGTGTGTAAATTTTAAACTTGACCACCTCCCAGCATATTGGCAACTACCAAAATTTTCTCTTGCTGTCATGTGCTGTCACAGAAGCCCCTTTCACATACACCAAAACACAGTTAAAATCCCGGGATTTAAACAGGCTGCCCTTGTATGTGAAAGCAAGCGTTAAATTCCCTGGTCACAGCACGATGGCTGATGACGTAAATATCATGGTGGGCCGATCATCATTTCCTCTTACTTCCTAGTAAGACGAAAAACAGTAAGCAAACATCGCAATTATCAATCTAGAAAGATGGAAATAGCTAAATTAAACTTAAAAACATAACGAAATTAAATTGCTACTGGATCGTAGAGCCGTCTTTGGAAATGTGTTTTATTTTGTTGCCAATGTTAGGGTCTGCAACTGCGGAAACAAGGTTGTACCTCAAAGCAGAAAACAATGGAGGGTTGCGTTCAAGGGTTTACCAAATACGAACAAAAATATACGTGATCGCGGAATAACGGTAATAACACAATGGGTCCATGACAGTATGTCGATGGGGATCAATAATAATAAACTAATCGGTAGGCAGAGAGCCGATAAGACAACAAAACAAATACACTTAAATACCAGCACAATGTAGGGGATTTAAAAACAAGGGCAGCAGAGGTGTCGAATGGCGCCCAGCAAGTTAATATCTCAGCACCCTTCTTTTGGATTGCCTGGGCTTGAATACAGGCTTGATGAGCTTGAAGTGGCTTCAGTTACAACATCAGGAAGGCTCCCACAACCGGCTCTGTAACAAAACACGATTTGACCAACATTGTGACAGCCGATGCCAACCAAAAATGACGTAATGTCCGGGTTATAAAATCGCCCCAGCAGCCCTCTCCGCACAGAGAGCGCTAGTGGGAAACACGGGACAAGTCTGTGAAAGTGTCCAACCCGCATTATTCCCGTGATATCTCTACATGCGTGAAAGCAATGACGCGAGTAGGTCCCGCGTCACCCTACACAGGAATTTACCGGGATGTATTTGTGAAAGGGGCTAAACTGGGCTGTTTTCAAATCTATAATCATGCATCACTGCCATCAACTGGCAGTTGTGCCTCATCTTGATAAATCACAGTCTCATGCTCCCACATTACTTTAAATTATCACTTCCTTAAGATATGATAGGTTTCAATAAAAATCAATACAGTAAAAGTAGTTTAATTTATTGAGATGTACTTTATGTTCTTTGGAACTTGAGTTTACAGGTAAATGGTATCTCTTTACTAACGATAATATATGCCTTGGTCCCAAAAACAAAAAACAAAAACAAAAAACAAATCCACTGGTACCACTTATGTGGGAAAACTATGTACTGTAGTTTACACAGTACACACTAAATTTTCCATAGTTTCCCAAGAGTACGGAGGCGCTGTCGCTGTCCTTAATGGTCATATTTGTGTATTTGTATTCCTGTTCAGTACTTTCTTGGATGCAGTTTCCTGAATTTTGTCTTTCTTAAATTGCGTGCAATCATTGCCTTTACCAGTTTACTGGCAAAAACGTCTCAAACTGCCTCGGAAAAGCAAGGATCCCTTCTATTTAAACCAGCATGATCGAACCCAGAGGGTGAGAGAAAGAGGGAGAGTGAGGGAGAGAGAGAAAGAGCGAGAGAGAATGTGTTAAGTAATCACCTAGCAACCGCCGCTCAGAAGGCGTATGCTCAGCTGTACTTGGAGAATGACATAGCCACCTCACTTTGCTCTCTTAGTGACCGAGGAGCTGATCCTTTTGGTCCATGTTGGATGTCACCTGTAATCCATGACTGCTTTGTGTCTTGGATTAAGAGGGCGTGTAGGATTTTTCAGTCAATAACAATACAAAGACAGGCACTTGCAAGGTAAGAAACTTTTTAAGTACTTCAGACTTTTTGAAGTGTAAAAAATGATATTACAAAGTAATATGCATGTTTTTTTTTTGTTTTTTTTTTTGCTGACTTGACCTTATCAATGTTGAACATTAATTATTCTAAGCCTATTGTTGGAACACAAATTTGCACAATGTGAGATTATTACAAATCAAGTAGTGCATTCATCCGCGGTGAATCTCACAATGCTGCAATGTGTTCAAGCATGAAAACAGGGGAAGCCTGAAGTCAATGGAACAATGCATTGAGTTTGCAAGTATCAGCTTCTCTTGGCGATCCCAGTTACATTTAGACACTGTTCACATAGCATAGTCAAATTAGTGTGTTTTGCAAAAAAAGCAAATAAGTGCCACCTGAGCACTGTCCTGTTATGCCAACTCTGGTTGCAGTTTAGTAGAAAACGGCATCATGGATTTTGGCAAAATAATACAACAAATACCGATGTTGGCAAAGTTAAATTTCTACATGCACTAGTTCAAATTGCGGTTCACAAAGTTCATGATTCAAACTTTTGAACTAAAGTTCAATGTTCAAAAAAAGGAACATTTGTAGTTCTGTTCTTTCTTCTCCCCAATAATTGCTTCAAGCTATAGTTGCCAGAGTTGATATAGAACCACAGGCAGCAATTATTTTATCCACTTTAACACTGAAATTGTGTTAGAGTCTTCTTCATGTTCAGTTTTAGTCCTGACCTATTTGTAAAACTCGCTTCAATGTTAGTACTGGGCCAGTGTTCTATCAGATTTTGCATCGCGTCAGAAATGCGGTTCAGCGTATACATGTAATGTGACAAACGGCCATGAATGCAGCGATTCCAAAGTAAACACAAAAAACTTTCTATAAATAAAGGAATTATGTACTCACATTTGGCCGTGGGCGCACACAAGGGAAAGTTCTCTGTCACCGTGTCTTCCCCGGGCTGTTAAGCATTTATTTACGCCGTATACATGTTGCAGAAGTATGTTTATGATGCAACTTGTTTGCATATTATCCAAAGATGCTAAATAATGAATGTAAAAGAATGCCATAAAAGCTTCGGGAGCAAAGGCTGCCATATATGCTAAATCAACACAGCCGTGACAGCCTCAAGCAGCTTGAGTTGCCAGGTTGGATAGATTTCAACTATTAAGGTTTTTTTTTTTTTTTTTTTAAATAGTGTTTTTAACCTATGGCTTTATCTGTCACATACGCCTGCGAATGCAGCGATTCCAAAGTAAACACCAATAACTTTCTATAAAGAAAAGCAATATGTACTTATGTTTGGTCATGGACATACACGGAGGATTCGAAGAAAGTTCTCACACGGATCGTACCATGTGGCTGTGCTCAACTCGACTGCAGACCGCTCTCTCACCGTTAACGTCTTCCCCATGCCGTTACCATTTATTTATGCAGTATTCATGTTGCACATGTATATTTTTGGTGTAACTTGTTCATTCATCACTTTTGGATAATATTAAGAGTCCAACTGAATATAAAGAATGCTTATTCACTGCCATAAAAGCTTTGGGAGCAAAATCTGACAGAACACTGGGTTACGAGAGATGTCTTATAGTGTGCGCTAGCCTGTCATCAATATTTAAATTAAGACAGATGGCAGTTTGTTACGTCTTTGGAAGCACTTATACATTTTCAATGGAAGGATGCCTTAGTCTCACTTTTCCCCATAGCGTTACCCTGAAGCACTGAACTGTAAGAAGAAAACAGTTCTTCCCACTTTATAACTTATCAATCCATCTCACTTTCCTCTGCCAGAATACTTAACTATTGACGGTAACGTAGAAATGATCACAAAATGACATTCTACTGTTAGATGGTTGCTGTCAAAATTGGTCTTTAGGGACGTTACTGCATTGGATGACGCAAAAGTCATTATTAAGAACAGGAGCTTGTAATCCTCCTTCAAATGGACAACAATCATCACCCAGGTGGAAAGGTTTGAATCCCTAGGCACGGGAGCTTATTAGCTAAGTGAATTAAGTTCATTTGTTCAGAATGCATTGTTCAATTTCAGTGCGCTTCCCTGATCCTAAATCTCTTAATTGTCAACAAAGCCAAACTGGCTTGTTGAAGGTAGTATGGCAGCTTCGTTTCATTCTAAGGGCAAGTATTGATCACGTTATGGCGTATAGAAACCTTAGCAATAGATATTTAGATTTTATCATTTAATTCTGCGGGAATCAAGGAAATGCTTTTAAAATGTGCATTAACCCTTTAATGCACAAATTATTTTTTTCTTTTTTAATCCTGTCATTGAACTAATTGGCTTTCGTTGGCGGTGCTAGATGTCAAATACATTCTGATTGGGAGGGGCCGATTCGCCCCGTCAATGGCGCTGAAACATGAGGATTCACAGGAATTGAACTAGGGCTGCAGCTATCGATTATTTTAGTAGTCGATTAATTGATGAACCAGTTAGTTCGAATAATCGAATCATCGGATAAGGAACATGAAAAATTACAATACCTAAACTGAGCCTCAAACAGTATAAAAAATAAATAAATGAGGATCTACGTACAACAAAAGAACAATTGGCTAACGTACATAGCAAAAGTCCGCTAGCTTAAATGCTATAAAATGCTAACATTTTTTTCCCAATGCTTTTAACAAATGGTTCTGACTCCTTTTCCCACAAAAAACGGCTGAATATACATATAAGCTAAATTACGAATGCATTAAAAAAACATTAGCCCAGACAAAAACTTAGTTTACGTTGATCTTAACAGGGGGCAGTTGGATTCAGCCATGTGAAATGAGGCAGACCAGAGGGCAATGTATCCATCCTAATCAATAAACTAAATGTAAACACTATCAAAATAAACCATTACCATTACTTAAATTAAACGAATACTTGAAGTAACAAAATTTAATTTGAACATTTTTTTTTCTAATCGAATACTCGCGTTAATCGATTAATCGTTGCAGCACTAAATTGAACTGAATTCGACATCTATTGCCGTCAATTGCACGAAATGAGTTAAATATAGTACAGTGGTACCTCGACGTACGATCACTTCGACACAGATCTTTTCGACATCCGACGTAGAATTTTACTCGCCATTTGCTTCTACATCCGACGACATGCTCGAAATAAGACAATTTATGACAGCGCCGCTGTTTCTTTGTTTTCCCGCAAGACGGACGCACGGCGGATTTTCTTGTGAGAGAAATCAACATGGGTTCCAAGAATGTTAGTGCAGGTGGTGGTAAAAGGAAAACTGTGAGGCTTACCATTGAAATGAAGATGGAAATGAAAAATATGAGCGTGGTGCGCGCGTCTGTGAACTGGCTCAACAATACGGCCGTAGAATGTGTACAATCTCAACGGTCCTCCTCCGACCTTTGTTCGCCAGTCTTTGTAAGTAAAGGTGACAATTATTGTTGTAACATTGCCAAAAGACCGCCAGCTTTGTCAGGTTTTTAATAATTTATTTTAGAACTTGTGCAACACAACATGCCTACTGTCCCTGCAGCTGAACAAAGTGAAAGTAAAAAAAAGTCTATCCCTCACTATGTCAAGTAAGGCAGGCGGTGCGTTCAGGTACACCACGCAAAACACATCCGCCACATTAGAACCCGATTCGTTACATTATTACAGGTATTATTATTAAAATTACTATTATTATATTATTATTCTAACTTTTATTCCTGATTTATTGGTTTTGCTCTGTATAATTGGTATTTGCAATACTACCAGTAGCATTTATTAAGGATTTAGTGTAGGTTTTCAGGCTGTGGAACGAATTAATGGCATTATAATGTATTCTTATGGGAAAACCCTGTCCGACATACGAGCATTTCTGCTTGCAAAAAAGGGTCCTGGAACAAATTAACTTGGTATGTAGAGGTACAGCTATACTATGAAAAAAGCAACAACTTTAGAGGGTTGCTGTGGGCTGTAAATAGTGAGTATTTTGGTTTTTCTTCATTTTATTTTCATTATTTTTTTTAACATAGTTTCAATGTGTAATTATATTTATACTTGTTAGGAAACAGGCAGGCAGGTGGTGTGTGGACCCAAATGCAGGGAAAGGAGACGAGGCAGTTTGATGTGCAAAAATGATTTAATTACGGCAAGCAAAAAATCAAAGTACCAACAAATAATGATGAGATCCCAAAAAACACAGCAGCAAACAAAACTCTTACTAACAAAAGGCTGGGTATCAAAACTTCCTGAGGGGAACATGAGGGCTTGGAGAAAACTGACGAGAACAGGTTCGGACGTGCACATGGACATTGACAATGACGCAACTAATGCCCCTTTCCCACTGAAACTAGTGGGTCAGCGCACGCCGATGCAACCCACTAGCAACTGGCATTTGGCACCTTTCCCATTGACACAAAAAAAAAAAGCCGTGCTTTTTTTTTTTTTCACCCGTCTAACCCCTCACCCCTCCTCAGCCGTGCGTAAGGTTACGTGACGTCACCACGCTGAGATGCGCGACCGAATTCATTCAGTTCAAGGAAGTAAACAATGCAGAGCAACATGGCAGTAAAGGATCAATACTCTGCTTGTGCTGAGGCAACGTAGACGACGTGAATTTTGGTTTGAAATTGAAAGGAGTCGTGTAAGTCACAGAAGGGGGAGAAGAGCCTTCGTTTCATCTGTTATGGCTATTGCTAACGCTGCTACACCGACTGTTCGCGGTATGTGGATCCGGCGACTGGCACGTTGTTATGACACATCACGTAAGAGCCTACGTCACCACGTAGACTAGGGTTTTGACTGTTGACCCGGGGTTTTGTTTTCACACTGCATTGCCTCAGGGCCGAGGTGATTTTAACCCGGGTCGCTTGGCGGGTTGATTGACACGGGTCGAGGCGGGTCGCTGCACCTTTCCCGCTGCCACCAAAAGCCGATTGTTAGTGGGTTGACACGGGTTTTTTGGCCAGTGGGAAAGGGGTATAAGAGTGAAAAAAAACTAGGAGCTGATATACACACACAGACAAGGGGAAACGACACAACGAGGAACAGGTGAGCACAGGAGGATGCAGATTGGAGGATACACTAGGAGCAGGCACAACAAGTGAAATCAATGGGCAATCACAGGGACAAGTCACACTAGGAGAAAACCAAACCAAAACCTAACAATTCTGACAAAAAAAAAAAAATATTTATATATATATATATATATATATATATATATATATATATATATATATATATATATATATATATATATATATATATATATATATATATATATATATATATATAGTAGCGTTTGCTAAGCGGAAGTTTGGCCGCGAAAACAACACACGAGCCTTTTTCCTCTTTTTCCTTTATTAACTTCCCGCCACCTCACCAATGCAAAAACAACAACAACTATATACACTGACGCAATCTAGTCCACCAATCGGAGCGTCGCACTGGTACACCAGCACACCAATGACAGCCCCGCGTTGGTGCATAAATTAACCCATTGATGACAGCCCCGGCGACGCTACAATATATACAGTATATAAAATAGTCACTTGCTAAAAAAGGTTAAAGCTCTTAAGTGTCAACTTGTACAAATACTTTTGACTTTTTAAGCACCATAATGCATGTAATTTACGTATTGTAGCTCAATGTCAGCCATTTAAATCATGTAAAGTGTAATTTTTACCATTTGTCTGTTCCTACAATTGGGCAAACAAGCTTGACAATTACTGAATGATTCATTTCAGGTTTATTTCCATATGAATAAGTTTTATTATTGATGGGATGTCAAATAGGATAGTGACTTTTCAGGCCAAAGTTCTCTTTTCAGGTTACAAATGTTGGTAATGTATTTTTAGGTTTTAGCCATGTAGCTCATGGTACCTTAAATACTGTATTTGAATGGCTCATTAGCTGTTGTTGGATTCACTGAGGTCACTTCACAAGCGTGCACGGGTTCAGCGCGATGCTCATTACATAACTTCTGTGATGACTGCAGGGAACAATGATGTATAAGACTCAGTGCAGTTGTACCGTCATGCTCTGATGACTCGGTGGCTCTCTGCATCGTGAATGCCATTAAAGGGCTACGCGCTCACTGAGAGATGCCTGATCTAACAGTTGCGTAATAAAATGAAAGGAGGACTTGAAAGTGAGTTTCCATACTGATATTCTCCTAAATAATATTACAAATGGTAATAATATCACTGTTGGGTCAAAAATATGGTATTTAAAAAAAAAAGTATTTACTGTTATTAGTAATAATATTGTTATTACAAGTCACTCTAAATGATGCAAATAAATAACCAATCTACACCTAAAACTATTCTTAAATTTTCTATTATTATTATTTTCTATTACTATTAGTCTATTCTACTATTATACACCGGCCATGAATGCTTGATGACATTTTTACCAAAAACACAGATTATAGATTAAATTTAGACTTGCTGCCCTTGAGGGCCCTCAATTGAAAGTGACGCTAGAGTTTTATCATGAACCAATCAGCTGTGCTACTAGCTGTTTTTTCCATTTTCTCCATTTTTTTTTTCTTTTTTTTTTTTCTTTTTTTTTTTTTGATAGAAGTATCTTCATCATCAGTGCATGGCTGGAGTCTTTGCCTCCTGCAGCGTTGTGGTTGAGGCTGGTGGCGACAGTGAGTAGGTTATCTATCATCTCTTGGACCCTTTATTCATCACTTTGTCACAGTATTTGTTTAACCTCACGTTGAGCCATAGTTCATCTAAACTCCGTTAAACAGTAAAATTTGATTTTCAACATCTTGAAGATCTGCAAAACTTAAATATGACAGCGTTGTGTGATTTTGCACATGTAGCAATATAATAAAACTGTGCGCTTAACCAGACCTCATGTCCGCCAGACCTCTGTTATCTACCATGCTACCATTGTGATAGAAGCTGATACTTTTATTAAAGCTTTCCTGGGGCAAGTTAACTTAATATTGACTGACTTTAGCTCAAATATTGCTCTTACAGTGGCCTTGTGGTTGTGTAAAATAAAAGTGACAAATAGCTGCTATTTCCAGGGCACATTCAGTCAATTCAGGGTACTGGACATTATTTGAAGTTTTAGCTTTCCCGTAATATTCAGCTAATAATGTGGAATTATTGTATTCATTTATTTCATAAATGTCTGTTCCATTTTGAAACTAGAGCAACATTAGCACTTCCTTTCTTTTGTATCCTAAACATTTGTACCGTAATTTTCGCAGTATAAGGCGCATCTCACGATAAGCTGCCAACTAGGGTTGTTCCGATCATGTGTTTTTGCTCCCGATCCGATCCCGATCGTTTTAGTTTGAGTATCTGCCGATCCCGATATTTCCCGATCCGATTGCTTTTTTTGGCTCCCGATTCAATTCCAATCATTCCCGATAATTTTTCCCGATCATATACATTTTGGCAATGCATTAAGAAATAAATGAATAAAACTCGGACAAATATATACATTCAACATACAGTACATAAGTACTGTATTCGTTTCTTATGACAATAAATCCTCAAGATGGCATTTACATTATTAACATTCTTTCTGTGAGAGGGATCCACGGATAGAAAGACTTGTGACTTTGTATATTGTGACTAAATATTGCCATCTAGTGTATTTGTTGGGCTTTCAGTAAATGATACTGCAGCCATGCCCCAATGCATGATGGGAAGTGGAACCATGATGGGAAGTGGAACCATGACTGTGCGTAGTGCTAGCAATTGATATATCTTCTCTGCGTTGGGAAATAAAATAAGGTGTTAAAAAAAAAGATCAAATGCGACCTTGCTTCCCCACATTGCTTCCCATGATATTTCTAATCGTAGGGAAAGGGATTGTTAGGCTTTAGCCAATTAAAATAAGCCTCCAAAGGCTGCCAAAATTCACTCTACTTATTTTATGCTGCCTATTATCTCTCTATATAGGTAAAATGGCGCCATTACAGATTGAGCGTGACAGTGCGTGAGTGGGTCGTGCAATGCATGCATTAATGGCGTTAAATTTTTAACGTGATATATTTAAAAAGACTTATTACGGACGTTATTGGGATAAATTTGATAACCCTACCTTAAGCCTAAACTAAAGACTCTGGATGAGTGTAACACATTATGTCTGTAACGTTAAATACAATTAGAAAACGATTTAATTAAAAAAAAAAAAAAAATTTAAAAAGGCATGGCCGATATTTTTTTGCCAATTCCGATACTTTGAAAATGACGTGATCAGACCCGATCGATCGGGACATCTCTACCGCCAACCACTAAATGTGACACGAAAACGGCATTTGTTCATAGTTAAGCCGTACTGGACTACAAGGAGCAGCGATCATCACTGTATTATGGGATATTTATACCAGATATTAACCGGTAACGCTGTTTGACAGCGGCATCATCCAACTGTCATAAGACCAAATGAACTATCATGAAGCTTTGAAACAATTGGCTGCAAAGCATCATTGCTTCAAGAAGCTTCATTAGGCCATCACTGCTCCCTTGAGGGAGACAGTCAACCTCTGCTGCCACCTGCTGTCACCACTGTTCCAGTTTTTTCATTAATTGGTAGTTATGGTATTTGGTAACAATTTATTTGACAGTGGTGCCATAAGACTGTCATTAGACAATCATAATTATGACATAACACTGTCATGAGCATTAATGAATGCTTATGACATACGTTATTTAGTGTTGTCCGGCAAATTATGTCACTAACTCCATTTATGTCCAGCTCGGATCTCTTAAATCTATTCAGATTTGCCCAATGACACAAAAGGACATCAATCATAAGCATTTATTAATGTTCATGGCAGTGTCATGTCATAATTATCATGGTCTTATGACAATTGTATGGTGCCACTGTCAAATAAAATGTTACCACATACCAGAGCTAGCAATTAATGAAATAACTGGAAGAGTAACTGAAGAAATAATTAGCAGAGAATGTGAATTTTGATAGTTATTTATCGTACATCTGTAGCACTGCATTGCATGCTAGGAGGCATGTTGGATGACAACAGTGTTGACAGCAGGTGGCAGCAGAGGATGGACATAAATGGAGTTAGTGAGATAATTTACCGGATGACACTTAATGGTATTTGTCATAAGCCATGCATAAGCATCGAGTAATGCCCAATTTAGTGTCATGTTACAATTATGACGGTCTTATGACAGACTTATGACGCCACTGTCAAATAAAGTGTTACCAAATACCATAAATAACAAATAATGAAACAACCAGAACAGTAACTGAATCTGAATTAGCACAGAACATGAATTTTGATTGTTATTTACATGTGTAGCGTTGCAATGCATGCTAGGAGGCACATGTTGCCTATTAAACCAAGGACACATGATTCAAAATGAAGGAAAAAAGTAGCGGCTTACAGTCCAAAAATTACGGTACTCATAAAAATCGTTATCGTTAAAAATATTCTTTGGGTTGTTGTTAAAAATATTCAATTTAGTATTCATAATGTTACGTCACGTTGAGTGTCCCTGTAGAAACCTATTCTACTATTTCTCTATGGTTCAGTGGAGTACTGCTTACTATGCACTATGCATGAACACATTAAGAAATCATACAATAATCATGCAGTGCTGCGCGCGCCTGCTTTTAAAGTTCAGTAAAATTTTCTTGTACGTGTGTAAATTATATATGTATTCAGAAGCACAGACGATGCATTTTTACACAATTTTTTACACAACTTTGGTCCGTCTTAGCATTCTCATTACCCCTCCCTCTACACGGATGCAATTGTTCTAATTTTACACACAAATGTTGAGTTCAGCCAACATAATCTTTTTGGTGTTTGAATAACAAACTGCACTCTCAAGAGTTTTCCAATTAAGATTTTGTTTAAAGTCACTCAGCAAACTGGGGTGTTATTTCATACATTCTACATACATTTTCTAAACATCCATTGTTCCCTCAAACAGGAATGGCAGACAAAGAGAACATAAGTAACAACTTGTTTGTGTCTCCCTCCGCACATCAAAATAAGGTACTTTTTATTTTGTGTCTTATGGAGCACAATCAGAACCAAGTGCTTCTTTGCATGACCTTCATAACAAGGCTCTCCTCTCCTGACGTCACAACATTCTTTATAAGTCCAGTAAAAATAGAAATGAGCTTAGACCATGGCGTTTGTTTGTTCAAAGTAGTTTGTTTAAAGTTGGTTTAAATATAAATGCGAATGGCGTCCAGTTCGACATCCTGTCCCACCTTGCTGTTGTTGTCCTTTCCTGGCTGCCTTACGTAACATGACGTGTTAGCTGATTGATAGTCATGCAGAGGAAATAGTTCTAGACTACTATGGCGACATGATTATGGCACAAAGGAAACGGAAATGTGACGCTGTTGGCACATAGTTTCAGATTTACTTCTTTCAGTCTATAAACGCATTAAAATTGAAATGAGGAACCCCAAGCTTCTCTGATTACGGAGTTGCATATGAATAAGCGATGACCGTCATTGCACATAAATGCATAGTTATCACTGCCCCCTGAAGCATGGACAATGCTTTTGAAATGTCACAGCCTAGGCAGAACACATGGTTTATGGAGAAATGTACTAAACGTCTACACCCTCATTGTGAAGAAACATGTGCAATCCAGCAAATCATGCAGTATTCTAAAAGACGTACAGTGGGGAAAATAAGTATTTAGTCAACCACCAATTGTGCAAGTTCTCCTACTTGAAAAGATTAGAGAGACCTGTAATTGTCAACATGGGTAAACCTCAACCATGAGAGACAGAATGTGGGAAAAAAAACTGAAAATCACATTGTTTGATTGTTAAAGAATTTATTTCCAAATTAGAGTGGAAAATAAGTATTTGGTCACCTACAAACAAGCAAGATTTCTGGCTGTCAAAGAGGTCTAACTTCTTCTAACAAGGTCTAACGAGGCTCCACTCGTTACTTGTATTAATGGCACCGGTTTTAACTCATTATTGGTATAAAAGACACCTGTCCACAACCTCAGTCAGTCACACTCCAAACTCCACTATGGCCAAGACCAAAGACCTGTCGAAGGAGTCAGTAACTCCTTCAACAATAACACAATGCGCCGACAGGGACTCAAATCCTGCACTGCTAGACGTGTCCCCCTGCTGAAGAAAGTACACGTCCAGGCCCGTCTGCGGTTCGCTAGAGAGCATTTGGATGATCCAGAAGAGGACTGGGAGAATGCGTTCTGGTCATATGAAATGAAAATAGAACTTTTCGGTAGAAACACAGGTTCTTGTGTTTGGAGGAGAAAGAATACTGAATTGCATCCAAAGAACACCATACCCACTGCGATGCATGGGGGTGGAAACATCATGCTTTGGGGCTGTTTTTCTGCAAAGGGACCAGGACGACTGATCTGTGTAAAGGAAGGAATGAATGGGGCCATGTATCGAGAGATTTTGAGTGAAAATGTCCTTCCATCAGCAAGGGCATTGAAGATGAGACATGGCTGGGTCTTTCAGCATGACAATGATTCCAAACACACAGCCAGGGCAACAAAGGAGTGGCTTCGTAAGAAGCATTTCAAGGCCCTGGAGTGGCCTAGCCAGTCTCCAGATCTCAACCCGATAGAAAATCTGTGGAGGGAGTTATAAGTTTGTGTTGCCCAATGACAGCCCCAAAACATTACTGCTCTAGAGGAGATCTGCATGGAGGAATGGGACAAAATACCAGCAACAGTGGTCGAAAAGCTTGTGAAGAGTTACAAAAAATGTTTGGCCTCCGTTATTGCCAACAAAGGGTACATAACAAAGTACTGAGATGAACTTTTGGTATTGACCAAATACTTATTTTCCACCATGATTTGTAAATAATTTCTTATTTCATCAAACAATGTGATTTTCTGTTTTTTTTTTTTTTTTTCCACATTCTGTCTCTCATGGTTGAGGTTTACCCATGTTGACAATTACAGGCCTCTCTAATATTTTCAAGTGGGAGAACTTGCACAATTAGTGGTTGATTAAATACTTATTTGCCCCACTGATTTTCAGTGACGATTTTCCCCCCTTGCTTTAATTTTGTTTTCAGAAATCATTCATTGACAGTGCAACTAAAGCCCACAGTATGCAGCTCTCCCAGGTAAGGAACCAAACCAAATCAACCCAAACTGATGTAGCAACTATGCCTACTGAACGATTTTACATTTTTAATTTGAGGTTCACTCTGAAAAGCTTCTTCACACCGGGAAGGTTCTTCGAAATGCCATCTTCTTCAGATCGCCTCATATGATTCGAGACAGAAAGTACCATCTGGAAACATACAGGTGAATTGAACATAATCATTTGTGGATGAACAGTTTTACCTGTAAAAACGATTTCTTAGAATGAGTTCCTGTAAGGAGTATTCCCCATGTTTGCATTGATTTTCAACAAGCAGTAGTCGCGGATGCATCTTCATCTGTATGTAATAAAATAGGTTGTAATTTGTAGGGTCTACAATTCATCAATATAGATTGATATATTGATTGGTTAAAGCACATTCAAATCGAAATTGATCAAAAGGCTTAACATCGATCAACATCGTCATCTTTTAAATCAGTTGTTTTGAATGCTTTTTATCGAAATGTCTCAAATGTTTCAGCAACAAAAAGGCAAAAAACGTCAAAATTGCTTTTTTTGTTTTTAAATTGCTTTACGTAAAATGCAGGCCCGTGTTTAAATGGGGGCATATGCAATGGATGGGGGTTCACAATAATTATGAATCTCTTCGCCTATTTTGAATAAAACTACGGTATACTCCATGCAGCACATAATCATGACATTAATCAGCACTTCTGAGGCAGTTTTGCTATTGCCGAACAGCTGCAACAAAATTGTGAACGTGGTTTTAAAAAAAAAAAAATATATATATATATATATATATATATATATATGTATATATATATATATATATATATATATATATATATATATATATATATATATATATATTTGTGGTTTTCTGCTTCATGCTTGTACAGCGCCACAGCCTTTCACCCTCCCTCCTGCTAAGCAGTGCGACCAAACCGTTTTTCTTAGTCACCAAAGAAGCTGGCGTTTGGTACGTAAAGTAAATGATAATTGACAGGTTTGTAACTTTGATCTGGCCATGGAAGCCTCGGTAGCTCTACGATCAAAGGCACAAATGTGTTAATCATCGTTAAACTTGCAGCCGAGTCATAAGTGTGGTGTGCCAACACATTCATTGTATAAGTGAGAGGCTGTTCTCAGCAGCGTGAGTGAATTTGAGTGGACTCACTCATATGAATTATATGAATGTTATGGAGAGTGATTAAAAGTATGGCGTTAAAGGCGATGCAATGGAAAGTGTGGGTGTGCCTACATTTTGTGCTTTTGCACCTTAAGAAAACAGTTAAGCGCACTAGTGCAACCAATGCAAAAAGTAAGTACGGAGCCTTGGCAGTATATATCACAATGTTAAGGCTGAATATAACGTAATTTTCGCACTATAAGGCGCACTTGACTATTAGCCACCACACACAAAATTTGGCATGAAAACAGCATTCGTTCAGAGATAAGCTGCAGCTTTCCTCACTGTATTATGGGATATTTACACCTAAAGATATTAACCGGTAATACTTTATTTGACAACGGCATCATACGACTGTCGTAAGACCAAATGAACCAACATGAAGCTTTGAACCAGTTGGCTGCAAAGCTTCATTGCTTCAAGCAGCTTCATTTGGCCATCACTGCTCCCTTGGGGGAGACAGTCAACCTCTGCTACCACCTGTTGTCAACACTGTTGTTGTCCAACATGCTTCCTATCATGCATTGCAGCGCTACAGATGTAAGTAACGATAAAAATTCATGTTCTGTGCTTATTGTTTCTTCAGTTACTGCTACAATTGTTTAATTAATTGCTAGTTATGGTATTTGGTAACAGTTTATTTGACAGTGGCACCATAACACTGTCATTAGACAAACATAATTGACATGACACTGTCATGAGCATTAATGAATGCTTATAACAGGTGTAATTTAGTGTTATCAGGCAAATTATCTCACTTTTGAATTGATGTAAAAGATCCAAGCTGGACACAAATGGAGTTAGTGACATAATTTGCCAAATGTCATAAGCATTCAGTAATGCCCATGATAGTGTCATGTCATAATTATGACGGTCTTATGATGCCGCTGTCAAATAAAGTGTTACCTATTAACCCAAATAAACAAAAAATAAGCCGCACTGGACGATAAGCCGCAGGATTCAAAATGAAGGAAAAAAGTAGCGGCTTATAGTCTGAAAATTATGGAAATATTTTTTATTTTTCAAGGGCTAAAAAGTAACAAAATAATCCAGAAATACAATGGCATTGCCAAAAGAAACAAAAATTTATACGCTTTATACACGTTTTATACTCCGCGACACTCCTGGAAAAAGCAGAAGAAGGAAGTACTATCAAAGTACAGTACGGTAACATGTTTGGAACTTTTTTAAAATAAAAAAATATATATTTTTTTTAAAAGATATCGGATCAGGATTCGGTATCGCCAAATCCTCAAAATTAGGTGACTTGAACTCGGGTGCAAAAATATGCGAACAGGACATCCCTAGTAAAATGTCAACAGTGTAATTTGAATCCAGGCCCAAAAGCTATCAAACTTCAACATCATTCTAATTTCTTAACTGCCGCAACATGAGGTTATATCATCAAATTGGCCTTCAAAGTAGATTTCTACTCAGACAATTAAATAGACTTATTAATATCTGCAAATATCGTACCATCGTGAAATTGATGATTTACACCCCTACTCTTTACAGTTTTGTGTAATTTACTTATTTCTCATATAGAAGTGGTTTGTTTTAACCAGGCAGTGTTGTGTGGGAACAGAGATGGTGGACTGGCTAATGCAGCACACCTCCATTGTGCATTCTCGCCTTCAAGCTGTGGCCATGTGGCAGGTGCTTCTGGAGGATGGCGTTCTTTGTCATGGTGAGACTCTCTATGGCGTCCCACTCGAACGACATCTTCCACGTTAAGCGTTTGCATCTCATCAATGATATGATTAAATGTGTCCCAGTGGACCAGGAGCAGAGCTTCCAGGACAAGTACCTTTTTTACCGCTTCCTGGAGGATGAAGTGAAGGAGTCTTCTTTACCCAGCGAGGAGGACAGGAGAGAAAGCCAAGAGGAGCTGCAGGACACTTTGCTGCTCCTCTCGCAGATGGGGCCTGACGCCTACATGAGGATGATTCTAAGGAAACAGTAAGGCACCCAGAAAATTCATTTCATCTGTATGCTATTATCATAATCTCATGTCATGACATATTTCACATTCACAGTCCATCTGATCGAACAGAAGATGATTTAGAGGTCATTTATGAGGAATTGCTCCACATCAAGGCTTTAGCTCACCTTACCACAACAGTGAGTATACTTCAATTATATAAATCTTTCTCTTTGGATTGTGCGGTAAAACTCGTTTTTTAATTACATTTCTCTCTTCTACATAACAAATGAGCCGCAGATTATTATTTTCTCGCCTTTGCAGGTCAAAAGAGAACTAATGGGGGTGCTCATATTTGAGTCTCATGCCAAATCTGGAACAGTGCGTAAGTATAAAATAAAATAATGTGTGGACTTCATAATATATTGACGGGGAGCGGGGCCGATTAATAGGGGCCCTATTTCCGTCAAAGCTGACCCAGTGGAAACACAGACAAGGAGGTTTTTACATTGAAAATTCATTTGAATAAATGCTTAAATCCCAGAATTCTTTATAGATATGGGTGTAAAACAGTCTCGATTATTTGTCAAAAGAGCAAAGAACCGGGCAGTTAGCATTTATTTGACATAAATATGTCGAATGTGCTTCTAGTCTTTAAGCCACTGTGGCGCCGCCTTATCACCACAAATAGCTTTTTACGTTGAAAATTCTTTTAAATAAATGCTTAAATCCCTGAATTCTGTGTAGATATGAACGTAAAATAGTCTCGATTCTTGGTTAAAAGCAAAAAAACGGGCAGTTAGTATTTATTTTACATAAATATTACGAATTATGACGCCAATGCCGTAGCGGTTAATTTCTCCCATTGATTTTTTTCTAGGGCTGTCAAAATTATCGCGTTAACGGGCGGTAATTAATTTTTTAAATAAATCACGTTTAAATATTTGACGCAATTAATGCACATGCCTCGTTGCAACAGATTAAAATGACAGCACAGTGTCATGGCCACTTCATACTTGTGTTTTTTGTCTTCCTCTGCTGGCGCTTTGGTGCGACTGATTTTATGGGTTTAAGCACCATGAGAATTGTGTAATTATTAGGGTTGTTCCGATCATGTTTTTTTGCTCTCGATCGTTTTAGTTTGAGTATCTGCCGATCCCGATATTTCCCGATCCGAATGCTTTTTTTTGCTCCCGATTCAATTCCAATCATTCCCGATAATTTTTCCTGATCATATACTACATTTTGGCAATGCATTAAGAAAAAAATGAATAAAACTCGGACGAACATATACATTCAACATACAGTACATAAGTACTGTATTTGTTTATTATGACAATAAATCCTCATTTACATTATTAACATTCTCTCTGTGAGAGGGATCCACAATAGAAAAGACTTGTAATTCTTAAAGGCCAGATGTGACTTTGTATATTGTGACTAAATATTGCCATCTAGCGGATTTTTATGAGCTTTCAGCAAATGATAATTCAGGCATTTAACTTCTGCCCAAATGCATGATGGGAAGTACACCCATGACTGTGCGTGTCTGCGTTGAGGACTAACTTAAAGTATTAAGACAAAGATCAAGTGCTATCTTGCTTCCTCACATTGCTTCCCATGATATTTCTAATCCAGGGGTGGGCAATAATTCCACAAAGGGCCGCAGTGGGTGCGGGTTTTTGTTGCAACCCATTAGGAGGACACCTTTTCACCAATCTGCTGTTTTACAAGTGCAATCAGTCGATTGCAGTCAGGTGCTTCTCATTTCTGCTGAAACCGCATTGGTTAAACTATCTGTGCTGGGTCAGTTGGAATAAAGACCAGGACCCACTGAGGCCCTCGAGGACTGGTTTGCCCACCCCTGTTCTAATCGTAGGAAGAGGAATAGTAAGGCTTCAGTCAATTAAAAAAAAGGCTCCAAAGGCTGCCAAAATTCACTCTACTCATTTTACGCTGCCTTTAATCTCTTTGAATGGGTAAAACAGCGCGATTACAGATTGAGCGCGACAATGCGAGAGTGGTTCATGCAGCGCATGCATTAATTGCATTAAAAATTTTAACGTGACACATTATTAAAAAAATTAATTACCGCCGCTATCGGGATAAATTTGATAACCCTACCTTAAGCCTAAATTAAAGACTCTGGAAGAGTGTAACATATTATGTTTGTAACATTAAATACAATTAGAAAACAATTTAATAAAAAAATATACAGTATATATATTAAAAAAAAGCATGGCCGATATTTTTTTGCCGATTCCGATAATTTGAAAATGACCCGATCGATCATCGATCGGGACATCTCTAGTAATTATTGACATCAACAATGGCAAGCTACTAGTTTATTTTTTGATTGAAAATTTTACAAATTTTATTAAAACGAAAACATTAAGAGGGGTTTTAATATAAAATTTCTATAACTTGTACTAACATTTATCTTTTAAGAACTTAAAGTCTTTCTATCCATGGATCGCTTTAACAAAATGCTAATGTTAATGCCATCTTGTTGTTAATTGTTAAGATAAACAAATACAGTACTTATGTACAGTATGTTGAATGTCTTCTGTCTTATCTTTCCATTCCAACAATAATTTACAGAAAAAGATGCCATATTTTATAGATGGTTTGAATTGCTATTAATTTTTAAGCTGTGATTAACTCGATTAAAAATTTTAATCGTTTCACAGCCATATTTTTTTCACAACATTTCAAAATGCATGCATGGTACGAAAAAGATAATAATTACCTCGAGTCCTCGAACAAATCACTCCTGAGACAATCCTTCCTGTTTGTATGTGTTACAGCTTTTGTATTTTTTTTTCAACCTAAATCCGGTGTTGGATCGCTGCATGTGTTTCAGAATAACTGCGACCGACTTCGACCGACTAAAGCGAAGTGTGGGATGGCCCCCTAGTTGAAGGCATGGCGCAGTGTCTGGGGAATGTGTCCTGTCAATATCATTATGAAGTCTATGAATAATGTATGGTTTGAGCCACATTTAGTTCTAAATAGTGGACCGAGAAGAATAATTTTTGAAATTCCTTTCCTATTTTTCTCATGAATCTCAGTCTTCAGCCAGGGGGAAGAGGGCACATCATGGTACATTATCCTGAAGGGCTCTGTCAACGTGGTCATCCATGGAAAAGTTTGTTTTGTAGAGAATCATCATGCACATCTTGTTCTTGCTGTTGACTTACTGATGTTGTTATGTGACCTAGGGTGTTGTTTGCACACTACATGAGGGAGATGACTTTGGGAAGCTAGCGCTTGTCAATGATGCCCCCCGTGCTGCCTCCATTGTCCTGAGAGAGGACAACTGTCACTTTCTGAGAGTGGACAAGGAAGACTTTAACAGGATTTTGAGGGTTAGTTCCTTTTGGACACATTGCCAGCTACTCTGTTGTACTGATAAGCGTGAGCGTCCTCTGTTGGCATGGAATTATTATTACACGTTTAATGAGTATGTAGTACGTACGCATATATACTAAAGATGAAACCAGAAAAAAGTACCAAACAGTAGTATTTAATTATAAGCAGAGGTGGGTAGAGTAGACAAAAATTTGACTCATGTAAGAGTAGTTTTACTTGTAAATAATATTAGTCAAGTAAGAGTAAAAGTAGTCATCCAAAAAATGTACTTAATACATGTAAAAAAATATCCAGTGAAAAGAATACTTAAGTAATGAGTAACACTTTGAGTAATGCTTATTTTTGTTTGTTTGTTTGTTGCTTTTGGTTTTTAAACAATGGTATTTTTTTTCTCTCAGCACAAACCTATCTATATGAACTGTTGTTATAATGATACTGTACAATAACCCAGTACATAACCACATTAAGCCAAACAAAAAAAACAAAAAACAAAACAAAAAAAACAGTAATGAAGCATTATTCGTCCAACGAGCATGAGTGCCCTGCCCTCTAGTGGAAAAAAAGTTCTCAGTTTGAGTAGTGAATACTGTAGTTCCTGTATAGTTACTATTTTGAAATTAAAAGGATCATATCTCCGGTTTTCCGTGGTCAATTGGTGCCAAATAAAAACTGGGCTCTCCCAGTTTTAAATCCGCAATTTCGATTCATGTTGAGGGCAGCACTCTATGTCAAATACTTCATTTGTTACGGTGCTTTAAAGACGCGTGGTTGAACAGGCTTGTGTGATCATAGAATGGCAAGCTTGCGTCTGATTGGTGTAATGGAGTCATGTGATTATTGTTGCGACGTCTCATTGGTGAAATTAGTAGCGCTACTCTTGGCAATAGCATCGCTAGCAAAAACAATAATAAATCTAAATGAAAAATGTAACGACTCTTGTGTAGCCCAAAGTAGTGGAGTAAGAATAATGTTTTTTCTTCACAAATCTACTCAAGTAAAAGTAAAAAGTATGGCTTAGTAAAACTACTCTTAAAAGTACATTTTTCTCAAAAAGTTACTCAAGTAAGTGTAACGGAGTACATGTAACGCGTTACTACCCACCTCTGGCAATAAGCAGGGTAACTCAAAATTGACTTACAAAATTTTTGTGTGAATATACTATGCAAGTATGTAACATATTTATACAATTACTGAATTTATACAAGTGTATGCCTTTTGCTTATCCTGTGCAGGACGTTGAGGCCAACACCGTGCGCCTGAAGGAACATGGTCAGGACGTCCTTGTTTTAGAGAAGAGTCTCAGTTGCAGCAGATCTTCCATCCATGGAACTCTGGCCTCCCATTACAAGTAAATAGGAACTTTTTGCTCATGTTTATCATTGTAGTGTACTAAATACCCAATACATGACAGAAAAAAATTCTTTTCTTTCATCTCCTATTGATTTTACAAAATTTGAAGCCATTTGATAGAGTTAGGGATTTGACATGTTTTGACCTCAGCTAACCCAACCTTTTCAAATAAGACCAATAAAAATCAATAGGGTCATTGTTTGAATGAATCTCAAATTGTAACATCGTTTTGACCAATTGCCATCTGAAACCTTAATTGATCTGCTTCCAAATGAAGTGTGCAAAAGAGGTTTTTGCCCTTGAGCAATCAGACATCTCTTTGATCATTAAAGTTTTGGAGTGAGTTGTTTTTTCCATGGGGTGAAAATAAACCAAATACAGCATGATACTTGAAGCCCAGAACAATTCTGTTTGCAATGTGGGAAAAAAAAGCTCTCAAGTGACAACTACTTGGGTCAGGGTCACCCTCTAATCAACTCCTCTCCTCACATTCAAGAGTGTGGAGGACATAACACAACACAGATAACTCCTTTTATGGGGTTCTAATTAAATAATGACAAAATTGTGTTTGGTGACTCTTACATTCGTATAACTTCTTGCTGCACTTACAACAAGTACATAATCTCCAATGAGTCAAGATGTGTGTGATTGTCGTTTAGCGGAAGCAGATGATTGTTTAACTAAAACAAATCAATTAAGAAACATAACTCTGCTGATAAGTGTTAAATGTTTTCACGTGTTGTTCAAGGTACAAAGTTATGTCAGGGACACCAGAGAAGATTTTGGAGCACCTGCTTGAGATGATGCGAATGGATTCTCAATTTTCAGAGTCAGGTAAAGTCTGTCCATTAATGTTATAATCAACTGTACGGTCCGTACCCCCTCTATTCATTCGACCATTTTCTTTCCTGTATATATAGATGCTTGGAAGGAAAAAAAAAACATTTTATCTGATGACCCCCCCCCCCCCCCCCTCACATTTATTACAGACGCAGCCTTAGATGATTTTGTGCTCATGCACTGTGTCTTCATGCCAAACATTCAACTATGTCCTGTGTTGATGGCTCAATATCCTTTCAGCATTGTCGGAGTGTCTTAGTTATATATCATCCTCTAGATTAGGGGTGTCCAAACTTTTTGCAAAGGGGGCCATATTTGGTGTGGTAAAAATGTGGGGGGCCAACCTTGGCTGCCGTCCTTTACGTAGAACAATATATTTAAGCAAATTTTAGCAAGCCATTCAGTGTGTCACATTTGCTATATTATTTTTTTTTAATGGGGTTAGTCAATTAATAATTTCAACAATCTCACAACTAGCCTTTGTGGCGTTCTCTTTCGACTCTCAGGCTCTTGCGAAATACTGCTGCTGTGAAATTAAACTAGTTTGAAGTTGCTTCAATTTCTTGCTGCGTATCTTCCTTGTATTCTTGTTATACATGTCAGCGTGTCTTGTTTGGTAATATCGCCTCACATTGAAATCTTTAAAAACAGCGACTGTTTCTTTGCAAATGAGGCAGACACAGTTGTTTCCTATTTTAGTGAAGAAATAGTCCACTTTCCACCTATCTTTTGAAGCGTCGGCCGTCACAGTCAACTTTCTTTTTTTTTGTTGATTGTGTGTGACCATTTTAGGAAAATGGAAGTAATGGGTCAAACGGGGTAATGTCGCTTAGCCCTTAAATACCTGCAACATGAAGCAATTATCAGAGAATCCCCAAATTTGAAAAATAAGGTCCTAATGAAACCTTTTTTTCAAATTGGTAAAAAGAAAAGTCAAAATGAATATGTGTAATAAGCGCTCTAATATCTATAACCCATGCTAAATCATGTTTTTTTCTCATGGAACCTGCAGATGCATGTATTGACTTGCATCCATTATTTTTTTTTTTCCAAAAAGAAATGTCAAAATTCTAAATTAGTCTTAAAATCATGAAATTTTAGGTGTATCAAATGTGATACATTTGGCAATAAATGGTTAAAGTGCTAAATAAGGAGCAACATTTCGTGTGTAAGCTACTTCATATGCTAGTTGCAGTACTGCGGACCAATTTATTAAGTCTGTGTGCGGGCCAGACGTTATTGATTTTATGACAGAGGCTGGGGGCCGGATGAAATTTGACCACGAGCCGCATTTGGCCCCCGGGCCGGACTTTGAACATGTCTGCTCTAGATTGTTAAAGCAATAGACAAGACACCTAGTATACCTACTATATGTACTATTTAAACTGTAAGAAGTTTGCACAAATTATTTACTGTATGTATGTGCATGTATTGGACCTCTGATAATGTTACTGTCTTTCTCCTTTCTCCGCCTGAGACTCGGACAAAGCCTGCTTCATTTCCTGGCTCCATTAAAGCTTGTTTCTCCAATAGCTGCGCATACTACAGTGGGTAGCCGTTGCGTGACCTATAGGCGTGACAATCTGATATACAGCGGTACCTCTACATACGAAGTAAATTCGTTCCAGGACCTTGTTTGTAAGTTATAATGGTCATATGTCGAGCAGGATTTCCCCATAAAAATATATTATAATTCCATTACTTTGTTCCACTGCCTGAAAACCTACACTAAATCTTTAATAAACACTGCTGGTACTATTGCAAATAGTACCGTATTGGCCAGAATATAAGACGGCCCTGATTATAAGATGACCCCCTCTTTTTCAAGACTCAAGTTTGAAAAGAGACTTTTTGAACACCAAATTGATATTTATACAGAAAATAATTAGAGTACATTTGAAACAAATGATTATTACAATATATTTGAGAGAAAAAGCATGTTACTTTGCCTCATTCAAATCTTAATATATGAACATTTAAATATGTAAATTAAAGTGCAATCACATTCGTAAATGAATGGCTTCTGGTTTTTGAAATGTAAATAAACCAATCTATTGTAATAAAACAACAAAATTGCAATAACTCGATTAACCATCAAAGTGAGGTCTAACTGTAACTATAGTCGTGAAACAAATCTGAATAAGGAAAAACATTGACAATGCAATAAAATAATGCAAACTGGTTAAACTTGAGAGTAGCTGAGATCTGTCATGAAAGAACATTACTCCTCAAGTTCAGCATTCGCTTCAATGATATCTGGCGCCATCTAGCGTCGTGAATGGGTATAATGTCTAGACCCCGAATATAAGACGACTCCCACTTTTTGAGTCTCATTTCAATGCAAAAAACACCGTCTTATATTCAGGCCAATACTGTAATTACACAGAGCTAAACTAAATTATAAATGAAAATGGGAATAATAATATAATAATAGTAATAACAATAACAATAATAATACCTGTAATAAAGTAACGAATCAGGTTCTAATGTGACGGATGTGTTTTGCGCGGTGTACCTGAACACACCGCGTCGCTGACGTGACAGAGAGAGAGAGCGGTGCATTAGAGTTTTTCTTTAAATTTTCTTGTTTTGTTGTTGGCGTCCACTGCGGCGGACAGTAGGCGTGTTGTGTTGCACAAATTCTGAAATAAATGATTACTAACCTGACGAAGCTGGCGATTTCTTTGGCGATGTTACAATAATAATTGTTGTCACCTTAACTTATTAAGACTGGCGAATGGAGGTCGGAGAAGGACCGTCAAGATCGTAGACATTCTACAGCCGTATTGTCAGGCCAGTTCGTGGACCCGCACACCACGCTTATATTTTTCTAACATTTCCATCTTCATTTGAATGGTAAGCGTCACCTTTTTCCTTTTTTCACCACCTGCACTAACATCCTTGGAACCCATGTTGATTTTTTTCATAAGAAAATCTGCCATGCATCCGTCTTGCGGGAAAACAAAGAAACTGCGGCGCTGTCAAAATCGTCGTATTTCAAGCATGTCGTCGGATGTAGAAACAAATGGCGAGTCAAATTTTACGTTGGATGTTGAAAAGATCGTGTGTCGAAGCGATCATATGTTGAGGTACCACTTGACTTTTTCCTAAAATAGTACTTGCATTTAAAAATATTTGACAACGGCTATTGCCTACACATTGGAAAAATGAAATTCTTTTCACTTTATCAAGCAAATGTCTTTTAGCTAGGATGCATATGATAAAGGTGTTGTCTATCCCTTTCAACTCCTCTGCTGAGGTGCTCCTTAACTGCTGCCTACCTACCATGCCCAGGCCTCACAGGGCTCTGAACAGGAGAAGCTGGACTACACTATAAACAACAAGCGTCGCGTGATCCGCTTGGTGATGCAGTGGGCTGCCTTGCATGGCGATTATCTGCAAGAGGAAGACACCTCCGTGGTCTTTCTGGAGGTGAGCTACAGGGCCACATAAGTGATACTGTCTGATCATCATTTGATCATGTGAGAATTTAGTTTTTAAAAGTTCTACACACCCCTACTCATACAAAAATCATTGAAAGTCTTTTAACAATTAATGTAAATTATTGCCAGAGGTTGGTAGTAACGCGTGTCATGTACTCCGTTACATTTACTTGAGTAACTTTTTGAGGAAAAATGTACTTCTAAGAGTAGTTTTATTAAGCTATGCTTTTTACTTTTACTTGAGTAGATTTGAATAGAACAACCGCTACTCTTACTCCGCTACTTTGGGCTGCACAAGAGTCGTTACATTTATCCCCTTTATTCTACATATTTTTTTTTTTTGCCAGCGATGCCAAGAGTAGCTCTACCAATTTCACCAATGAGACGTCGCAATAATAATCACATGACTCCATTATACCAATCAGACGCAAGCTTGCCGTTGTATGTTCACCCTCAGCCTGTTCAACCATGTGGTTTCTTTAAAGCACCTAAAAAAATGAAGTATTTGACATTGAGCGCTTCCCTCAACATGACTTGAAAGCGTGGATTTTAACCTGTCTTCCAGGTTTTATTTGGCACCGACTGACCACGGAAAACCGGAGATATGATCCTTTTAATTTCATAATAGTAATTATGAAGGAACCATTCACTACTCGAACTAGGAGATATTTTCTCCACCAGAGGGCACTCATGCTCTTTGGACGAATAATGCTTAATTTATGTAATGTTTTTCTCTCGTCGGAATTCAATGATTTTTTTGTTGTTGTTGTTGTATTTCTTTAGCTTAATGTGGTTATGTCAGGGCTCGGCAACCCAAAATGTTGTAAGAGCCATACTGGACCAAAAAAACGAAAAACAAATACAGTATGTCTGGAGCTGCAAAAAATTAAAAGCCTGACATAAGCCTTATAATGAAGGCAACATGCTGTATGTATTTGTATTAGCTATATTAGCCTACTATTAAAATGACTAAAAATACATAATGAGCCTTCATGATTTGATGTTTATTTTTTACCTGCAGTGCATCCTACGCACCACGTGACTACTCTGTTGTATGTTGCCACCTCAACTTTACCTTGATTACAATATTAATGAATTGCTTCATTGCTTTTGTGAAATTAAAGAAATGCAATAAAGAAATCAATTTTTTCAAGTCAACAAATGGAATGTGCATAACATGCCCCTTATGATTTACACTACACTACACTGAAGTCTGAAAATAGGTGTTCTGATATGTTGATGAATGTCTCCTTCATGTACTCACCATCTGTGAACGGTTTTCCACACTTTATTATCTCCCGGGTTGTAACAAACCTTGCAGCAGTAGTGGAGTTTGGCAATGCAATCTACTTCTTAAATCTATTTTTGGGCTCCTCTAAGTTCTTCAGAAGTAAAGCAATTGCCGTTTTTCCCTCACTAACAACTTTTCGCCACAGAGTAAGCATTCAGGCAATCCTTCCTCATGGGCAATGAATGCAAATGATTCTGTCCAAGAAACGTTGAATCCTCTGTTCTCCTCAGTTGTTTTTCTCTTTTGGACGCTCTTTTTTTTCCACGGCTGCCGGTTTGTTTACTATAGCCATCTGCTTGGCATCCCGCTCTGCTGATAGAAACGTGTGTCAGGCTATGACGCAAATCTTCGTTGACGGAAATGTTGAAATTTAATGTTTATTCTACACATTTAATGTTTATTCTACACATTTTTACAGCATTGGAAAACGTTAAGAATGTTTGTGTCATTTTTGTACTCCTATGGGAACCGTATCAAAACAAAAAATATATTTCCCCTCCCCCTTTTTTCATTTTTGAAAATGCTCCAGCGAGCCACTAGGACAGCGCTAAAGAGCCGCATGCGGCTCTTAAAACAATGGGTTATTGCACAGTATCATTATAACAACAGTTATATATATAGATTACTTTATGCTCAGAAAATACCATTGTTTAAAAAAAAAAAAATCAATGTTATAATGTCATTTACTTGAGTATTCTTTTCACCAAGTACTTTTTTACTTGTACTTGAGTACATTTTTTGGGCGACTACTTTTACTGTACTTGAGTAATATTATTTTGTAGTAACGCTACTCTTACTTGAGTAAAACCTTTGCCTACTTTACCCACCTCAGCTTATTATCTGTGTGACTCAAACAAATCATTTTGAAGAGGGTTGGTAAAAATTAAATAAATTAAAAAGTGTTTGCAAACTGTGCACTCCCTCTTGTATCTGGGATGTTGCTTTTCTTCATGACCAATGCTTAGAATATTCTTGACAGAAAAATCTTAATTCATGCAGCGTTGTATTGTGTGGGGTTAGCAAAATGTATTCATAATTGCTGTAGATAATTAGAAATGAAAGGAAAAAAAACAAATTCATAAGTAATAGTATCCCTTCAAAAGTTTTTAAATATGGGGAGTTATTGGTACTCATTTTGATGAATTGAATTTTTGGTTTTTTTGGTATAATTTTTATTTTATTATATATGTTGCATAATTATATTTATCTATTGAGTCGATTTTTACAATACGCACTTTGTTGTGGACTGCTTTTATGTTCGATTTTGCGTGATCTCTTTGTCTTCATACGCACTGATGTTTGTCTCATGCAGGATTTTCTTGTGGCGGTATCAAATGACGCAAAAGCACTTCCACCTATCAGTGAGCAACTGCCAGAGCTGGAAAAAATTGTAAAGTACAAGTATGTTCCTTTCATCTTATGGGGATTGGATTACTATATCAAAGCTGCCCAATCAGAGCAAATTTTTATGAGTTTGTTACATCTTTTCCCCCCACTTTTCAGCACTAATGATGCCAAAGCCTCGAACAGAAAGGTACATGTTAAAAGCCTTTACTCAGATTCTGATCATACATTATGCCAAACTGTAATCTGTTTTACTCACACAGCACAATGTCCTACTGGAGCAGTTCAATAGGGGAGATGACACGCTGCAAAAGTGTCAGCCTGTTAAGTGCAATGATGAAAGTGAGTCTCTTTTGCAAACAATGTTTTTTTTGTAGTCGGCCATACAGGGATGAAGTCAACTCGAAGTGGAATAATTGTTGTGACAGTGAGAATATTGAATAATAAAATCGTCTCATAACTATCCAATTTACTTGAGTCTCATGTGTTTTTCCCCCCTCAGTTCTTTTCAAAGTTTTTTGCTGTGACCACACCTACATTACAATCCGTGCCCCTGTTTCTGCCTCGGTCGGGGAGGTCCTCCATGCTGTGTCTGACAAGATGGGCTCTGTGGAGGACCTTGTACTGGTCAGTCTCAGCTCGGCTGGAGGTAAGTACATTAAGCAGCTCGAAAGGCCTTCCTCTAATTGCTCGCCGCAAGGGGCTGTTAGCATCCATTTGTTGTTCAAATTGAAAGTAAACATGTCAGTCGCTGAAATTATTTTGTTTTTTTGAGCAGATAAAGTTGTGTTCAAACCCACTGATGTGTCTGTGTTCTCCACTCCGACTACCAACGGGCGTCTTTTTGCCTGTTACAAGGATCAGCTGCATTCTCTGGTGTGTTTACAAATTGTTCTTCTCTATTTACTTCTTATTCAATTATTGTATCCAGTGAGGCTGGAAGTCGCTCACAGCAGGGGGTGCTGAGGACCTTTTTTAGTTTTTCCCCATCCAAAAACAGCCGTGTCCAAATTTGTCATGCGCATTTTCTCCATACAAGGCGTGCACAATGACAGTTTCCGTACTACTACTACGCTACTACAAAGACAGCATTCTATTTCACCTGCAGTGTGTGTTGGAGTTTTTGTATTGGAAATAAAAGCGACAATATACGACATATAATGAAAATCCCCGCTGCTAGACAGCGCAATGACACACGAACACATTTGTCTTATCTTATATCTTATGTGGGTGTGTATGTTCACTGATAATGGTTTACATTTACCGTAACTGTGTTTAATCCAACATTGAAAATGATAGTGTCTTATTTATGTTTTGTTTTTTTTTTTTTACAAAAAAAGTTATAAGCCTGTTTAATACTCCCTTTTCATAACACTAAAATAAATATTCAACAGCGCTCTGCACTGCGGCAGCTAAACAGCAGCAACAAACAACAATATGGCTACAATGCAAGCATGTCTTACCTATTTGAAGACTCCAAAGGACGATCATCTTCATTTTCGACCTCGAATTGAATTTTAGAATTTATCGATGCTTTTTTAAAAGAAAAAAATTGCTAAGTTGTTTTTGTGCCATGTTAACGCCTCCTCTGTCAACATTTTATTTTACTTTTCCGTTCCAATAACACCTTATTCAACGTGACCCAGTAAGCAAGCAAGGTGTCAGGTGGTGTTATTAACCCAATAACACCTTATTCAACGTGACCCAGTAAGCAAGCAAGGTGTCAGGTGGTGTTATTAACAAAACAACAACAACAACAAACTTTTTCAACATATGTATTTAATCCTCAAAGTTAAATGTGCTATTGTTTCAATATGTTTTATTTATTGATTTTCTTTCAATACGTTTTACTTATTTTTAACCAGAGGTGGGTAGAGTAGCCAAATATTTGACTCAAGTAAGAGTAGCGTTATTCTAAATAATATTACTTCAGTAAAAGTAAAAATAGTCATCCACAAAATGTACTCAAGTACAAGTAAAAACTTATTTGGATAAGAGAATACCCAAGTAATGAGTAACATTGTAAGTAACTGTTTACGATGTTAGATTTTTTTTAACAACAGTATTTTTTTTTTCTCAGCACAAAGTTATCTATATGAACTGTTGTCATAATGATACTGTATATTAACCCATTACATAACACTGTAAGCACCCCCAAAAAAATCATTAAATTCCGGCAAGGGGGGGGGGGGGGGGGGGGGGGACAGAAATGAAGCATTTTTCGTACAAAGAGCATGAGTACCCTCTAGTGGAAAAAATAGTTCCTAGTTTGAATTGTGAATAGTTACTACTATGAAATTAAAAGGATCATAACTCCGGTTTTCCTTGGTCAATTGATGCCAAATAAAAACTGGGAGACAGGTTTAAATCTGCGTTTTCGAGTCAAGTTTAGGGCAGCACTGTCTGTCAAATAATTCATTTTTTACGGTGCTTTAAAAAGGCAAGGTGATTGAACAGGCAAGCTTGCGTCTGATTGGTGTAAAGGAGTCATGTGATTATTGTTGTGATGTCTCATGGGTGAAATTAGTAGACCTACTTTTGGTATCGCTGGCAAAAAAAAAAAAAAAAATCTAATATTTAGAATCAAGAGGAAAAATGTTACACCTCTAGTGTAGCCCAAACTAGCATAGTAAGAGTAGAGTTTTTTTCTTCACAAATCTACTTAAGTAAAAGTAAAAAGTATGGCTTGGTAAAACTACTCTTAGAAGTACATTTTTCTCCAAAAGTTACTCAAGAAATGTAACGAAGTACATTGACGCGTTACTACCCAACTCTATTTTTAACATACACCCCCACACACAAAAAGAATCTCCAAAACACTTTTTTTTAACACCAGGGGGTGCTGCAGCACCGTCAGCACTCTGATCATAGAGTATATCATATTCTCTGATATATCTGATATATCTATTCTGTGATAACCACTTGAATTTTTACATTTTTATTTTTAAATAGACCCCCATGCCAGAGCAGGAGGGTCCGTCTGCAGGCACGTGGGCGAGTTTTGAGTGTATGAGCACCAAGGATGTTGCTTACCATTTGACACTATATGACTGGGAGCTTTTCAATTGTGTTCATGAGGTTTGTTCCTAGCGACCATAGTATTATCAAGGTCGTAGGTTTTAATTGGGATGGTAGGGACAAAACACTACCAACTTTTCAGGATGCTCAAATTCTCCCCACCAACTTTTAAGCACGTTATTTGCATTATATCATGACTTCAATTATATTGTATAGGTCATTCAGATTCTTTCCATATGTTGTATGGAAAGAATTGACCCTGCCATTATTAAGTCAATCATTCTCCTTTTGCTCAGGCTTACATTTACCCCTTTTTCTTGCTGAATGTGCTGGTCCCATTTCCCCCCCTAACACTCACGTTTGTTTGGCCGATGACTAGACCCCCCAACACAAACCCACACACACGACCTCGACAAAAATACATGTCTACATGCCGCCCCCTCCGCCCCCTTTGAAGAGGAGTAAGTAATGTAAAAAGACAACACACCACTAATTTTGCTACTGTCAGTCCAACCTGCATCAGAGTTAGCATCGCATTAAACTGTGTAAACTTATTAACCTGCAAAACTCGAGTACACTGAAAAAACACACCTCCTTAAAAAGAGTTAAATTCCCTTGTTTTCAGTGTAAATCTACTAGAAATAAGTGAAATTATCTACCTGTGCTTCAAGTAAATTTTACTCAGATTTCTTAAAATACGAAAAATAGCTCGCTGAAAGTAAGATTGACAGACTTATTTATGGTCTAAATATAAATTTTCAGAGTGTTTTCTATTGTTATCATTAATTGAACTGTGAGAAATGTAGTGAGTGCTGCTAGAAACGATAGAAATAGCAAAACGTCATCAAGAAGCTGCTTAGTGAAAGAGGTCCCAGGACCCAGTCCGTGTTTCACAGGAAAGTGTTGACAGTCAAAAAAAAACAACAACAAAAAACATGTTGCTGCTTTTCTTCTTGTAAACGGCCTGGTTTAGAAGGAGAGAAGGCTAGAGCATGTTGAGACTTTACACTTTTGAAACCAAATACTTATTAGTGCATTAACCAATTAATTAAGATGTATTCATTTATTTTCTGCATTATTTATTTAAAAATATTTTTATTTGAAGCCTATGCAGACATTATTGTCAGATAATCTTACATCAATCATAATTAAAATAAAAAGTTTAAATCCTTATTGAGAATTTTTTTTCTCGTAATTGCGCAACCCACTGATGCACTTTAGAGATGAAAATAAGGGAAACGAAGATGAAAGAGACAACCAATTGGAGCAACGTATTACTCTTGTGGTGAAGGACAATGTAGGCTAACATGTAGTTCCATGTATAGGTTAAGTAGTATCTTTTCCCCAAAAGCATCCCCCCACCAAAAAAAACACACAAAAACCAACCACTGTAAATTTCCTTAATATGAAGCAAGGGGGAATTCCCGTATGTTGAAAAATGACTTTCTCCCTTGAAAATAATAATTTTTACGTAGGAAACACATCAGCATATTAGTGTGAAACGTAGCCCTGATTCACGTTCACCTAATTTCTATGGTCTTATTATTGTCCTGTCCCCAGCGAAAAGTGTACGTGCATGTTATGCTGTTATAGTGTCCCTACCAATGTTGAGACCAAACCTACGCACTTGGTAGTAATGGATGCATTTAATTTTGAATTACCACTAATGTTTCTAATTTTGCATCAAACGCTTCTTCTCGAGAAAGTCATTTCAATGTCTTGTGTCTTGACAGCTTGAACTGATATACCACATTTTTGGAAGACAAAATGTGAAAAAGAGCACCGTGAACCTGGACCTCTTCTTAAAAAGGTTTAATGAAATTCAGTTTTGGGTGATCACAGAAGTTTGCCTGTGCCCCCAGCTTAGCAAGCGGGTACAACTTCTCAAAAAGTTTGTTAAGATCGCATCCCAGTAAGATGATTCATTTCACATTCTCTCATTAGTTGAAATGAATCGTGTTTACCTATTACTTTTTTTGTGTGCCGAAGCTGCAAGCAGCACAGTAATTTGAATGCCTTCTTCGCGATCGTCATGGGGCTTAGTAACCCAGCAGTGAGCAGACTGAATCAAACCTGGGAGGTTGGTACTTTTCGACGACAATAAAGATGATTCCGATTCTGATGGGCTTCTTTCTGTTTCCAGAAACTGCCGAGCAAATTCAAGAAGTCGTACAGCGAGTTTGAAAACTTGATGGTAAAGTGAGGCAGCTCCACTCATTTAAAAGTATTAGTGCTGGGCTGCATGGGACAGATGGACGGAGAGAAGTACAGATTTTATGGATTAACACAGTGACTATTTTTGACAGGACCCATCCAGAAACCATAGAGTGTACCGGTTGCTGGTTGCTAAACTAGAAGCTCCCATCATCCCTTTCATGCCGCTATTGATAAAAGGTCAGCAAGTGTTTATTGTCACACCAGTTCATCCTGTTTGGGCTTAAACTCTTCTTTCCTTTGTCTCTTTCTTCAGATATGACATTCATTCATGAGGGCAACAAGACATTTATTGAAAATTTGGTCAACTTTGAGAAAATGGTAAGAATTTAGCTAATTATTTTGTTAAGAGTAATACTTTGTTAACAGTAGTTGTTGATTTGTATAATTTCGTTACCTAGCGGATGATAGCAAATACAGTGAAGATTGTGAGATATTGTCGGAGCCAACCATTCAGTAAGTCACTACTAAGAAAAATATGTAAAACATAATAAAGTCTTGTGTGAAGAAAAAGACTAGTGTACAAAAAAATCACATAATTTTATGTGTGATTAATTGTTTCTTTTCACTACGTTTTCCGCACAGGTTCTGAGTCACCACTGGTGAACAAGAGCCACCCTGACGTGTGGCATTATGTACGTCACTTCAGTGTGATCGACAATCAGAAAGTGCTAACCCAGCTCTCTCATGCACTAGAACCTCGAAGATCTTGATATCAATCAGGGAAGGACATGTTACATGCTGCTTCACTCCTACTATTGCCACAACTACAACATAGACAATCAGCTTTGGTACATAATGAGATGTTGTTTCCAAATATCTAGTTGTTTTTTTATGTTGTAATCTTGCACTGCATCTCTTAGCAAGTACATTGCTGGCCAAAAGTATTGGCACCCCTGCAATTCTGTTAGATAATGCTCAATATCTCCCAGAAAATGATTACAATTACAAATGCTTTGGTAGTAATATTTTTATTTATTTTGCTTGCAATGAAAAAACAAAAAAGAACAGGGGGAAAAATTTAATCATTATCCTTTTACAAAAAACTCCAAAAATGGGCCTACAAAGGTATTGGCGCCCTTTGAAAAATCATGTGATGCTTCTCTAATTTGTGTAGTTAACAGCGCCTGTTACTTACCTGTGGCACATAACAGGTGGTGGCAATAATTAAATCATTTGCAGCCTGTTAAAATGGATTAAAGTTGACCCCACCTCTGTTCTGTGGCCTTGTGTGTACTTCATCGAGCATAGAGAAAAGACAGAAGACCAAAGAACTGTCTACGGACTTGAGAACCAAAATTGTGAGGAAGCATGGGCAATCTCAAGGCTACAAGTCCATTTCCAAAGACCTGAATCTTACTGTGTCTACCGTGCGCAGTGTCATAAATTGGTGTAAAGCCCATGACACTGTGGCTAACCTCCTTAGATGTGGACGGAAAAGAAAAATCAACGAGAGATTTCAACGAAAGATTGTGTGGATGGTGGATAAAGAACTTAGACTGACATCCAAACAAGTTCAAGCTGTACTGCAGTCCGAGGGTACAACGGTGTCAACCCGTACTGTCTGTCGGCGTCTGAATGAAAAGGGACTCAATGGTAGGATACCCAGGAAGACCCAACTTCTGACCCAGAGACAAAAAAGCCAGGCTGGAGTTTGCCAAAAACTACCTGAGAAAGCCAAAACGTTTTGGAAGAATTTT